>NW_004955404.1:459472-532558 GCF_000276665.1 Chinchilla lanigera | reverse complement strand
GGGGCGAGGTGCCCGGGGGCGGGGCGTGCCGCAGGGGTGGGGCCAGCAGGCAGACGGAGATGGGTGAGGCTGGGCAGGGGCAGGAGCGGGCGTGGCATTTGGCCAAGAGGTGGGGCTGGGAGCTGTATGGGGCGGGGCGCTAGGCTAGGGGCGGGGTTCGGGGCGGGGCCCTGCTCCCGGGAAAGAGGCTGCAGAGCGCGGGTCCTTCAGCCCTGGGCGCCCAGCGTCAGGCTGCGGACCTCGGCTCCTCTTTTCTCACCCCAAAAGCAGCAACTCTTTGCACTTGCTCCCCAGACTCCAGGGCTGCGAACCCGACCTGGCTCCGGCCTCTCCACACAGGGGAGCCTTGGCCAGGACCCCGAGGGGCGGCGTCCATCCCTGTCCTGGGTCCGTCTGTAGGTCCATCCCTGGGCGCCCCGCCCTGGGTCTCCCTGGCCTGGGTCCATCCTTGGGTCTCACCCTGAGCCCCCCCCAGGCACCCATGTGCCCATGTGACCACTGCCGTGGCGCCCCCTCTCCCCGGCACACTCTGATGGGATGCAGCTCCGCGCTCTGGAGCCTTATCCCTGTCCGTGTGGTTTCCTGAGATGTGGACACTAGGCTGAGAGCCTCCACTGGTTGCCATTCAAAGCAGCCAGGCCTGGGTTAGGGTGAGGAGGGGGGCCTCCCACAGCCTCAGAACGCTGGGCAGTGAGCACAATGGGTGTGAGGAGCGCCTGTCTCTCCCACCTCCTCCACACCGCAAAGGCAGCATCCCTAGGAGCTCCCTCCGTGGCCAGGTGCGAGTGGTCTCGGCCCTTGGCACACTGACTTGGGTGGAGGGGATGTTCTGGAGCCAGCGCTGGGTCCACCAGGAGCTGGACAGCTGTGCGTGGAAATAGACCTTCACCGTGGGGACTGCTGTGCATTTCCAGCCTTCCCCACAACCACGGTGCTGCAGGCAGCTGAGGGACCCCGGCCTCGGCTGCCCAGGGGCGCAGAGGCTGGCTCTGAACACTCGACGTGGCCGGCCCAGCCAACCACCCTCTGCTTTTGAAGACAGCATCCCTTCTCCAGCCCTGCAACCTGCTTGTGCCCTGGCATCCTGGGGACTTCCTCGGTAGCCTTGCCTGGGCTGGCCACGGGGAGCTGATGGGTGACCTTTGTCGGGCTTTGGCCTCATGCTTGGTTGCTCTCTTCTTTCTCCTCGAGCCCCAGAGGAACGGAGAGACCTGGCATCACTGCTCCCAGCTCCTGTGCCTTGGCCTGTGCCCACTTCTGCCAGTGCCAAGGCCCAGCTGGGTCTTCCCGCCTGGCACAGGCACTCCTGGCCAGGGTGTCCTCGAGGCCCCCTTGTGAGGAGTCTCCGGATCCCACCTCTGCCCCTCTCACAGCCTTGTGGAGCAGCCAGACAGCATAGGCCCTGGTCCTGCTTGCTTGTGCCTGAGTGTGGGAGGCACCCTGCCTTTCACGGTTAGTGCCCACATGAGGGCCCTGTGGGCATGTGGGTCAGAGAACCATCCTCCAGGAAGAGTGGAGGGAGAGGCAGAGATGTCCACTAGGGATGAGGGTACAGCTCTGCCTTCCCCCTCCAGGGTCCAGCTTAGAGCCCCTGGGACCAAGGGATGGCAGGCCACACTTGATCAGCCTCCCTCCTGTCGCCTCCCCAAACCAAGGACCCCAGTGCCTGGCACCTTTCCTCAGCAGTTTCTACAGGGTTGTCCGGGTTAGTGCTGCTCTCACCCTGGAGCGCTCAGCCAGCCCAGCCTCCTGCAGGCCCCCAGGGTCTCAGGCCTGGGCAGGGAAGCAGGCGTCTCCGTGTAGGCTCAGATGAGTGCAGGTCACCTGTGGGCCCTGGACTGTCCTTCGGAAGGTCCAGGCAAGGCCCTGATGGCAGGCAAGACCTGGGCAGAGTGAATGGACCTTAGTTGGAGGGACCATGGCCACAGCAGCTAGGTCTGGTGGTCTGCCCTCAATCCAGCCACGGAGGGGGCCAGCCAGATACCGTGGGCTCCTGCTGCCCCTTGGAGGACAGAGCTGCCCCAGGGCTCCTGAACACTGGACTCTCGGCTGGACTGCCCAGCCCTGCACACTGCCTGCCATCTCCTGGGGATACTGCAGAGCCACACCTCACACCCTGAGGGCTGCAGATCATGGGCACCAGGGGCCACAAAGCTTGCCATGGCCTGGAACTTTGCGCTACTGACCATCCCTGAGCCCAGCTGCTGGTCCCCAGACCACTCTGCAGCCACAAGAACCTGATTGATTTCTATCAGCAGCTGGAGTCAGGAAGGGAGGTCGCCATCCTTGGAGTTAGAGGGGCTTCAGAGACATGACGACAGGGGCCAGTCAACCCTGGAAGCACTTGCTGCGCCAGCCAGCCACGGATGCGGCTCAGGGACGTGAGGGACACGTGGGCTGCTTCCATATCCATAGCTATGTGTGCACTGTTATTTTCATGACTGGAAATGATGCTGTTGAACTTGGCCTGAGCTCTGTCAGCTGGAAAAGAGGATGAATAAAAAAATCCATTCTTGGTGTCCCAGAAGCAGGGCTCACTGCCTGCGGCCTCACCCACTGTGTGCCAAGACAAAACTGATGGTGCCCACTGGTCCCTGTGCCTTTCACCTCACAGAGCCAGCACCTGGGCTCTCGATGAGCCCAGGACACAATGCTTAACGTTTGTCCCACCTGACCAAGGTCCCCTCCTCCCCTGCACACCTGGCCCTCCCTGCCTCAGTGTCCACTCTGGACAAGATGACCACTTTCTGTCCTCCTTAGCTGGCAGCCCTGGTGGTAGGGTTCTCATACATGTTAGTGCTCATTCCTACCATATTTTCCTGAAAATAAGACCTAATTGGAAAATAAGCCCTAGCATGGTTTTCAGGACTCTTGGAATGTAAGTCCTACCCCTGAAATAAGCCCCAGTTAAGATCATTTTCTAAGCCAGGCGTGGTAGCACACGCCTGTAATCCCAGTACTCGGGAGGCTGAGGCAGGAGGATCCTTGTGAGTTTGAGACCAGCCTGGGCTACAAGTGAGCTCAAGACCAGTTTATTTGTTTTGTTTTTTGGTTTTTTTCTAGTACCAGGAATCAAACTCATGATCTTGTGCTTGCCAGGCAGGCGCTGTGCTGCTGAGCTAAATTCCCAGCCCCTCAAGACCAGTTTAAACTGCATAGTGAGACCCTGTCTCAAAAAAATAAAATACACACACAAAAAAAGATCATTTTCTAGACAGAGGCATTTTAGCATGTTTGCTGAACACATGACAGATGTGTTAAATTATAAAATAATACTAATATACAATTAAATATAAATAATGTTGTTGACATTAATACTTAAATGATAATATAAGTTATACTTAAGTACTGTATCTGTAAATACCAAGCAGGTGCCTTTGGACACTTGGCATGGGAAGCTATGGGCGGGGAGCGCCGGTCTTCCAGCCAGCTCACTCCCTGCCTCGTAGATGCCCGGAAGGAGCGGCCCAGGCGCATGGGGAGCCGCGGGTGGGGAGTGCTGGTCTTCCGACTGGCTCACTCCCTGCCTCGTAGGCGCCCGGAAGGAGGGCCCCCGGCGCAGGGGGAGCCTTGCGGCGGTGAGCACTGTTGCGCACCAGCCCTCAGGCCGGCTGCCACCGCTCAATTGAGAACTACCATGACACAAAGAAACAATGACACAATTGGCCCACCATGCACTGGCTGCAGATGCCCACCCACGGACGTGTGTGAATCATTCAAACTTTGAACAACCCCTGGGAATACATGCCATACAACAGGCCACTCTTGCTCCTGCCATTGAGAACCAGAAAGGTCCAGAGTCAGCGGAGGAGCAGCTGCTGAACAAGTACTCAGAGAACATGAGAATGCAGACTAAGCCCACGGAGTCAGAGGTCTTGTGGACTGGGGTCATGAGAGTCGCTTGGAAGCTGTAAACCAGGAGGACCTTGCACAATACCTGCAGAGACTCCCTGGAAGCCATTCTTCCCTTGACAGTACAAGCTGTGGTGGAGCTCCGGAGAAGTCTGCAGCAGGATTCCCGCTGCCTGTGCTGACAGTTGGGGAGAGGACACTAACTGGTTGTGGGGTCCCAATGCGATGGGAGGTTGGAGAGAAAAATGCTACAAAAAGTGGCTTCCTCCCCAGATGGCTCACTTGATTTTTGACAACCCTTAGGCTGTAACTACTTATTAGATCCTTCTTGAGTATCTCTGTCTTCCTGAGAAACCACTTTGAAGATACCACCATGTATTACAGCAGCCATTGATATTTTCCTACTAATCTATCCATAACTCTGCAATGTTTGTGTTGTTCCTATCCTATTTCGTAAATGGATGCATGTCTATCATTATGTGCTTCCTACAGCAACCATTGAGAAAAGTTAATGATTATTCAATAGGTCACTCATGTATAGCTGTATTTATTTTCTTTAGAAGCCACTTTGAAGATACCTAAGTATAGTATAACAGCTATTGATAATCTACCTCTTTTGTCTGTAACTCACTATCATTTGTCTATTTGTTTTCCTGAGAAACTATCTTGTAGACAACAATATGTAAAACAATAACCATTGATAATTTCCTACCACTTTGTCTGTAATTTGGTAAGCCCCCCATTATGTTATCCTTCTTTTACTCTTTAAAATTAAAAAAAAAAAAAGAGGGAAACACTTGTGTAAACAGATGAATTTGAAACCTACTGTCGAGTGACCCATCGGAGGGCAGACGCAGTGGGCGCATGATGCGCACACTTGATAAAGAGTGGATGTGGTTGTGTCTGGTGTATAGCACTTCGTGTGCTGTAACGAAAACCCCTCACTCGCTCGTGTGAAATAACAGTTTTCTGAGCTTCGCTGCCTGCAGTTCTGTCACTTTCGTGTGCACGTCACTCTGCGCTGTCATCCCTCTTGCTGCACAGCTGCAGTTCACCCTTGATGTAATGGAAACCTGGAGGAGCCTGCCTGCGAGAAATCTGACTTGGGTGCAGAATTCGTGGGATAAAATCACTGGTGCGGCTTTCAACGCACTGTGAGCTGACCACGTGGGCAAGAAGCGCTCTGTTAAGGAGACCGCTATTGTGGGACTTGGGAGATCGGGGCCAATGGTTCTACAGAAAGTGGAGTCCCGAGAAATTTAGGCTGGAACTTGGGGTTTGGAGAGTTATGATGATGTCCCGGAGAAAGATGATGTAACTAAATGCAGATTTTTGAATAAATGTAGATGTATGTACATGAATACATGTAAATCATCATGCATTAAAAAACAAGACATCCCCTAAAAATAAGCCCCATTGCATCTTTTGTGCAAGAATTAATATAAGACTTGGTCTTACTTGGGGAAATACGGTATGTATTCATTTCCCACCCAGCCAACCATCTTCTACTCTCTACTTCTGTGCATTTTGCAGATATTTTTCTGTTTTTATTTTCAACTTTTGTTCACAGATTTGTTTTCTAGTTAACTTGAGAAGACGATGGAGTCTGGAATGGCTCTAAGAAGGAGAAAGCTGGAGAAGAGAAGAGCAGATGATAAAAACCTTCGCAGCCCCGAGTGAGTCTCTGGGGAGGGCCTGGTGAAGGTTCGAACTCTTCTGTCATCTGCCTCGGGCGTTCACCAGGAACACAGTGTTGGGGAGGGCTGCTGTGGGCTCACTTCCAGGTCTGGTCTAGGACAGAGCTCACCCGGGGGGCCCACCTGGGTGCAGCATCTGGGGTCCTCTTGTGCCTACACACTTCTCCATGAAGGCTCAGAGATGTGTTGCTGGGCACCCCTGCTGCCTGCCAGGAGCTCTGCGGCAGCACAAGGGCTGTTTACTAAGGGACTAAAGGCCAGGCAGGGCCTCTGGTGACAGGGCCCCCACACCCACGGGTCCCCTCCTCCACAGGGAGGCCCTGGACCTCCTAGGTGGCCTCTTCAGACCCTATCCAGCACTACTGTGAAGAGGAAAAGTAGGTTCAGGGAACAAGTCTGGTTCACCTGCTCAACCCACATGGCCTAGGAGGTAGGTGACCCATGGAGGGCCACTGGTAAAATCAGACTCCAGCTTCTTTGCCTCCTTTCTTCTGTTTACACCGGGTCTGAACATCGGGAATTCTGCTCTGGGCATTGCAAGAAGCTTACAGCTCGGTGGAGGAGAAACTGCAGAGTTACCAGTGGGCAAGTATCATGGTAGAGAGACAGTGAATATCTTCTAAGGAGAAGGTTGCTACATAACACAGTGCTGTGTCACAGCCATAACAAGGTCCCACACACAGTGTCTGGAAGGGACTGAGAGTTTGGGCACAGTGGCTGTCCCTGAAAAGGGGGCTCACTTGTGTGGTCAGAACCGGGGCTCCTCCTCTTCCACCATGGGCAGGCAAAGGACAGGATGGGGCCCTGAAGGGCAAGGAACACGAGGGAGGGGCCAGGAAACTGCAGGGCCTGGGAGTGTAATGAGCCTTGTGAGCAGAGGCCAGCTTCAGGGCAGGTGGAGGCTTCTGTCAGAAAGGTCGGCGCTCCCTACAGAAGGGCCGGGCCTCAGGCTGGCGTCTTCCTTGCTCTGCTCTGGCATGCTGCAAGACCTGCCACCCTGTCCTGGGGCTGGGCCTCAGGGCCCCAGATTCTGAGCTGAAGCAGGGAGCCGTCCTTCTCCCCAACGCTGTCTCCAGAGGGCTGCGGGCCCAGGAAGAACAAGTTTATCCTGTTTCTGACAGGTTCCCTTTGAAGTTTCCTGCATCCCTCGTGATCTGCAGGTTGGTGGAGCCCTTTGCCCTTGTGGAGATCCCCTGAGGGCCTGGACAGCAGGGCTCCTGGCTCCGGACTTCCCGGGCCAGGGAGCCAGGTGCACAGCGCCCCCTGGTGAGCAGAAAGAGTTTTGCATGTACAAGGTGACTACTGACAAGGTAGGAAGCCGCGTTTGGAGGATGCATTATAAAGGCTGAGTGGAGCAGCTGAGGACATTCAGGCTCCAGAGCACAGACTTCGGGACCCCTGTGCTCACCAGTTAGTACAGAGAGGCCCGCTCTGGGTGCCCTGACATTTCCTTGGTCCCAAAATGCTCTTCTTTCTCTTCCACCTTTTTGGACACACTTTCTGGCTTGTAAAGAGAGTTCATTTTTAGTTGTATTTCTCCCATGGCTGCCCAGGGGAGTCGCCCTGGAACGTAAGCTACTTGGTTTCCTCAGTCCACCTTTCCGGGCTGAGGTGGAAGCTTCTCCTTCTTTCTCCTCCTTTTGCTTCTCCTTCTTCTTTTGGTACCGGGCGGGAATTGAACCCAGGGCTTTTGCACTGAATTACATCCCCAGTCTTTTCTTAGGTTTTTATTTTGAGACAGAGCCTCAAAAGTTGCCCACGCTGGGTCTGAACTTGTGATCTTCTTGTCTCAGCCTCTTCGAGTGCTGAGACTACAGGCATGTGCTACCACACCTGGCAGACAGAGGCCCCAGAGGGATTCTAGCACACAGTCACACCCCAGTTACACTGGTCCCACCTCTGTCCTGTGTATGCACATTCCCATGCCCGCCCCTGCCTGGCAGGTTCTCTGCCACAGAGGCTCAAGCCGGCTGGAGGACCCTGCTTTGGAAGAAGAGTGTTAAGGTTGATACATTGTGTCAACTTGAGGAGTCCCGAGGTTTGGCTAAGTGACTCAGCAGTTCTACATCCTGGGGTGCAAAGGACATGCCCTTCCTGCTCTAGGATGTTGTTCATTGTGTCAATGTGAGAAGTTTAGAAGGTTAACTATGTGAGTGCCGCCGTTGGGTGGGGGTAGCCTGCTTACAATATAAGGGAGGGAAAGAGGCTTGCACGCACTGCTGTTCCTCCCTTTTGCTCTTATTTTTGCTGTGTTCTGCCGCCATGAATGTTTGCCCTCTGCCATGTGCCACTCTGCCTCAGAGCCAGCCAAGTATGGACTAAAACATCCACAAACCATAAGCTAAATAAACTTTTCCTTCCTTAATTTTGGGTGTTGGGTATTTTGTCTCAGCAACGAGAGAAAAATAACTAAGACAAAGAGATAACCACTTCACATGACAGTCAGGGCCTCACCTTAGAAGCTGGTTCTTTGTTACCTGGGACAGGTACTGAACAAGTATGTATGACTAGAAAGCCACCTGAGTCAATTAGGCATAGTAGGGCATGCCTGTGTCCCAGCACCGAGAAGGCTGAGGCAGGAGGATTGCCAGTTCAAGATGTTGCCTGGGTAATTTAGCAGACCCTGTTTCAAACTAAAAAATAAAAAGGGTTAGGAGAGTGCAGTGATAGAGCACCCTGCTGGGTTTGAGCAAATGGGTGTCGCATGCAGGTGTCACACACAGTAAGAGCTCGGTATCAGTGGGCCACACACTTCCCAGGGTGCCCTCCTCCAGCTGTGCACCGCAGCTCCAGGAGAGTCCCTGAGGGGCTCCCCAGGGACACCTGCTGCTGGCACAGTGACCCAGCACTGCTGCTCACAGCCTCCTGGAAAGACTGTGAGAATTCAGGCAAAGAGAAGACTGACTCTGTCCTAAAGTTTTGTCTCCTGCAGAAGCAGGTCGCTTTCTAGGCACTGTTTGGCCTGGAAGCGAAGGTGGAGAAAGCCAGCGTCTCGCCCTGATCCTGACCCTTCTCGAAAACAGGCACAGTGAACCCTCTAGGAAGCGCTTGTCTGGGCCGATGTCCTGGCTGAGAAGGGCTGTGGGTCAGAAACCAGGGTGAACACCGCCATGCTGCATGATGCACTGTCTAAAGGCTGCTCCTCTGCCTGCCCTGGAGCCGCAGCGCAGCCTGGCTCTCCAGAGCCCAGTGCCCCAGGAGGCCCTGCCTCGCCGCAGAGTGACCGCCACTTGGAGCAGCTGTGTTAACTCCTCAGCTAGACCCAGGGAGGGGCCCGGGAGCATCACAAGGCTCCTCCCCAGGGCTCATCCTGGGGTCCTCCTCCAAGCCTCCCCCTTTGCCCAGATCTGGCAGTGTCCACTCCTGACAGGGCGCCCTGCCTCCTTTAAGCAGGCCCTCAAAGGTGTATGGAGGAGATCTGCAATGGGAAACAGACTTTATTTCCTTTTCCTTGAAATTATTCCCAGCTCTACAAAGTTAGTAAAAATTCAAAAGAGAAAATACAAAACAAAGTGTAGTTACTTTTTTCTGACATTTTACATGTAGTTACACTTTAGAGTTGCTTATGTACAAAGAAGGGTGATTTAATACACAGCTGTGGACTGACACAGTTAAAAGACCGCAGTTCAGTGGGCAGGGCGCTCCTCAGGGCACATCCTCACGGCCGGAGGGGTGCTGCGTCTGGGACACCAGCACCTGCTGTGGAGCTGCTACTGCCCCGCTGCCCCGGGTGCCCGCGTGTGCCCGCTGTGCACCTCAGGGGCATCTGCAAGGGCGCGAGGAGCCAGGCCCTGCATCGAGCCTCAGCCAGGAAGCCGTTCCCACAGGTTAGAGGAAGGGCCAGTGCAGGCTAGAGGAGACCATGTCCCTGTTTCTGTGTAAATTTCGAGTCTCACCTAAAATCCATGCTAAGCATGTGCTACACCCCACCCAGGAGTGCTGCCTGTCTTCCCACAGCAATGACAGCATGCTGTGCTCCCAGTGGACTCTCACAAAGGAAGGGCGAGCCCAGCTTTCCCTGAACACCAGGCTCTGTGCTCTGGCAGTGAGGGGCAGTGGCTTCAGGCAACCACCTGCTGTACTTGGAGCGGCCTGCTCACATGCTTCCTCCTGACGTGGGAGTGGCCTGCTCTCCAAGCTTCCTGGAGGAGTCCCACTGCTCCTGATTCTGAGGGAGCGCCTGAGGGTGAGATTTTGCCTCCTCTCTCTGTTATCACACTCCTGCCAATCCCTGCCTTGCACCCTTGCTGAGCAGAGTGTAAAGTCAGAAAACAAGCACAGGGCTATGCGTAAGCGCCTCCCCGCTCCTCTGCAGGGACTGGAAGCCAGCCCAACCCAGGAGTGATTCCTGGGCAGGGACCCCGGATGCACCTCCACACAAGCCTGCCCAGGGCTCCAGGGGCAGGACGGTGCTGTGACACCTGTGCTGCCTAGTAGCCTGACAGTGGCCACAGGGGCGGGGGGCCCTGCGTCCAGCTGTGCTGCCAAGAAGCCCCACAGAGACCTCTGGAGTTGATGACAGGCCAGGAACTCAGGGCCCGCCCCATGGAGGGGTGCATAGTGCCTGACCCGGGCTCTGCCTGTCCTTGTGGGTAAGACATGTGCACTCAGCCAGATTTGGGATTAATGGACTGACTGGAGAGGGGAGGACAGAGGGAAACACATGGGCCGGTCCTGGACAAAGCACCGCGGTCCTGGGAGCTCAGCAGATCCTGCTCAGGCAGCATAGCTTCACTAGGACAGGACGCTCTGCCAGGTGTCTTTGCAGAGCCTGGCCCAGAAAATGCCTTTCTCTGTGTGGACATTAAAATCTGAAAACCAAGGAGGTCGCAGTGAGTGTGACAAGTTGCATCTGAAGAAATTGCTCCACTGCAGCTGGGTTCGGTGGCACAGACCTGTAATCCCAGCACTCTGGGAGGCTGAGGCAGGGGATTGCAAGTTCATGCCCAGCCTGGACAATCTGATGACTTAGTAAGATTCTATTTCAAATAAAAAAAAATTTTTAAAGGTTGGGAACGCAGCTCAACACAAAGACCCTGTTTCCATCCCTAGTATTGGAAGGAAAGAAGGAAGAGAGGGAGGATCGGAGGGAGGGGAGGAGGGAGGGAGGGAGAGAGAGAGAAAGAGAGAAAGAGTGAAAGAGAAAGAAAGAAAGAAAGAAAGAAAGAAAGAAAGAAAGAAAGAAAGAAAGAAAGAGAAAGAAAGAAAAGAAAGGAAAGGAAAGAAGAAGGAAAGAAAGAAAGAAAGAAAGAAAGAAAGAAAGAAAGAAAGAAAGAAAGATTTGCTCAGTTGCGAATGCAGTCTTGACAGAGCAGAAACTGATCCGCAGAGGTGGATCTGCAGCTCTCCTGCAGGTCCCTCGATTGTGGACCCCCACCAGGAGGCTGTGCTATGATTCTTGATCCATAGGAACAGACACTCTAGACAGCCAGGAGCAGCTGGACTGGTGCAGCTCAGGCAGCTGGTCAAGAACACTGGCGACGCTGGTCGCAGCCAGGCAGGGCTCTGCGGCTGTGGGCTGGCGAGGCTGCGCTCCTAACTGCCAGCTTCTGAGCAGCAGTGGCTGGAGTCAGGGTGGACACCCTTGTGGTGACTCCTGGGTCTTGCTGGGCATCTCCCGTGGTCTGTGGTAGGGACCAGCAGCTCTTGACCGAGGCTCCGTGTGCTGCTGCAGCCTCTGACTGCCTGCCCGGCACCCCTGCAGCTCGGGGTGTGCTGCACAGGCAGGAGTGGGGAGCGAGGCCCCAGAGCACAGGGAGGACACAGGAGATGGCCGTGTGCAAAGCTGTGCCCTGCCAGGGACAACACAGATCAAACACAAGGCCCTGGGAGGGCACAGGGCCACAGGCAGGCAGCTGGCAGACCCGGCTAGGCACCTTCCTAGTCCCGAGAGGCTGGAGGAACCTGCATAGTACCACGAGGGACCCCAGCGTCAGCCTGAGGTCAGCCCAAGGTCAACCCAAGGTCAGGTCAGGCAGGAGGAGAGAGGGAGAGAGGGAGATGGGCATAGACATCTCTTCAGGAAGCACCTGGAGGCAGGAAACGTCTACTGCACCCTGGGGTGCTGAAGTGCTGGGGTCCCAGCTGGGCTCTCACTTGGGGGCCTCGAGGGTGTCGCTCGCCCTGAGGATCACGGACCTGAAGGACAGGTCAAAGGCTCTCTGGTCGCTGAAGCTCTGGGCTTTGTACTTAGTGAAGTGC
The DNA here is from genome assembly GCF_000276665.1 of Chinchilla lanigera. Lineage (NCBI taxonomy): Eukaryota > Metazoa > Chordata > Mammalia > Rodentia > Chinchillidae > Chinchilla > Chinchilla lanigera. The sequence continues at coordinate 520,808 of NW_004955404.1, read as the reverse complement.
ACCAGCCTCCTGCGCCGCTCGCAGTCTGGCTGGTCCCTCTCTGCCCCTGGCGTGTCTGGGGCCCCCGCCTGAGCCTGGGCCTGAGGGGCCTGGTGGCTCCACACGTCAGGTGTGGCGGGGGTGGGGCTGTCTGTCGGCTCTGGGAGACAAGTTGCTGCACTCTTGTCTCCCTGGGAGGGGCGCCTGGTGCCGGTCTTGCCTGGGCTGCCGAGGCTGGGGGCCGGCACTGAGGGGTCCCTGCTGGTGCCAGCAATAGGTGCTCCCTTGGCAGTGTTGCCAGGCTGGCCCCTGGCCTGGGGCACTGTTCTCTTGGCCTGGCCCTGGTCTTGTGCAGCAGGGCTCCCTACAGCCTGTGTGCCATCCTCCTGGGCTGGGCTGCCCACCTGCCTGACCCTGGGCCCCGGCGGATGCTCCTGATCTTTGGTTCTGACAGTGCCTGGCTTCTCCCTTGTTGCTGGCTTCTCGCTCCCTGCCAGGTCCTGAGCTGCCCAAGGCTCTGGCTTGCATCTCCTGGCCTCCTGGCCCAAAGGTGTTGCCATTGTTTGAAGACTGTCCTGTTGTCCTGTCTGCTGTGAGTACACGGGTCCACAGTGACTCTCTGGTGGGCCCATGCCTGCTGGGGCGGGGCCTGAGCTCTTCACCTTGGGCACAGCGCTGGGCTCTGCCTGCTGGCCAGGGGTAGGAAGCTCCAGGGCTTGCTGGTCAGGCCAGGCTTCCTTGGTGGGGGCCGGACCTGTAGGGTGTGTAGGGAGGCGCACCGTGCGGGGTTGAGGCTGTGGGTCCCATGCCTGTGCCTCTGTAGAGGGCCACCGTGGCTGGCCTAGGTCGCAGCCTGGAGACTCCTGGGAGCGCCTGGCAGTTGGTGTCCGGGAAGTCATGCTGTTGCACAGAGTATCCCCTTCCATGGCGTGGACATCCTTGTTCTCTGTGGAGACATGAGGGCTGCTGGCTCCCGACCTGTTTGGGGCACACGGTCTGGACACAGTGAGTGGCCGGCCAGGGTTAGTGGCATACTCCAGATGCACGATGGGGGGCACCCACGCGGGGCCCCGGACACCCCCTTCTGTGGCCCCGACCCTGTGCATTGAGGGTCCACTTGGTGCACGTTCCTGGGGGAGACCCTTTCCTGCGGTGGCACAGGGGTGCATGGGTGGCGCTCTGCCTCCTTCCTCACCCAAAGTGGCTGGTTCTGCTGCTTTGTTTTTCAGGACCTGGGTGCCAGCCTGTGGCACCATCTGGGCAGACACCTGTGGTGTTTTCTGGGCGCCTGACCGTGGCACTGTGGGATCCGGGACATTCCCAGCAATGGCTGTCTCCCTGGAGGCGGGGATGCCTGTCTTGGGCTGGCCCCCTAGCCAAGACACTTTGTTCTTGCCCAGGTCATGGCTGGAGTTCCCTGGGGCCATCCCCAGGGGTGGAGCCGGCTCTGTTGGGAGCCCGGGACGCTCTTCTTGCCCACAGTGGATGCTCTGGTCTACAGATGGGCAAATCTCAAGTTGTCTGCAACCCTGGGGGGCTGCCAGCAAGGATCCTCTCTCCTGGGGACCTGACCCTGGCAGGCAAGCAGGGGTAGGGTGGGAGCTCCCCGCTAGACGGCTTTCCCATGCTGGGGGATGATGGGATGAGGAGGTCTTATGAGGTGTCTGTGTTTCATTTGATTCTGTCAGCAGCTGTGTCTCACCATTGTGCACAGAGATGGCAGGTCCTGAAGGCCCGGGATGGCTGCAGGAGTCTCTCTTTCCACTGGGAGAACTTGGGGGCTTTGGGGTCAGGACTGTCTGTGGGGCACTGGAGTCCAAGCCAGCAGCATCTTTCAGGGCTCCCTGTGGTCCCAGCCCTGAAGATAGAGAGCTCTCTGGCACCTGGCCTGGCCTGCTTAGCTTTCCCAGGGCTGGGGCATCCCTGTTGTCAGGGTTCCCTGCTGCCACCCTGTCCATCACAGCCTCTCCCTGTGACCCCTGAGGATACCAGGCCTCGTAGCTCAGCGTGCTGGGCTGGGGCACGGGTGGGGCTGGCATTTCAAGGATGACAGGAAGCTGCACAGTTATCTGTGGAGACACCATGCCAGGCTGTGTGCGCTGTTCTGCCCGAACACCTGATGGGGCTGGGGGCACATGGGCTTCAGCTCCCTGCTGGAGCGTGGGCAGCCACCTCTGGATGGCAAAGAGGGGCTCCTTCTCAGAGGCTGGAAGAACACTTTCTGCCTCATCCTCAGAGCTACACACGGTCATGGTGACTTGGGGGCCCTCCCCTGTGCCTTCCCCCTCTCCCCAGATGCGGTCTGCCTCCCCTGCTGCCCTGGAGCCCACTATCCTGTCCCTTGCAGCTGGCTCAGCACCACCGGGGCTGGCTGGGTCGAGCATGGCCACAGTCGGTGCGTCGCCATTAAGGGCTCTGTCTTCGAGGGAAGCACAGGAGAATTCTGGCTGGGGGCCACCTGCTGTACTCAGGGCCATGTGGGGGGCTCCAGGAGCCATGGCCTTGGGCACAGAGGACTGTTCCCTGGGATTCCTGCTCAGGAGCTCCACTCCTGGGGTTTTGTTCCCACCAGGCTCTGTGTGCCGAACTCTGGGGGACAGGCTGGCCTCCACCTTGGCCTGACGCCTGGCATCCAGGTGACTGATCTTGGCGCAGCGGGACAGCCAGCTGCGGGGGCTGCCCACCACGGTGGCGATGCTGAGGGCCGGCAGAGGCTCAGCTGTGCAGGCCAGAAAGTGGGCGGGGGGCATCCTGGTGCAGCTGGTGGCCATGGTGGCCGTGTGGAGCATGCGGACCTCCGGCCGGTGCATCCTCCTCTGCAGGGCCCGGCTTCTCCGGTCCTCCTTGCGCAGTGGCAACATCCTGGCCTCCGCATGGAGGCAGCCGCTCTGTTCAAACCTCTCCCGAAGCTTGGACAAGATGGTGCTTCGGCCACCCACCCTTGGCGGGGGGCCCCTGGAGGCTCCAGGCCTCAGGCTAGGGGGCTGCTCACGCGTGTCCTTCTCCTTGGCCTCCTTCTCCTCTGCTGCCAGGAACTTCTTCAGGATGGTCTTCACTGTGCCCTTCCCGCCTGGGCCGCCCCAGCGGGGCTTCTCTCGGGCTGCCGGCCTCTGGCTGGGGCTGCTGGCGCTCCCCTGGGCCTTCTCCAGCAGCTTGTTGATGGTGGCATTCACGAAGCTCCGGCCAGGCCCCTGCCTGTCCTTGGGGATCAGCCGACCCACCTCTCTCCTCTTCAGGGGCGGCTCTCTGCCCCTGCCCATGAACTTGGCCTGCAGAAGCTGGAAGCGAGTGGGCCGCCGGCTGGCCTCTGGGAGCAGGGCTGGGTGACTGGCCCTGTGCTCCCCATCCTTGGCCCTCAGGGGCCCTTCGGTGCGGTCCAGGACGTAGAACAGCAGGCTGCCCAGCAGGGCCTGGGCTGCCTCGCCACTGGCCCGGCCAAGCCTCTTCCTCAGTGCCTGTGCGTCCATGGATACTTTGTCTCCGTGAGTTTTGCTGCTCTTCAGGCTGCGGGAAAAAGAGATGAATGGTCACACGCGTTATCATCACCGTCCCCAGGCAACTCCACAAGACACTGCTGGAGGGGAGCCCCGTACTCTGAGCATCCCCAGCATCCATAGGAAGAGTGGGAGCTGGGCGCCTGGTCTACCAGGGGCTGCCCAGGACTCACCCCTGTTGCCTGATGAACCACACTAACCACCGGGGGGCTTAGAAATTCAGGCCCACAATCATTGGCTCTGCAAAAGCACCGTGGAAAACCACTGTGCCTAAAGTGTTTTTAAATAAAAAGGATATATTTCACTTGCATTAATAGGCCAGACATTTAAGTATAAAATTTATATTCTCTGTGTGGTTTGTACACACCTCCAGTTTTAATAGGAAAGATAAAATTAACAATATACTGTATTCCACCACAATCCCAAGAGCCTGGGAATCTGAGGTGATCTGCAGTCACACCCCCTCTGACCCTGGGGGGAAGGAAGTAGGACTATTTCCTCATTGGGCTCGTGGGCAGGAAGTAGCTGGTGCAAGTGGGGTGCTGGCTCCCAGGAGCAGCCACAGCAGGAGGGGAAGGAGCCAGGCCCCTGAGGGCTCCCAGAGGGATCCCCAGGCTGGAGGGCACTTGTCACATATTTCCCTGCCAGTCCCTGGCTCCTCCGCCAGCCAGCTGGCCTGGAGAGATAGGCTCCTATTACCTGACAGGGTTGGCCAGCCAGGGGCAGGCTACGGAGCTCCACTCCACGGTGGCCTGGACCACAGCAGAAGGGCTCCCGGTCAGCCAGAGCCACCTCCCACCTGTCTAGGTGATGATGGTAAGATCACCCTGAGTTTTGGCATCACAGCTGCACCTGTTCATGACTCATTCTAGAGTCAACCAGAGACAGACTGGAAATTCAAATACCACAGGGAAGGTCTTCACTGTGCTAATTATAGGATTACAACCCTAACCCTGGAAGCATCCAAGGGCTGGGGCATGGCTCAGAACAAGAGCTTTCCCCTGGCCTGTGTGGAGCCCTGGTGCCCTCCCAGCACTGCAGAAGTAAATAAGTCAATAAACACTCCGATGTCTAACACATTAGAGTGTTAGACTGCTGCTTAAATAATGGTGCATCTGTAGACAGGAAATGGCGGTCCCTGGATCTGCTCAGTGGAAATGCCAAGCTGCCAAGCTGCAGAGACTTTGGCCAGCTGGAAAAGGACTGGCAGGATGTGCGTGGCCATCACCTTCAGAAGGGGGAGTCTGATTCTAGAAACCACTCTTTAAACGCACTCACCAGGCCACCCTGGTGTCCGGTGGGGTGACAAAGTCCCCACCCCATCCCGGCCGATCACACATGGCTGCATGACTGTGGCCATGGATGGACTTCCATACCTGTGGACCTATGGACCCAGATCTTAGGGTATAGGCAGGCCTCCAAAACCCCTGCGAGGCCCTCACTGTCATGTGGGCCCCACCTGAGAGCCACCAAGAGGGCTGAGAAACCTGAGCCTGGGGACAGCCATCCTTGTGGAAACACAGGGTGGATGAGTCCCTAGGAAGAGAGCTACAGCTTGGACACACCCAGGCCATGATGCAAGAATGGCGCCCACATAAAAATAAGTTAATCCAAGGAGCAGCTGCGCTGAGCCTGGCCCTCATGCCATTGTTCTGAGTAATGGGGACTCAAAGCACCAGCCCCCCGACACAAGGAGTCTTGCAGTCCTCATAAGGATAGAGCGATCCTGGCATTGGCCCTGCCACCCAGCCCCTGCCACCCTTCTCCTCAGCCCAGCGTGGACAGATCTGCCTGCAGCTGGCATCTAGGCGGCAAGATACCCAGGAGCCATGGGTTTCAGCACTGCGATGGCAGGTGGGCTTAGGATCAAGTGCCATGCACCGGGAGTGTGGCCAGCTTTCCCCACCTGAGGGTCTGACACCTCCCTCTGCAGGTGCAGTTACCCAGGAGGCTGCCCAGGGAGAGAAAAGCCTCCTTTCCCCAAAGACGCTCAGCCTCCAGGATGCAGTGGGCAGCAAGGTGGAGGGTTTGGGTCGAGGAAAACATTCCATGTTCCCACAGCCCCACACTCCCTGCCGGGCCTGAAAGACACACTGCATTGGTGCTGGGCTCCAGGAAGGCTGTGTGCACTGCTGGAGTGGGGGTTTGGATGTGCCATGACCCACACCATCCCTGCAGCAGGAGGTTTACATGTGGGGCAGCATCTCTCATGTCCCAAGGTCCCATAAGACATGGCATCTGCTAATCAGTGGCTGCTTCGGCTCAGCATCTTGGGGCTGGCCCCTGGCAGACACCCAAACTCACCCACGTGCCACCTCAAATGCTTCACCCTCTTGTTTCCCCTGCCTCTAGAAGTGGCATCTCCAGCCCCAGGAGCCCTGGGCACCCAGAGCTGTCTCAGCCCAACACCACCCCAGGTGCTTGTCCTAAGATGTCAGGTGTGCTAGACATATCCTCATCCCAAGAAGCGCAGCCCTCAGGTTTTCCTGCCCCAGCCCAGGACAGATGGCATCCTCCCTCCTGTCTGCTGCAGGCTCATGTGACCCCCACTGCTAGCCCGAGCCAGCAGGACCCTGCCCTGTCCTCCAGCTCCAGGTGGGCTCTCTGTACTTCCTGAAGACACTGCCCTCCTCCCTCGCTCATGTCATGCTCACCGCCATGGGTCCAAGTATGAGTGCCGAGGGTCCTGCACACACAGAACTCCAGCATGACTCACACCCAGGTCACACTCTCCAGCTGGTGCTCTCTGTCTCTGTGCATCCATTCCTGCTCTGCCATGGGGCTGAGAGCCTCCTATGGGTGAGTGCTGCTACTTGCCCCAGCTGAGCTCCACGTGCCAGGCCACACACATACTTGTATCCAAGTCCCCAGGAGCCACAAGACCTGTGGGGACATGAGGTGAGGACCTCGCTCTCAGGGCCCAGACTTACCTGCCCAGGTGGGGAGGACGTCGGTGGAGCCCTTGTCCTCGGGAGCTCTGTGCTCACCTCCTGGGAGCTGACTGGGCTATTTCAATCATCTCCAGGACTTCTCAGGTTGAGTCATTAAGATGACTGAAATAGCTGCTCGGCTGCGTGCCGTGGGACATGGTGATCATCTGACTAACGGCAGTGATGGTCCCCACTTCCCGCTGAGCCTCGTGTCTAAACTGAGCGCTGGCTTCAGTCCTCCCTCCCGAGGCGGGTGACCTGGAGCAGGTGGGGTCACATGAAGGCCATGTGTTGCCTGGACACTGTACTCCCCATGGGGCACTGGGTGCCCTGGAGGTGCCCATGCTGGGGCCGTGACACCTTGTGGTCGTGAGCAGAGTCAGGCCCATGCTGGATTTGCTGTGTGCTCGTCCCACACCATGGAGCCGCAGTGCTCCACACCCACTGGCTGCCCTGGCTCAGGCCTGCTGTGGTGCCCAGTGTGTCCAGTGTTCACCAGCAAAGGCCACTGTGGCCCTCACAGGCCATCTGTCTCCTTGGGCAGACTAATAGTCAGCCCAGCTGGAGTTCTGGAAAGTTCTGCAAAGATCTCAGAGGTGCTCTTCGTCATGGAGCAGGTCAGATGCTTTTCTAAGCTTTACAGCCAGACAGGGATTAGGGGCTGGACCAGAGCCTTGCACTCTCCTTCAGGGAGCCGTGCTGGCCCTGGCCCCATGCCTGCAGCAGGAGCGGGGATGCTTACACGCTGCAGCCCGGTCCTACTGGCTGTGATAGAAAAGGGGGTCCTCAGCTTTTGCTAACCACAGTGCCTCATCCCCCTGGGCCTGCCCTCTGCCCTAGCCTTCCACCACTGCTGCCCTGTCCCTGAGGAGTCTGGCCCCTCCTATCCCTACCCTCCTAGTGAACTCCGGCTGCCCACATGCTCTTGGGCTCCTGGGTCTTGGTTTAAGCCCAGCAGGAGGTGAAGGTACTGGGGACCCCAGAGATCACAGAACTGGAGGGACGCAGCTCTGCGTGTCTCCAAGGCACCAGTCCTTGTCTAAGCCTCCGCCCCTGTGACCAGCACCTCTTCTGGGCTGCAATCCAGTGCCCCAGCCCATGTTGAGTGGATACTCTGGCTCCTCCCCAGCAGTAGCCACACACAGGGCTGAGCCTATGACCAAATGCCTCAGGTGCTTCGATGAGCCACAGAGCCGAATCTCCCTCCAGGGCCAACACAAACATGGGTGCAGTAAGCCTTCCTGATTCAGGCCTCAGCGCCCTGACTGGCCATGGAGGTCATCTGAAGGGCAAGTAGGCTGAGCTGCTCGCCGTTGGGCTTCCAGGTCACCACAGCACTGCTGGGCCACTGTGGCACTCACAGGGAGCAGCCCTGCAGGCCCCACCCTGAGGCCCTGGTTGCTCCTCATTTCTGTCCTTGGTAGCTGGGCCTCAACCTCTGTACCCAAGTCCCTGGCCATGCTAGGGCCACTGGAGCCTGCGTGACCCCGCTCCAGGAGTCCACCTGCCTCTGCTCCTTCCTTGGAGAAGTGGGGTCTCAGATCAGCTCAAATCAGGCTCCACAGGACCCCTGAGAGACCTCACACTTGTCCTGCGGGACACTGGGTGCCCATAGCAAACACTGGCTTAGAAGATGCTTCTGGGCCCCTGGCAAAGGGCGGCCATACTGCCATATCCGGCTGCCAAGGACATGCCCTCTGCACTTGCTAGGGGCGCCCCTCCTAGCCCCTCTGTGCAGACCCGCCGGTCGCACGCCCGTTGTCTGTCTGTCCCTTCGACGGCTCCTGTACTCAGCCTAAGACAGCCTTGTCACATGCCCCAGGGCCCTGTGTGCCAGCCAGGGGACCCTGTCTGTAGAGACACCTCTGCCCCACTCTGTGGGGCTGCGGGCAGAGACGCAGCAGGTCTCCCTGCTCCTCCTCACCAACAAAAGGTGGTACCTGGCTCATGCACCGAGTGGCCAGCATATCCTGGCTTCATAGCTGCTTCCTCCTGGTGCGTCTACCATAAGCCATGCAGGCCAGGAGCTGCTCTCTCTGCCTGGCTGCACTATGGGGGGCACAGTGGAAGGGGCCATTGTCTGCCATCCATAGCCCCTGGACCCCAGCTCCTGGTGGGGCTTTAATCGCTGTGCTCTGGAGGGACAAGGTGGCCTGAGGGTGGGGACTTTCAAGGCCGCCCCATGGTGGTCTCAGTTCTGCCCGATGGTTGAGAGGCACAGTACGCAGCCAAGCACTGATCTAGCACCTGGAACAAGGGTTGCATGGCTTGAGCCCACAGAGGACGGATGACGGGTGCCCCAGAGCCCACATGTCCATTTGGACCTACCGCAGCCAGGCAGGGCGGGGTCGCCATGTCAGCGTTAGGGAAAGAGGCATTAGGCTCGTTAGTGCTTTTGATAGAGAAGGCAGGTTTTAAAAGCTGTCTGGAGTCTTCTCAATGGAGAGAAGGAACCCAGAGCTGCATACGTGTGGGCACTGCCCCTGCCCATGAGCTGTCTTTCAGAAGAGGGCCTTCTCTGTCTGCCGAGGGTCCCAGATTTCACAAGTACATCTATTAGATTTATGAATAAGAAAAACCTAATACCAAGAAAGTTCTTTCTAAAAAGCCCAGAAGCCCAGAGCTGAGTGGGTGCAGCACAAGTGTGGCGAGGCGGCCTGTGTGGTCCTCGTCTTGCCGGGGCCGAGGTCCGGAGCCCGCTCCAGCAGACTCGGCCGAAAAGCTGGCGCATGCACAGCAGTGCTTCCCCCAGCAGCACTGTTCTCTCGGCGAGCAGCTGGAACCACACAGCTGAATCACTTTTCACTGCCAGTGTCTGACTCCTAGAAACACAGAAGGGTGGCCGTTGGGACCGCGCCCTGGGCCTGGCACCCCGGGCTGTGGGGCTGAGGGCTGCTGAGTGCATGCACCGAGTACAGTCTGTCAGCAGAGAGCTCCAGGGGGCCATGCGGCCCTCAGCACCTGCCAGGCTGGGTGCTTGGGGAGAGGGGCACTGAGGCTCTCTGGTGGGTTTGTGGTTTAAATAAATAGATGAAAAGGGACCCCAGCACACTCTAGCACAGAATGTAATCTGTCACATCAGAATGGTACCAGCAGGTTGGTAACAGCATCATGTCAGGTTAGACTTCCTGACTGAGGAGCGAGTGGCCCTCACAGAAGAGCACATTCTTGACTGAAGTCTGCGAAACATGGACCGTCAAAGCATGCAGCTCAAAGATGAGTCTCAGGTGGTCCTGCTAAAGTGTGTGTGTGTGTGCGCGAGCGTGAGTGTGAGAGACCCCGCATGTCTCTGCATGTGTCTCTGTGTCTATCTCCGCATGTCTCTGTGTCTGCATGTCTCTGTGTGGCTGTCTCTGGTGTCTGCGCCTCTGTCTGTGTCTGTCTCGCTCTGTGTCTGTGTCTCTGACTCTGTGTTGTGCACAGGTGTGTAGTGAGCCAGGCCAACAAGACAAGAGGCAAGGGTGGCCTGGGGTCGGTGTTGGTGATCGGGGTGGAGGAGACATGGGTGCTGTCTCACGAGTTTTGTGACTGTTTGTGAGTTTGAAAGCACTGGAAAACAATAAAAACGGGAAAGGAAGGAAGCAAAGCCAGTGTGTGACATGTGGCACGCAAGGACCCCATGATGCAGGGTCTTGGGGCAGCACTCGGGGATTGGGGCTCCTTGATGCCTGGGACACTTGGGAGGTCACTGCAGGGGTGCCCGCCTGAGCCCAAGCAGAGGCAGGTGGTGGCCCTGAATGGTCCCCCTCGGGCATGAGAGGCCACACAAGGGCTGATGACTCTGGGGTCATCTGCAGCGGTCCCTGGACAACAAAAGGTCAGGAGCGGCCCTGACGGCTACACGCTGTCTTGTCCCTGCAGCCACCCTTCCGAGCTGCACGACTGGATCAGGAAGCCATCCTTTCCTTTCCTGTCCCCGTGTGCACTGTTCATTCCTGGTTGCTAGTGGGGAAAGGAGCGGCACAGCGGGGACTGTCTGCCAGCGGCCCGGCTGAGGGCGATGTGGGAAGGTAGGGACACACTCGGGCGTGAGGTCGTCTCCTCAGGGCTCTGCTCCAGTGAGATACTCAAGCCGTCAGCAGCTTGGTGCACTCACCCACCTCCCCGCCTCACGGAAGAGTGGGCTAGGGGAACGACCGCTGTAGCTGGTGGCTCCTTACCCTGACCAGCGCGGAGCACTGGGAAGGCAGACACGACCAGCTCTGATTGGAGCCAGGCTGTGGGGCGCGGGGCTGTGTACATTTTACAGTATGTGTTTTAAGTTTTGCCATTATTTCCTCTGTGCCTTTTTTTTTTTTTTTTTTTTTTGAGACAAGGTCTCACTAAATTGCCCAGGTTGGCCATGAGCCAGAGATGCTCTTGCCTCAGCCTCCTGAGTAGCTTGGATTATAAGCTCCATCCTGCCTGGATTTTCAGTGTCTTTTTAAGAGCCTCTTCAAGGCTACCATGTCTGCCCAGTCATTTAACCTCCAGAACCTGCGCCCTCCAATGTCAGAAAGGACCATATCTGCCAAACCCACATCTCACCTGGCTTTCACATAGGAAAACCCTGAAAAATGACTTTAGCTACACATGGAAGATCTCTCAGCCATCAATTGAGTTTGGGAAAGAAATTAGTCAAACTCAACCATGAGTCCAGGACTTACGTCTCCCTGCCCAGCCTCTGCCCACACTGTGGGTTTTCACACAGGACTTGTGTGTGTGCCTGAGGGCTCTCTCCCTGAACGGCTTCCCAGCACCTGAGCCCTGGGTCTTGCTTCCTTGCTTTGTTCCCTATGTTCCCAGGCCCCTGAGAGGGGAGGTGGTGACAGATTTAGGCAGAAAGCAGGGTGCAGCAGGCCACATCTTCCACACACACCTGCCTGCATCCTCTGGTTGTCCCCAGGGAGAGGCACTGACCCTGGCCCTGGGTACCAAAAACTGCATGGTCCACCTGGGTCCCTGGAGAAAAATGCCCCAGACAGCTACACCTCTCAGTGCCCCTGGTCATAGATACACACTGTTTCTTAGGTCTCAGAGAAAGAATTCCACCAATGAAACTACAGAGCACAATAACACAGGATGCATCACAATGTCAGAAATCTCAAAGCAAAACAAACCCACGTCCCAGCAATATAGCATCACTGTGCTGTTGGCAGATTGATTTCTTTTCAGAAGAAGTGAGAAAGTACATTGAAAGTAACCATAAAGAACAGAGGATTAAATGTTAAGAAATGGAAACAAGCCAGGTGCAGTGCATGCAGTCCCAGCTACGCAGGAAGCTGAGGCAGGAGAATCACAAGTTTGAGGCTCTGACAACTTGGGGAGACCCTGTCTGAGCATAAAAAAATAGAAAAAGAGTGAGGGTGTGTCCAGTGGTAAAGCACCCTGGACTCAGTCCCCAGTGCCAAAGACAGGAAACCATGGTCCATCGAACACTGAGTGTGGGTAGCCGTTTCAGGGAGGCGGCAGAGCTGGACAAGGCTGGGAAGAAGGGGCTGAGGAGGGAGGCCCCTGCAGCTTCTCACCAGAGCTGGGGCACCATGAAGGCCTATGTGTGCCCAGCACACCCAGCGGGACTCTTCTCCTAAAAGGCCACTCTTCTGGATTATGCGTGCAGCCTTTGCTTTCCCGGTTCTGGCTGAAAACAGGTCATTGCCTGATCCGCTCTGAGCCACAACTAAGATGGGGAGAGGACAGGGCCGATCAGAACCCAAGATGACAACCTGGGGGGTGGTGCCCTCACTGTGCCGCCCACAGCTGTGCCAGAAGCTGGGCCTGAGAGAGGGGAAGCCTGGCCTTGTTCACACCATCAGCCAGGCCATGCTATCGCCTGCCCACGGCTCTGAGCTACACCCACAGGCTGGCTGGCCATGCCCAGTGCAGCAGATGTGCCCAAAGCCGTTAGGCAGTCAGCCCCATTGGGCCCACCCCACTGCAGGCCACCCCAGGGTGGCGTGACAAGAGGACCAAGGGGACCAGGCAGGCGGCAGCAGGAAACCTTTGCTCCTGGCCTTCTCAGGGAGCTGTTCTGAAGGCTGGTGAGACAAAATGCACAGCCTCTGGCTTCCCGGTGGCACCTGGCATGGGCGTCCCCTGACGGTGAGGACAGCCACCCCTTAAAGCACTAGGAGGCTGCAGGTGTCCCAGCCATTCAGACCCACATCAGGGAGGCAGAGAGAGTGAGGCAGGTGCTCGAAAGGAGAGGCATTGCGGTTAGTGTTCAAGTAAGTGAGCAAATGGCATTCATTCGTCTGCACAGAGTAACTTATACCACGTCCGGGAGACTACTCTTAGTGCTATATTTGCAGACCCAAGCGTAGCAAGGCCAGGATAACATCAAAAAGCTCTAGGCTCCAGTGAGGTCAGGAAAAATATTCTGGCTGGACAAACAATGTACTTTATACAGCACGTGGTATTCAGAAGGGGGTTAACGTGTAATTGCGGCGCAGTACACCCTCGCCCTGGGCGGGGGCTCAAGTGTGTGTGCACATGCATGTGTGCACGCCTGTATGTATGTGTAGACCCCAGGGCGCCCTCTGGGGGCCCGCGGACGCGCGTTACTTCTCCTCTGTGGACAGGCGGTGCAGCGCGGTGCCCAGCTCCTCCAGTCTGGCCCTGTGCTCCAGCTCCTGGTACAGGCCCCGGGGGACGGTGTCCAGGCCGTGCAGCAGCCCAAATAGGCAGCCAGCGATTGCTCCTGTCGCGCCACTCTCACCTGCAACGCAGACACAAGTGGCTGAGGCTCAGCTGCCGGGCCCTTGGCACCCCCTCTGCCGCGCTGTGACACCGGGGCCCCCTCTGCTCGGGGAAGAACACAGCAGGACGCTGCAGAGGAAGGAGAGAGCAGGACCAGGGCCACAGCTGCCAAAGACTCCTGCCTGGGAGCAGATCAACCCACAGCCACATGGACACGCACCCATACCATGTGCACATACACACTCTCACACACACACCAGCTCCACACTCACGGCCCCAGTCATACCCACATGGACACACACCCACAGGGATATGTGCACAAACACACTGTCATATGCACATGCACACCAGCTCTCACACTCACGCACACAGACACACACCCACACAGACGTGCACATATACACTCTCATGCACACACACACTACCTCTCACACCCACATTCACACCACACCCACTCTGAAATTCTTATTTACACACACACCAAACATGCCCACACACTACACTAAACTCACACGAGCACAACTACACTTATAACCACATTCATATACACTGCAACACTCAGCCCACAATCAAACACACACCTATTACACACTCACACACACACACAGCACTCTCACATGCACACACTCTCACACCCATCCAGAGACACACTGGCAGCACAGCTGGGTTCACAGCCAAGGCTCGCTGGCTCTCTCCCGGCTCTGTGTCTGCAGTGTCGGGCCCTGCTCTCTCCCTGCCCCTCAGGCCGGCCAGTCCCATGTCCTGAATGCCCCCTCCCTCTGGCCTCTGGCTCACTCACCCTCCACCCACTTGCTCTTCCCTTGGACCCTCCGCTTGCTGTTCCCACCCAGGGGTGCTGGCCTCAGCAGGAGAAACCATGAGCCTAGACATCAGCATCGGGCGCTCACCTTGCCTGCCCTGTCTCTGCTCCACATTAGCTCCCTATGGGGTGGCACTGCCAGGAGAAAGCTGGCTTGGAAGCCAAGCTGCCTCACCCAAGACCCCTGTGTGTGGGAGGCTGGAGCTCACGCCAGATCTTCAATGGAAGTGGCTGCTCTGGAACTAGCAGCACCAAAGGACAGGAGCCCTGTCACCAAACGGTTCCTGGTGGGGTTTGCAGGTCCCCAGGTATGGAGGTAGCTGGGTGGCCGCAGGGGGCACTGTGGTGAGAACCTTCTAGAGGGAGCTGGGATGGGACAGCCTGTCCACGTCTGAGGAGCTCCGGGACGGAGGGTGCCTCACCTCTGTGGAACATGGCGCGGTGGCACAGCTCAGCCCAGCTGCTCCCTGCTGCAAGGAGGGCATCATAGGCAATCATGGGTGCGTCGTGGCCCCGTCGTCCCCCTCGGCCTTCTGAGCTCCACTTCTTATAAATCTGGAGAGACCCCACGTCAGGGGCATGTCCCAAGCAGAACACATTGGTGCAGGCAGCCCAAGGTCTGGGATCCCTCTGTAGCTGCCATCCACTTATCCATCCATCCATCCATCTGTCCATCTGTCCATCTCTCTATCTGACCACCCCTCCATCCCTTCCTCTCACCCTGGGATGCTGGCTCTCAGCAGGAGAAACCATGCACCCGAATATCAGTACCACCTGTCCCTCTGCCCACTTGTGCCCGTGTCCACCTGTCTGTCATCCATCCACACCACCACTGACTGTGCAGTTCCAGTGCTGGGCATGACTCACCTTGTCCCTCTCCTCTGCGTTGTCATAGTTGTCGGGAAAGTAGGCTTTATTTTCTGTGTCATCACTGATTTTTCTCTCCTCCAAATAGAACTGCCATTTAGCTTCAAAGTAAAACCAGTGCTCCTGGTACTCTAGATGCAAGCATAGGTGAGTGGCTGGGGTCATTCTGTGGGTGGCTCTGGGAGGGTGGAGGGATGTACCCAGGGGTGTCCCGCTCTGGGCTGCAGAAAGAAGGTGGAGATGACGTGGGTCTGGCCTAGAGCTGGACAGGGCTGCAGCAATCTAGCGCCGTCTGGCAGAAAGCCGAGCCTTGTTCTCACTAATTTAACATGGTGCCTCCGCACAGGGACAGGAAGTACCACATTCTTAGTTAGCAGTTTCTGCCCGGGCCCTGGGAACATGCGGCAACCCTTGGTGGTTTGGCTGGTGAGGAGGACACACCACACAGTGCCCTTCTGAGCTTTTGAGACTCAGTCTAGGCCTGGCTACCCTGTCCCTGAGGGAGCTGGGCATAAGGGACATACCTGCAGACTGAGTCAAAGCTGGGGACAGTGTGGAGAGGGGGCCAGAGGGGTCTCAGGTAGCACTGGGCTTGCACAGTTGATCAGGGGACCCACGGGGGTCATGCCCATCTCAGGATATGGGCAGTGTGGGCGCACAGCACACTGGGCCCAGACAGTGGCCATATGGCTCTACAAACAGTTATACAAAGCCCAGGCCAGTGGAAGTGTTATGGCTCCTCACTGCCCTGGGGACCTGGGATGGCCCAGGGGAAGGTATCCCAAGTGTGCCAGATCACACTCCCCAAGGCTTCCTGGGAGGGGTGGGCTGGGCATCCCTGTAAGAGGACTTGGGACTCCAGTAACAAATCCGCCACCAGCAGACCTCTGGTCTGATCTTCAGAGCCATCCCTGGCTGGTATATCTCAATCCCCCAGAAGCAAGGTATGGTTCCTGGTCAGCTGGACAGTGGGTTCCACCCTCATGAGGCCTGGACTCTCCCACAGAACATACTGATGAGGCAGCTCTGTGTGCAGTGCTGGGCTGTGTGCAGTGCTCCCCTCTGCAGGCCCTCACTGACACCAGGCCTGTCCTACACCAAGGTCATGACTTCACTGCATCCTTCCACGCTGGTGGGACATCTGTGCCACCTGGGATGGATGAACCAGGCAAAGGACGCGCAGCTGTCCATAGTGCTGTGGCTGTGTCTTGCGGTAGGGCTCACGGTGGCCGAGCCCAGGGGAGGGGGACAGTGCTCAGGCAGGCTGGCAGTCACCATGGGCCCAGTGTCCTCCAGTGCTGTGACCAGGTACCTTCAAAAGCTGTTCCTGAAGGCTCCCCTCACAGGCTGACACTAAAGTGACGCTCATCTTTCACATCAAGGCCCCTGCCTCAGGCTGGTGTGACAGGCAGTGACCCCCAACCTGCCCTTCCCCTTCTGTCCCCTCCTCCAGGACATATCAGGCTCCCTCAGCGCAGAAGAATACCCTGGGGCACTCGCCCTGTGGCTCAGCTCTCTTCTAGAGCTGAGGGCCCTCCTGTGGGTAAAAGAACCTGCTAGAAGCATTGGCCTGGAGAGCACCCTGGGCTGCTGGCCAGCGTGTGACCCTGCATCTAGCTGCCCCATGGCTCCCCTCAGCAGGGCCTCCTGACACTCACTCCCCCAAATTTTAACAGGGTAGGACTCTGGGACCTCTGCTTGATGGGCTGGTTAGCACATCACGGGTGTCAGGGCGGCAGGCTCTGGTAAGCAGGCAGCAGATGCCCACTGTGGGCATGGGTCTCTGGGGTGTGTGGCAGGGACACACACACCTCCAGGCTGGGTGGAGGTGAGGAGGGTGGTTCCGGGCACATGTGTGCTCCCCTTTCCCTAGAGGGGCGTGTCTCCCTTCTGCCCCCTCTTGCCCTGACAACACTGGCTTAGTGTGGGAACTCAAGCAGGAATTAGCTTGCTACTGCAGTCAGAGGCAGAGCTTGGATGAACTCCGGCTCCACGTGCACGCCTGGCACTGCTGTGGGCCGCCGTCCTCACTGCCAGGTGGGCGCATCACCCATCCCTGGAGACCAGCTCTGCTCACCTGCCATGTGCCGGATGGTCCTCTTGCAGTACTCCTCGGCCAGCGGAACAGCCCTCAGCATGTCTCTCCCCCACTGCACCAGCGGCTTTCCTTGCACCGCATAGGATGCAAACAGGGCTGTGCACAGGGACCCGAGGAAGCCTGGGGCATGGAGGAGAGATGGCTCCATCACCCAGGCCATACAGAGCACGCAGCTGCGTGTGTCCTGACCTCGCATCCCTCCTTCCTTCCAGGGCCGTGTGTGGTGGGCTCTGCATTGGACCCTGTCAGGTAAGGACTGGGCAGCTACTTAACACAGCTGTTCCACGGAAAGCAGCAGCCCGAAATGGCTCTGGGTCTCCCCCATCCAGGAGGCAGGATGACCCCACATGAGGGCTGAGTGCCCCAACGGTGTCCACCTGGGCACTGTGTCCCCTGCCTCCTCTTGGGCTTGACCGGCACTCAGGGACACTGACCCTCGAAGTCACAGACTTGTGACGCCTGCTGCCAAGGAGGGTCCCATTGGAAAGGGGAGGGGAGAGGGCGCATTTCCAAGTGTGTCTGCATGGGCTATGCCTGGACACCCTCAGGCGCAGCCCAAAGCAGGTGAATCCTTGTACTAGCAAGTGTGTGAAGGGGTTTTCAAGTCAGAGCAGAGACACACTGGCAAGCGCTTTGGAAGCTTGGGTTCAGAAGGCAGACTCCTGCGTCCTGATGGTGCTTATAGTGCCGGCACTTCTGGGCTGGAAGGTTTGATTTTGGATTTACTTCTAGCTGAGCCAGTCAGTCAGTAGGTGCCCCGTTCAAACTCCTTTCCAGCCACCCAGATTTGGCCCGTGGGCTGACTCGGAAGCTAAGGACGGGGACCGCAGGCCTGGCACTCTTGGTGTGGGCCCTGGCACATGCCATGCAGCTCAGGGCTGCTCTCATCCATGCTCAGGCACTATCTGGGGGATAAGTGATGACTCCAGCCACACCAGCCCTGGAAGGGTGACTTGGAAGGCTTCTGCATGACAGGGTGACAGGGAAGGCTGAAGGCAGGAGGGTGCCACCCAGCACCTCCTCACACCTCTTGGGCCACTGCCAGGGCTGCATTCTGGGCTGGGAAGCTGCCACCTGCTCTCTGTGAGGACTTGTCCTTCTGGGTGACACAGTGGTGGAGAAATCCCATAGCACCGACCTTGCCCCTTGGACCACACAGGAGACTATGTAAAGGTGCCATGTCCCCACCTCAGTCCACTGGTGGGGTGTCTGCCGTTGTCATTCTCACCTGGGACAGGTGAGGAGACTGAGGCTTGGTTGGGTTCTGCCCCCCTCCCAGAGCCACCAGGGTGATGGGCTGCACCTTACCCCACTCAGCCTGGAGCCCAGTCAGAGCCGTGGCCTGTGCCTCTCCTCCCTTTTGCTCTGACAGGGAAGGTAGCAGAACCCATGAGAATCTTCCCCTTACACTTTCTTCAACACCACCCGCTGAGCACCTCATGCCAGGTGGACCGAAAGCAAAGCTGAAGATTGAGAAATGGCCCCATTGTGTGCTGGGCTGGGTCCCAACACTGCAGGGTAGTGAAGAACTAGCGCCGGCGCACCTGTGGGATGGTTGTGGGTCATCCGGCCGCACTCGATGCTGACCTCCACCAGGGTCTCCAGCCGCTCTGGCTTCCAGTACCGCATGCCAATGCACATGGCTTTGGTGGCCGCTCCGAACCCCGAGCCTACGTGGGAGCACCCAGATTCAGACTGCACTCCAAGGGCCCCGCCCCTGGCAATCAGTACTCTCAAGTAACTTCTAAAGCGCAAAAGCGTAAGTGATAACACATTCATCAGAAGCTCATTTAAATGAGTTGACATCACCCACCTGTCACATGGAAGAGAGGTGAAATACAACAGGCTCCACCCTATGTCAAAGGTATTATAGCTACTAAAACAGACTTTTGGTGGGCTGGGACAGGCTCAAAATGGGCCCCTCCTCGGGAAGACAGAGAGGGGGTTGTACCCAGTGCTTGCTCTCAACAGATTGACCTTTTCTCTTTAAAGACAGCTTCTCTGAGTTCCAGCTGGCAGCAGTGAAAGGCACAGGCCGTGTGTGTAGCCTGAAACTGGCACAGAGAACACGCGTGCCCCATTCTTGGACCACAGGCCCATGAGCGGGTCTGACAGAAAGGCTCTTGTTCCCCTGGCTTCTGTCAGTCAGCCTAACGCCTGGAGATGCGTCCCGTGCTTGTACCCAGGTTGCCTTCCCGCTGCTGGACAGGGTGGACACAGCACGGCTGGCCACCCACTCACCTCTGGCAGGCGGTTGGTGTTCCAGCACAGAGCTGCTGCCCATAGAGGGGCCAGACCTGTGCTTTCTTCTCTCTGGATGCCTGCTCAGGAGCATCTGGGTTGTGGGGTGATCTGAGCATCTAGATTGTGGGGTGATGCATGTGCGACTCTTTGAAGAACTGCCCCCTTGTCCCCAAAGTGCCTGGGCCACTTTTGGCCCATCAGCAACTGCTCCCCATCTTCCTGGCTGTGCCAGGCATCGTTTTCTCTTCAGCCCCTCTGATGGGGATGTGGCTGCTCCTTGCTGTGCTTCATTTCCATTTTCCTAACGACCACTGCAGCTGAGTGGCTTCTGCCGACCTGCGTCGTCTTTGGCGAAGTGTCCGAGCCTCCTGCCCACTGTGGGTGGGTGGCCTGTGGTCTGGCTGAATAGACCCAATTTTCCCCTCCCCCTCTGTCCTCTCTGGAGTCTCTGAGGCAGAACACTGAGGCACAGCAGAGAGGCTAAACAAACTTCCATCCTGTGTCAGAAGCTAAAACCAGGCTTAACACAGGCTCCCGCTCTCTGGAGGAGCTGTGCACACAGCTGTGGTCTTTCCCACGACTGTTTGGTAGGACCCCCATGCAATCTTCTCTGTGGTCTCTGTAAGACATGAGCTGTCTGGGTCTCCTCCTTCTTCACAAGGGAGCTTTGGTGGTTTGTGTCCATTCCGTCTGTACTCTTAGACTTATCGGCATGAAACTGGTAATAACGTCCCCTCTTTTCCTCCCATTTTTGCAGGCTGCAGTGGCCTTGCCTTCACGTTTGCCATCCTCTTTTTCTTCTGTTTAGCTAGAGGAATATCAGTTCTTTCTTCAGTATTAGGGACTGAGCTCAGGTCTTTTCACTGACCTACACTTGCAGCCTGCTTTTATTTTCTTATTTTGAGACAGGGTCTTATTACCTTGCCCAGGCTGGCCTCCTGCCTTAGCCTTCTGAGTAGCTGGGAAAGACAGGTGAGCTCAACTTGCACAGCTGGGGATTATCTGTTTTTGAACTTCTTAAAGAAGCAGCTTCTGGGTTCACTGGTTTTCCCTTTTACCGTTGGTCTCCATTCTCTCGTCTTCTTCCTTTGAGTTTAATTTGCTCTTAAATTTCTAGTTTCTTAAAGTGAAGATGTTAATGTTGAACCTCTGCCTGTACTTGTGGATTTGCCTATTTCTCTGCAGCAGTATGAGTTTGCTTCAAAGGTTCGAAGGTCGATGTTATATGTCCCAGTAGACAGCATGATGACCTACCCCGTATCACAGGGACACCACCTTCTTATTCCTGGGAATTTTCTTTGCTCCAAAATTTACTGGGAATGTAGGTATAGTGACTCTGGCTTGCTTTTGTTGCTTGGGAGTGGAACTGGGGCCTTTGCTTGCTAGGTCTATGTCTCACCTGAGCTATCCCTGGCCTGTGATTTTCTTGGATGGCACTGGAATTGTACACCCTTCCCATCTTTCTGCTGTCCCCCTATCAGGGAGCACTTCCTTGTAGCAGCACACACTGGGGACTTGTTTCATGGCCCAGCCTATGGGCCATTATTTGGAGTCTTCAAACCCTTTCCATTTGATGCCACTTTAATATGGCTGGGTTCACTATGAACTCTCTCCACGTGCTGTTTTTGTGAACACAGCAGGGTGGGGCCAGGCACACTGGTTGGTTCTGCTTTCTTCCCCACTCTGCCACAGAGGGTTTTCGGTGTCTCAGCACACAGACTCCTTCATCATTCCAGCAGCAGCTGAGAACTGCGTCGTGCAGTGCAGTATGATCAGCCTCCCACTCCACAGGGCACCGTGAGCTCTGTCCCGGAGCTGCTGACACACATGAAGCAAAGTGCATCCTTGGACACTTGCCTCTGCTCATCGCTTCAGAGCATCGTCCTCATGGGTCCTGAGACTCCTGCTGAGGAGAGCAGGGGGCGTTCTGGTCCGTGATCCTGACTGACGATACCAGCTTCTTTTCTCAGGAGGCTGTCCCTTCCACCAGCCCCCAGGCAGCTCGTGTGCTCCTGATGTCTGCAGGCCATCAGGTCGGTTGCCGGTCTACACCTGCCCGGGCCACCCCTCCCACTCACCCAGGACTTTCCCTCTACCCACCTGGCTGCCAGCACTGTGGGCCTGACCTACCTGTGTCTCTGCCCCTCCTGTGAGCCCCTCCTCTCAGGCACAGCCCTGGCTGAGGCTGTCCTGAGAGTGGGTCTCCAGGAGCACTGACTTCTGTGGCCCTGGCTGCACCTGCCAGCCCCACTCACCCTAAGGAGGCATAGAATGGGGCCAGCTGCCTCCATGTACCACCCAGAACAGCTCCATATAGAAACCATTCCCGAAAGTGAACCAGGAATAAAGAACAAAGCCCATGGAGGAAGCTGGGTACCACAGGGACAGATGCCCAGCTCGGGATGGGAAAAGCTCCTGACCCTTTTCACTGAAGGGCGTGTGCCAGGCCAGCAGGTAGTTATCTGGCTTCAGCTGTGAGCAGCCCTCCACAGTGGCGGGGTCAGGTCGGCGCTCTGGAAGCTTCTCGACAGTTTCCACGTAGCACCTCACCATCTCACGGTATAGGTCGTCCAGGCACCAGTAGTCTGGGGAGGAGAAGAAGGGGACAGACATCAGCACTGACAGCAGCTCTGGTCTGTGGCACAAATCACCCATATCTCTCGGGCAGTGGAGACAGAGGCCACCCAGAGGCACAGCCCTGGCTGACAACTTGCTTTAGACCTCATTGGATGCCAGACAGGAAAGGTAGATGCCCGCCTGTCCTGTCCCACATGATAATCTGGGGACTGATGGCCCTGTCATCTGTCACTGTGCTGAGCCTCAGCTGCCCTGGCTTGGGTGGGATGGACGTTGGGCCTTGCCTGTCTCCAGCTCCCAATTCTGCTGGCTTCAAGGAAGCCGGGGGCCCTGCAGTATTGCTCTGTCCAAGCTGTTTCCCTGGCCCACAAGGCACAATCTGGGGACAAGTATAGCACTACCCACCCAGGATCACAGGTATGGGGGACAAGGAGTCAGCTCACAGGGAAAGCTGTCTGTGGTCCACATCATCCCTGGACAGTGGCGTTGTAGGACGCCAAATATGAGGCTGTCAGATTGGGCCCTAATTTGTCATGTTTTCTCAGAAAGGCTCGGGAGGCAATGTCTTCCTGCAGTAAGAGCTCTCTGGCTGGAACACTGGTTCACAGCATGGTGGACAGCACATGTCACTGACACTGGAGCCCATGGGCCTGGCTACCCTAAGAATAGTTGTGCAGGAGGGAGCTTGGGGCTCCAGAGGGGGGAGGGGTGCTGTTCACAGTCCTTGTGACAGCTAGCAGCATGACTTCACTCACAGACAAAGTGCCACTCAGGGAGTCCAGTGCGCTCGTGGGAGGTAGCCTCAGCCTTTGTTTTTTTGCAATGCCTGCCCTTTCTGGGGGTGTGGGGGTAGGAATGGAGGAGGGTAGAGATGATGAGGGCAGAAGTCACCACCTCAGGGAAAGGTGCAGACTGAAAGCCCATGTCAAGGCTTCAGAGCCAGAGCTCCAGGGACAGGGGGACAGCGCCCCGGAGGGAGGGGCAGAGCAGACAATCTCCACAGGGTGTGAGGGCACAGCCGGGAGCCAAGAGGAAGATCAGCCTGGCCCAGCAGGCCGAGCCCTGTGGACAGTGGGGAGCCTTGGGTGTGGCTCCACAGTCCCCTTGATCTCACCAGTTCTGGGGGGCAGGAGAGGGATGCTGAGGGCCTGGGGGGCAGAGTGAGTATGTACCCCAGGGCAACAGGGGCAACTCCTCCGCACAGGAGCCGGGTAGAGGTGAGGCCTGGGGCTATCCAGGGTGCCTGCAAGCCCAGCTTGTGCAGCTCTCCTTGCCACTGGGGTCAGTTTACAAAAGGCCTTCCTCCCTCCACTTGGTCTGCCCACCTGCCCCTCCAAGCCCTTAGAAGAATTACTTTTATTCTGGAACCAGACACCGGGAAATCCCAGTATGTAACTAAGTCTGAACTTTCTAAAGCAATAGACAAACAAACAAAGTCCATAAACACAGTGGCATCAAGCGCCTTGACTTTTCAGATTAAATTCTGACTAGAAGCATGTTCTCCAGCTGCAGAGTCCTGGGGCTGCTCTGTGTGGCAGGGCAGCTGTTCCACTCCATGACTTCCTTCCCCACAGCTGGCCTAAGGCACCCGTCAGCTATAGTCCTGACAGAAAAGCTTAACACCAGGCGTAGCTTCCCTGGAGTGAGGCAAAAGGGCCCCACATTTCCCTCTGCTCTGACTTGGTGATGGAAATCAAACAGGCAGGGTGGCCAGGAACATGATAAGCTCCAATGCTCTGGGACCCTGAAGGCCAAGGACACTCAGGGACAGGAATGGACCATCACTCCACCCTTACATGGCCTGTCCCCAGCAACAGCACACAGCTGCCACACTCCACAAAGGTAAGACCAGTCAAACTTTCACTTGTGCCGCCTTGAAGCTAGGAGGTCACAGGACACTGTCCTATTCCTCCCCAGCACTCTCATTCTTCCTTGGGCAGTCCTGGGGATGACAGCGCTGTCCTGATTCTCCTCGGTGCTCCCCATTCCCTGGAGTCCTCCCGCCCCAAGATAACCATAGGATGCAGACAGGACAGGCCGGCAAGCTGCAGCCCTGCAGTTTGTCTATGATCGTAAACGTGGTTCCAAGACCCCTGTAATGTGCTACAATTTGTTATTAAAAAAAAAAAAATAGAGCTGTGTTACAACTAAATTGAGATGAAATTTTACTTTGAAATTTAGAGAGTTGAAAAACATATGCTTGGTTTAATTTCTTAAGAAGTCATCGATGAAGGGACATACCTGGCCCTGTTTTTCATGACCCACTACTGAGAGGCTAAGGCAGGGCCCATCACTCGCTGACCATCTGCCTTCATCCTGGCCACTGTCACCACTGGCAGTAAGCCCATTTCCTCCCTGAAAATGAAGCTTGAGGTTCTCCCCACTTGACTGTCCTGCGTCTCCTCACCAGCCTGCCCCCACCTGTGCCAGTGCTTCCCAGGGTGACCACACGGCCAGACCCAGAACAGCTGCCTAACCACCCTGACTACCACAGATGGGCACATGAAGGGACCTATGTGTGGCTCTGCGATGTGTGCATGAGACATCAGACCGAAACAGGCTTCAAGAGCAAGTGCCGATGGTATAGTGAATGCGAAGCAGCTTTGTACCAAAGACGTGCCTGCCAGCCTGGTTTAGCTGGGAGGTAGGGCATGGCTTTGAGCTCCAGATACTACTTTAATACCGCTGTCCACAAAGGTGCAGAAGTCTGCATGAAAATATCAGGTGCCTCACCACTTCAACAGCCGTGACACTTTATCTCATCATCGGCGGCGGCACTCTCCCTAGTTATTTTGGGACCAGTCAAGGGCATTCCTACACAATGACCACAAAAGCAGGAAATATTTGGATTTCGTAAGTGTGTGCTTCATCACTTTAACAAGATGTGACACCTTATCTTATCGACATGATTCAGTGCCCTCCACAGTTATTTAGGGATCAGTGGAGAGCATTCCTACACAATGACCACAGAGCTAAAATGAGCCCGTTCACGGCAGACAAGCGGAATGGCGAAGTGAATGTAGGTGAAACCCCATTGACTTAATAGCTGCCGTCACGTCTTCATTTTGCTGGGCACATGGTGCGCAGGAAAACTGTGTGATGTGTGCATGAGCCAACTGTTTCCCTGAAACTTGTGTGAACCCTTATTGGTCCTGAAATCAATCTGCTCCTTACAGAATAGTTTAAGAAATTATTCCCACATCCAACCTTGTAGCACTTTCTTAGAACATATCTGTGTATAAGTAGTGTCCAGGCTGAGTCATTCTGGCAGATATTTTGACCTATATTTGTGGGGAATCATGATTATTTTGCCATTGTTTCTTTAAAGGCCACATTGCAGCTGAATGATGAATCTATAGCAGAACTTTAACTTTCCTCCTTGTAAGCTATGCACAAAAAAGCAGACATAACTACTTCATTCAAATTCCCTTGCGAGTACAAATACATATTCTGAGCTCCGACCACTGACACCAGTCCATCTTTATACATCTGTCAATTACTTCTACCCAGAAGTGCTGTTTCTAACAATGCCAAGGGCACTGGACTCTGCAGAACAAAACAGTCTTCCAACAATGCCTGCTGTGCTCACCCCCGAGACAGAGGGACAAGTGTGACCTGATGCCCGTGCTCCTGAGATGATATTTCCAGACCCCTCCTCATGTCAAAGTCAAACATAAAAATCTCAACTTTCTGCTGGCCCTCTCTCGGCCTCCCGTGGTGCTCTTGAGGTGTCTCAGTGAACACTGAACTTTTCTCTATTCCTGGACTAATGGTAGCCTTTCACACCCGTGGCAGCGGCCCATCACATGCTGCAGCCTACACAGCGTAGTTTGCTGGAATGTGACGCAGTGCCCAAACAAAATCATCTTAATGACTTCAACTTTCAGATTGGCTCACATTTTATGTTCTTCTGAAATAAACTCAGGGCTAGTAGCTCAGCCCCATAGTGGCCAGTCCCCTACAAACAGCTATGCAAGAAGCTGCCTGCTCCGGCTGGTGGCTCCCTATTTGGTGCTTTACACTGGACATTGTGTGGGGAAGCCACAACAGCAACTTCACAACCACAGGACCCTGAGCTTAAGAGACTGAGAAACCCCTGCCTGTTCCGATAGTCAGTTACAACTTTCACAACTACAAGGTTGGGGTGAGGCAGAGTGCAAACTCTGAAATAAGGACAGCCAGGCAGCCGCTTTCCCCTCCCACTGCACCCGGATTAAGAGGTAACACCTGATGAGAACTTCAGGGTGCCACACCATAGTGAGATGGCTGTAAGTGACGTAGTTAGCCCTGGTGAGTCACAGCATAGGTTTGGTTCACATTCCCCAAGGGCCGGCTGCTGCTTATAAGGTGAATCTTATTATCTACAAAGAAAGTAATATCACCCCTCAAAAAGCCACTGCAGAAGAAATGTGACCTGCTGCCTGCCTGATTTGCTGAGGGACACTGGATATACTAAGTTGCCACTTTCAGCAGTGGCATCAGGTAACACGCAGCTCACAGATGGTGCTTCCAAGCTATATGCTCACTGTGAGCCTGAGCAGCCATGCACCCCCACACCCCAGCACAGTCAGCAAGGCAGCAGGGAGCCCAACCTGTGGTGAGGGCCTCAGCAGTCACCATGTGCATGATGGTGTTGTCACTCACTGGCCACTTCCCTGGAGATAGCACAAGGTGGTCCAGCCCCCCAACCTTCTGCAGCTCCTCCTGGATGGAGCCCGAAGCACTGTTCTCCCTGCAGACGTTCCCGAAGCCGAGTGCATCGCCCACACTCCCCAGCAGCATGGCAGCCTTGAACTTCTCCATCTCAGGAGGCGGCTCCTCTGGCTCCAGAGTGCTTTGTCCTCCCCAGGCCGCCCTCAGCCCTCCCTGCTGACATTTATACTGGTTATTGTACCACTGTCCAGCGTCCTGTAAGTGGCCAGGCGCTCCTTTCTTGTCTCTGCAGGTGGCACCAATAAGAGGCTCTGACCGCACCACGTGGGCAGCTGCTAGGCGCCAGCTCCATTGGCTCTCGTCACCGTCACTTCAAAGGCTGAGGCTCAGGCCTCGTGGCCCCTGCAGGGCACTCATGGGCGGGGCTGAGTGGTGCAGGTGGAAACCTGAGCAGCTCACAGGCTCATCCACCCTGGAGGTGCCCTCTGCCTGTTTGCTGTACCCCTGTCCTGGGACACCTTGCTATTGTTGCTACTGTTTTGCCTTTTCTAGAGTTTCAAATAAATGCACCATACTACCTGCTATGTACTGAAGTTTTCCAGAAATCCAGTATTTGCCTTTTTTTGTCAGCTTCTTCAGGAAAATCTCTCCTCAGATTATAAAATGTGACAGCTTTAAAGGTGCAGAGTGGAGAGGTGCTCTCCACTCCTCAGGAAGAGTTCTGACATCTCATTTGGTGCTCTGCCCTGGACCTTGTGTGGGGAAGCCACAACAGCAGCTTCACAACCACAGGACCCTGAGCTTAAGAGACTGAGAAACCCCTGCCCGCTCCAACAGTTAGAACTACAACTTTCACAACTACAAGGCTGGGGTGAGGCAGAATGTGAACTCTGAAATGAGGACAGGCAGACACCAGGCAGCCGCTTTCCCCTCCCACTGCCCTGGAACCCGATTAAGAGGTAACACCTGATAAGAACTTCAGGGTGCCACACCCTAGTGAGATGGCCTTAAGTGACACAGTTTGCCACCAGCACTGGTTATGTCGAGGTTCCAGTGTTTCACTAGCCAGCTCAACTCAGACACTAAAACTGTCCCTCAAAGTGAGATGGTATGCAGGCTCCCCATATCAAGATGGACGGACGGACAGGGGAAGCCAGCAGAGCTGCCAGCCAGGAGGCTGCAGAAAGCTTCCTCAAGGATGCCTGGGAACAGTTCCCACTCTTTGGCCTACACCCCAAATACTGGTAAGATGAACTCATTAATCTATCCATTTAGTACTTATGGTCCCCATACCGTACTGGGAATGGTGGCTATGGCAACAAAACCAGAAGCTTACTCTCGCCCGTTGGAGCCTGAAGCCTGAATTAGTTATACTGAGTCAACCTAGCACAACAGGAACTGGAATCACTGAGGATGGTGACATCCACTCCAGACCCTCTGGCCTGTCCTCAGTGAGGAGCAGGTGATGATGGAGGGTGACGTGCAGGATGCCTTGGCTGGCTAGTGCATCCAGGTGTGATCCCTCCTCACTGGGATCCACCACGCTCAGCGGGCACTGTGATGGCCACTGAAGCTGTCTCCAGGGCCAGGATCATTTAACAGGTGGCAGGTCAGACATGTGCGCAAGGGGCTTGCTTTCTGGTTGCCACAAAGGGGGCTTTCTACTGGCCCAGGACAAAGAACTGTGCAACTGAGAACAGACAAGTCGACACCACAGCACCACTGAATATAATTTATTCTGGTGTTCCTGAAGTTCTTACCATTTTCATAGCATGCACAACTCTAAATAGGAAAAGTACAATTTTTTGAAGAGCCTTTTTCCAATTAATAATTTGGTAGCTACTGACAGCCCCACAAAACTTTAAATCTCAAAAAGTACGGCAGACTCCCATAATTTTTAGTTATTTTAATGCTATAAACTTCTCTGAACAGAATGATTACATGTAAAGAATTTGCAAAGCCCAGGATGCTTCAGTTTCTTAGGTTTTTATTACACAAAATAAATACTGAGTCAGTGTGGAAGGAGGAGACACCCAGATTTCCCTTTTACAGACTCAGCCAAATACCTGAGGAAGGTCACACAGCTCCTCACTTTTGTCACTGGCTGGACCATCTTGCAGAGGGCTGCACATGCAGTGGAGGCGGTTCCCCAGCCCTGCACCCCCTGCTGGCCTCGAAGGACTGCGCTATTTAGAAGCGCTGACTGCTCATCCTGTGGCAGGACACAGTATCCCTGGGCTGCGAAGGGCTGCTTCCAGGTAAGGGACACGCTGTCCTGGAGCAAGCTCAACCTACCTGCTGCACGGCGCCACGGGCGGGTGGCAAGGCACACTTGTGATGCAAAGTCTTTGCGAAGGTGAGGCAGGGTCAGCACAGTGCCACCCAAAGTGCGACACCAGGAGAGCAGGCAGCAACAGGTCCTCTCTGCCCGTGTGCCCGAGCGGAGGGCGACCAGCCTGACAGTGGGCAGCAATGCTCACACGAGCCAGGACAGCCTCCGAGACAGGGAGTAGCACTGCTCTGCACAGCAGCATGCTGCCCTTGCCTCCCTGCGGGGCTGGCCTCTGGGCGCTGTGGGTGTCACAGCAAGGGCAAGGGAGCCAGTGTACTTCTTAACCTGTAATTCATCACTCAAAAAGAAATATTTTCCATGGAAAAATGTCTTTTTAAATGTAATAAAATATATTAAAAATATGAAACTTCTCAGGGAGTTCAAATAACATTATTAGAAGTAAAATAGGCCCACTGGCCTGTAAACAGCTTAAAATAAAACTCTGCTGGAATCACACCTGACATGTCACTGCTGTGCAAACTAACAGCGTCTCAAAAGTGCAAAATGATTTTCAGATAAACATCTAGAGAAAATGAAAACAAAAATAGATCTGGTTAAGTTTAGATATCTGATAATTCAAAAATATAAATCTTGAATTTCTGGCACCAGGATTAGAAAACATCAGACTCTAGCAAGGTCATCTCCAGTAGGGTACATTTGTTTTGTTTTGTTTTGTTTTTGTCTTTTTGAGACAGGGTCTTGCTATGCAGTTTGGACTCAATTTGAACTTACTTTGTAGCCCAGGCTGGCCTCGAGCTCACAGCAATCCTCATGCCTCAGCCTCCCGAGTGCTGGGATTACAGGTGTGCACCACCACACCCAGCTAGGGCACATTTTTAACAGCTCTGACTTGTATAGAAAAACACCACTCTACCCAAAACACACACACTGCGCTTTATGTGTAATTCCGGTAACCCAGCAGTTTGTAACTGCCGGTGTTCTCCTAAGTCACAGGTTGAACAGCAGGCTCTGCAGTCCTGCGAACAGTACTGGTTATTCTGTGTGAATTTAGGTCACGGGCAGCCTCCCAAAGCAGCAACAGTGACGACGTATCTCCACGGGCCCCAGCAGCTGTCCTACAAGGTGCTTCTCCTGGAGTGGCACCATGGCCACTGTGGCCTTGAAGCAGAGTACAGGCTCCAGCCCACGACCAGCAAGGTGGCTGCGGGAGCAGCGACAGACACAGCAACTGACCCACACATCTCTCTACAGGATGCACGTCTTCTTCCTCCTAGAAGGGGCGGCGTTTTCCACCTGAGACTACTGGCCGTGCATACTCCACAAAGTCATCTATGAGGACAGGCCAGGCTCCTAAAGGGGGAGCAAACACAAAGACCTTTAAAATCGGTGCCATGGCAATTTCTTATTGTCAGGGTTGGAGCGTGAGCCCAGGGCTGTGTTTTTACTGGCAAGTACAAACCATCTCAGCCAGTGCTACAGCCATTTCTTATATTCAAAGCATTTTCTTCAAAATCTAACATTTGTATTTCAAGAATTCAAATGATTTGAAATTCACAGAGCTCATGCTTCACCCAGGCATCCAGGGTCAGCATTTTTCTCCAGGCAGCCAGGGTCAGCAAGTGGCAGGTGGGACATGCCTGGTGAGGATAACATACACCCTCAGTGACCAGGCATTCTGTGACCATGAGGTCCCCAGCCAGCTCCAGGCAGTCAGGAAGCGCTATCTTGGAGTGCAGAGAAATGGGCCCACCTGCTCTAGGGTGGAAAGAGCCATTTCTCTGGAGTCATGGGGTGTCCCTGCCACCAGGAGCACTGCCTCCCTGCCTAGTCTCCCACAAGGACCCCTTCCAAAGGTGGGGGCCCTTTGGGCCCTGCAGCTCCTGGTCATACAACACAGCCTGCCTCAGGCTATCTTTCTGCAGAGGGCCTCACCTCACTAGCTACAGCTCACGCTCCTGGAAGCTGGGCAGGCTACATTAACAGACTCTATTCGCAAGCATCAGTAGGTGTTACGAGGTAAGTGTTGAGGACACAAAGACAGGGGCTGAGCTAGTGAGGAAGAGAATGCAGCTGGTGCAAAATGAAAGGGCAAGGCTGCGGGACGAGGTGCGGAGAGGCTGCCCCAGCAAGTCCTGGGGAGGACACTGCTGCATGGAAAGGGCGCCTTGCAGGGCGCAGTACACCTTCCAGGGTGCAGCACCCTCGACTGCCCAGGACCTGGGTGTGGTGCTCCGAAGCACTGAGGGCACAGTATGTGTAGCCACGTGTAGGGAAATGGGCAGAAGTTGGCACTTTTCCATCAGCCTCAACAGCACGTGTCTTGTGTGATCTGTAAGAACAAACATGCAAGTGGGCATGCTGTGTCCCCCTCACACTGGAGGGCAGGGTGAGCCACTTCTCTGGGAAGGCCTCAGGCTCCAGTACCTTCTTCATCATAGTTGGACATGTCATCGTCAATCATGTTTCCAAAATCTAGCAGAAGGTTCCAAGTATCCCTTGGAATTGATCTTTTGTGATGTTCCTAATGTTCAAGAAAAAAACAATCCACCAGATTAAGGATTCAGGGCTTACTCACAGAACCCTAGTGGCCGCGTGGCCTTCGTCAGAGTGAGCCTCCTTCATCTGCGGAGGAACAAGGACAGTAATGAAGCCCTCACAAGCAGTAATGGTACTCTGCATGAACAGCAAGTGCTCCAGCAGGGCCAGGCCCAGACACCCAAGAGATGTATTGGAGAAGAAAGTGAGACCTGTTAGACACCATAATTACACACTGTTTCACTCAGACTTAAGAACAGCAGCACTTATGAATTTTCTTTCTTCGAGAGGGTGTTTTGAATTGAGTACAAAGCCTTGTGCACCCTAGGCAAGCACTCTGCCACTAAGCTCCATCCCCAGCTGACATGCTTGATTTTCTTTTGTTGGTACCAGGAATTGAACTCAGGGCTTTGTGCTTGCTAGGTAGGTGCTGTGCTGCTGAGCTAGACCCCTGGCCCAACATGCTCACTCTTCTATGCACTCGGCAGCTCCTGCGGTGAGGTGGGGTGATTTTGGAGACGCGTGTTACACTGTGCCCCACAGGCAAGGTGCTACAGGTGCTCTTCGTGGCCGACTTCTCCCTTCTGCTGGCCTCAGCCTCGTCAGGTCTACCCTGTACCTTCATAGGTGCACAAAGTCAGAAGCAGCTTAAAAGCTTGTTTTGTGTTTTATTTTATGTTATTTTTTGAGGCAGGGTCTCCCTAGGTAGTTCAGGCTGGCCTCAAACTCATGGTGATCCTCCTGCCTTAGCCTCCCAAGTGCTGGGATTATAGGCATTTACCACCACACCTGGCTAAAGCTTGTTTTGCACTTTTAAATATTAACTGCTACAAAATGATGTAAGCAGTTGCCCACAAGTAGTTTCTTCTCCACGCACCCAGCATAAAGCGTCCAGACAACAGGTAAATCTAGCTCTACGCACTCTCTCTGCTCTGTTGCTGTGTGCTCCTGTACTGATATCCTACTCTTCCTCACCCTCTCTTGTGGATATACACTGGATGTTCCAGTGTTTTGCTGTGCCCACAGTGCATCTTTGTGCACCCAGGCATGAGCTCCCTGGGGGAGGCCAGCTTTGGCATTGCCCCAGGGAAGTAAGGGGTCTCTGGCACACTTACTAACCTTGGACCACTTTAGAAGTGATAGAGCACCTGACATAGAGCAGCACAGCTGACATGAAGCTTCCCCAAGGTCTGCAGGACTTTACAATGCCGTTCCAGACAGCACTCGCTTCCACTTGATGAAGTGGGCACAGAGAGAAGCAACTTGCCCATGAACACAGAGCTTACAGGTGGCTCCGTGCCACAAATGAGTAGACAAGAGTGCTCCTTGTTTGGCTGTGGGCGGTGCTGCATGACAGATGGCCACTTTTCACCCGTGACAGCATGGGGGTCTGAGTGTCCCTGCTACCTCCAGATGGTTGCTACTGACTCAGGACACACCCTTGTGCCCTTTTCACTCTAAACACCCTGCACCTGTACTTAGTGCCCAGCTTCCACCAAGACGGCCCAGCTTCCAGCCTGCATCTTTGCCAATGGCCTGCTTTCCCTCTACAGTGACACCCAACTGCAGACACACACAGAAGCTTGGCACCCACAGCTCTGGTGCCAACCTGTAGTAAGCATGGTCCTGGCACCTTCTTTAAGCACCTTAAATTTCTTGGTGGACACAGACAGTAATTTAGCATAGGGTCCTTAGAGAGACGGTGAGCGGAGAGCTGCAGGGGCTTGACGCCCATCTTGCAGAAACTTCAGGGCAAATTGAGTTCCAAGCAGCTGCCAGGGGACCCCAAGGCTCAGCAGCTGCCATGCCCTGTGAGGCGAAAGGCTATGCAGCATCTTGCTCAATACCTGAGGACCTCTGTGTGGGACTCGATTTACCCAATCACGTGTAGCTTTGAAGCTGCTGGTTTCCCTTCCAACTGGGTGCACACTACAAGGAGTGGATACTTACCAGCAAGAACGTGTTCCAAAGATCTAAAAATTTAAACCTTCCAGACAATACTAATTTCCAATAGGCAACCGCCATTTCCAAATCTAGCAAAAAAAGAGAAAAAGTAATTAATAAATTCCAATTTCTTTTTCCACTGTACAAAACTTATATTCACTTGGATGGATAATATTTAGTAATCTTTCCAGATATATGAGGCCTAATCTCTACACAAGTGTTCCCGAAAACTGTACGGAATCTAATTTTATAAATCTGAGGAAATTTACTGAAAAGGGGTTTGTATATTAAGTTATCTGGACATGCAAGTAGTAATTTCCCAATTAGTTTTGGTGACCTGTATTTCATGTGTCAGGCTTTGACTCAACATATCATTTATTTTAAAAAATAGGTCACTGCCCTTTCCAAGTGGCGAGCTACCAATTAAACAACTTGCTCAGAAAGGAAGGGACTCACTGCTCAACTGATCCAGCTCCTTGCTATACCAATGAACCCCAAGTCTAATATTTTAGAATTATCTGGTTCACAAGCAAATCGAGGGGCACTCTAAGGACTTTGCATTTCCCACCACACAGTCAAGACATACAGCACTGATAGGAAAAGTGTTTTCATGAGAGGATATTTAAAAATCTAGGCTGCTTATCAACCAAAGCCATTGCCTTCATTTTCTCCTGACTGGAAGCAGAGACAACTCTAGCCTGGAAGACTCACTTCTAAAGGTGTCTAAGGGACAATGGATGCTGAGCTTGCTGGCTGCATCAGATGAGGATCTCTAATTCACAGTGCTCTGAGTCTTGATTTATTCTCTGCTCACTGGCAATGGATAAGTACTCCTGTTTGCACATGTGCCATAACAGGGACATAAAGGGCCAGAGAAGCTTATTTCTTAAAACTGGCTATCTTTAATCACATTGAATATTCAGTGTTCCTCACTGTGGGCGATAAAGGGAGAATTATGTTGAAATAATTTCCTAATTTTTATGTAAGTATATCAGATAAACTAATGTGAAAAGCAGATTAATAAACTTATTAAGGTAACAGGCTGGTTTCAATGTAAAATATCCAACTGAACACTTTTCAGTGGATTTTCTTCTAAATCTGGTTTAGTTCCATTTGGACAGAAATGACTCAAGGTGGAGGTCTCACTTGAGATTTCCAGGGTTGATCATCAATGCTACAGAAGCAAGAGATGAAAGAGCAGCAGCAGACTTCAAATGAGATGCCTACTCCTGTATGTTCCTAGGTGGGCTCCTTACAACCCACTTGGGCTTCAGCACCCAGGAGTTTCGATCAGAAAGACACGCAGAGACAAAAGTTCCAAGCAAGGGCTGCGTGAAGGAGCTCTCTAAGCCTTACCTATGGGCCCCGCAGTGTAAGGCTAAGGTGATTAGTCTTGTCCTGATTACAAGTCTACATCCTTATCACTTAGGAAGAACAGTAATTGAAATCTATATTCAACTCATCTTAATGATGTGAATCGCTCACATTGGGAAATGGAGGTGAACCTGGGAAGGAAAGAAAAATAAAGTTTTATGGAATACATTTAAAATCTAGTTACTTTTGGGTTAGTTTCGGTCCTAGCAACCTTTTCTTTTACCTTTTTTTAAAAAAAATATAAAGAACCTGATTTTGGATGTAGGTAAATCACATGACTGAAAGGTATATGCATGAATTTCCAATATTTAATATTATCTATGTAAAAATGTCACATTGTCCCAATGGACTAATGGACTTTAGTCTTTTGCAAAATAACAATGACAACAAAACCTCAAAGTGGCAGTGCTTGAGACTGAAATCGGGGCAGTGGAGACGCCAGTGCTTCATGTTTTGGCAGCAAAGTTCTCCCTCAGAACCTCTAGGAAGTCCCATCTCTTTTTTTTTTTTTTTTTTTTTTTTGGTTTTTCTCCGGTACCGGGAACCGAACCCACGACCTTGCGCTTGCCAGGCAGGCGCTTTGCCGCTGAGCTAAATCCCCAGCCCCTGGAAGTCCCATCTCTTGATTAAGATCCTATCACAAGGAGGAATTACTGTTTACACCCCTACACCTCAGGTGTCTAGGGACCTACAAAATTCATAGCAACTCATTTAGGGTTAAGATATGCTGTCAGAAAAGGAGCTTAGGACAAACATAAAAATTAGCTAATTCTTTACTTCTCTGAAACTCAAGATTCAAAGATTCTCCACGCCAAATGATTCTAGACCCAGCCAGCCGGAGCCCTCGTGAGTCAGCTGCAGACGTGGCCCCAAGGTAAAGTGCTGCTGTGGCAGAGCCCTGGTTCAGTCCCCAGCACAGCAAAGACTCTGGTACCTCCAGTTAACCCCTTGACTAGGGCGACTATTAGTTAAGTACAGGGTAAAGAATATTCACACATTAAAATAACACAGGGTGGGTGGCACCTATGGTCCTAGACTTGGGAGGCTGAGGCAGGAAGAACTCTGGAGTCCCAGTCTGGTCAGCACAAGACCCTGTCTCAATCACAACATCACAGTACCCAGAATCCTGACATGTACACAGACAAGCACACACAAGAGAAGACTAGGACACGGTTCTCTCATTGCCACCTCCCACTGCTGCCTGCAGCTCTTCTAAGAGCTGAGGGGACACAAACACTCATCTCTTCTGTTAAGGCTCCAACTGGACCTAAGTCTCTCTGCTCCTAACCTGCTTGCCAGCAGAGGCATTGTTCCCAGAAGGAAACTCAGTTCAGCACAAGGGCTGTCATCGGCAAGCACGGGACACAGGATATTGTAAAAGAGCTAAGATAGGACAATGAATTTTGTAGGTCCCTAGACACCTGGAACCACCTGGAAATTTACATGCTTCAAGGACCCTGCCCTCTGAGATGCAAGATTGCTAGAGAATCTGGACCACAGATGTTTATTAAAATCTTCCCGCCTAAGGTCCTTTCCTTCTTTCAATCCCTGTAAAAGGGGCCCACTTCTCTTTGTTGCCTGCAGTCTGCCTTTTCACCCTGTCTGCCTGCACCCAGGCACAATAAACTCCACGCTATGTTGCCGTTACATGAGCCTGGTGTCTTGGCTGGTCTCTGCCTCTCAAGTCCCTTACATCTCCACACGCACTAACTCTTCATGAGACGGACCATACAGTGACACACTTGGAAAGGGTGAGCCTTTAGGAGGCAGTCATAAGATGTCTCTATCCGTTATTTCTCTTTTAAGAAAGCCCTCATAAAAATTTTTAAAACAATGTGCGCAACTGGGTATGGTGGCACATGCCTGTAATTGCAGTCTTCTGGGAAGCTGAGGCAGGAATATTTATAATTTCTCTCATCCACCATAAACAAACAAAAATCAGTAACTCTTCTAACTTTCTAGTAAATGATTCTGACAAACACTTAACTGTCCACAGCAATAAAATAGACAGTCCTTTGTTTTCAGGAAATCTATAAAATAGAGCCTAAATGGCTGGGCATGGTGGCACACACCTATAATCCCAGCACTTGGGAGGCGGAGGCAGAGGCAGAGGCAGAGGCAGAGGATCCACACCAGTTCAAGGCCAACATGGGTCACACAGGGAGTCTAAGGCCTGAACTATACAATGAGACCCTGTCTCAAAAACAAAAAGGAAAAAAAAGAGCCTAAACACATTACATGGCTTTGTATCTTAAACTAAATGATGTATTTCTAACAGAAGCTTCATTACCTTAAGATCACACTGAACATACTGAGAAAAGACAGTTTTATTATTCACTGACATTTCAAGGGGTCCACTGAAGGACTGCTGCTATTCAAAAACTTGGATCAGTCTTATTATCACCTTGAAGCAGGGAGGCCTTTCAGAACGAAACAGCTGAAGGCAAAGCATCTCCTACATCTCCTGTTTGGAAAATAATTAATAATGAACCAGACCTGGGGAAGCACAGGAGGCTGGGCTCTTGTGCAGTTGAGCCCTATAGGGAAATGGGGCTTGGTACACAGCAAGGCCTCGCAGCAGAAGAGATAACATGGGCTGCTGCCGCATGTGGGTCTGGCCCTTGTCCTACAGAACAGTAGAGCCTTCTTATTATAGACAGCTAAGTTAGGTAGACATATTCTAGGCAGCCAGACAGAAATAGGCCCTCAAGAGTCAGTGCAGAGGCTGAGAACACACTGCCACTATGGGGGAGGTGCACTAAAGGCCAGATCTGAAGACAAAGATGGAGTAACCCCACCCACATACTTTTGGTAGGCATGAACAGCAGTGACTGACACTCTAAATAACACCTGTCACCTTGGGGGTGGGGCAGGAAGAGCCACTGACCCCTCCTCCAGGAAAGGCCCCTGTTCTGTCCCAGGCATGCTGGCAATATGACTTCTTCCCCATTTGACCCCCACTTAATCAATATTACCTAAACAATTATACTTATACTCCTATTAGTTTACCACAGTTTTGTCCCCGCTCATGCCTACCTTGTGATTTCCCATTTATTAACATCAAGTGGTTATCTTCATAATCTTATTGGTTCACTACAGTTTTATCCCACCTCATGCCCATTTATGACTTTCTATTGGATCAATGTTACCTAAGCAATTATACTTGTAATCTTACTAATTGATTATAGTTTTTCCTACCTCAGACCTGCCTCACCTTGTGGTTTTGCTTTATAAAATTCTCTTGAGAAGTAGCACCTTCAGAAACTCACTATAAACTTCTGAGACAGAAGCTTTCTTTCCCCAGTAAATAGATTCTGCTCTTAACCTCTGTTGTTCCTAGAATTAATTCTTCGATTTTAGAGAATACAGACTCATACTGGACATATAGCACGCTGGGAACTTCTTTCCCTTATATCGTTCTTAGACATGTTAAGGACACCAGGGGCTGTTAACTTGGTTGTTTATTTCTTTATTGGCATCTAAAGAGATTGGCAAACTTAAATAGGCCTAAGCTGTAGCAACCACTGTGTCACAGCTTCAGGAAAGAAGAGTGAGACAGGGAAGAGCAAAGCTAAGTTCTGTCCCCAAAGTAAAAACTCAGCTCACAGGGCTAGGGGGCATAGCTCAACGACAAGAGTGCTTGCATGCCCAAGACCATAGATTCAATCCCCAGCACGGCAAAACAAACAACACAAAAAGCATCCTAGCTCATAAAAGCACAATCTCAGACACACCCATCAGGATGTTATTATCAAAACAGCAAAGTCCTGAGCTTCCACCTGCCTGTAATCCCAGATACCCAGGAGGTAGAGGCAGAGGTTGGGAAGCTTGAGGCCAACCTGGACAACTTAGCAAGACTCTCTCAAAATCGTATTTTAAGAAAAGGTATCTTCATGGTACAGCGCTTGCCTAGCACATATGAGGCCCTGGGTTCAATCGCACATGCACACATGGCACATCCCTCCCCCAATCCAGAAGTAAAAAGCATAGTGAAGAATGTGGAAAAACCAGATGCACTGTTTACGGTGGTGATGGGAATGTCAGATGGCACAGCTGCTGTGGGGAAAAAAGCACGACGGTTCCTCAAAAACTGAACATAGAATTACCATGCAGTCCAGAAATGAAGCAGGGACTCAAAAAGACACTTGCTATTCACAGCAGCATTGCTCACAACACCTAAGGTGGGAGCAACTCAAGTGTCCATTCAATGCAAGAACAAAAAATGTTTTATCTACATACGTGGGGCATCATGCAGTCTTAAAAAGGGAGCAAATTCTGGCATGCAATACAACATGGATAGAAGCCATGTGAAACAGGCCAGTTACAGAAAGATAAACAATATATGGTTCCACTGATGGAAAGGCCAGAGAGTGGTCAGAGAGAGTAGAGAGGGGCCAGGAGTGGGGAAGGGGCTAGGGAGCAGAGCTTCAGTTTGGGAAAAGGGAAGGGTTCTGAGAACAGCACTAGGGATAGCTGTATAACACTGTGAGTACACCTTGGGTTTGGTTTTGTTTTTACTTTTTTGAGACAGCATCTTGCAATACTGCCCATGCTGGCCTTGAACTCATGGGCTCAAGTGACCCTCCTGCCTCAGGCTCTTGAGTAGCTGGTACCACCACCCCTGGCTTGTGAATACACTTAATGCTACTGAACTGTACACTTAAAAACAGTTAAAATAGTTTAAACAAACAAAAAGGAACAGTTTTGGAAAATAAACCCCAAGGCCTCCTGACTGAACTGGTTTAAAGCAGATGTTCCACACTCAGCCACTCCTGCTCTCTCCAGACACACCATCCATGAGATCTCACACCAAAGGTGCTGTCTGAAGGGCTCTAGTGAGGCGGGAGATTTGGGCATGGCAGGCTGGCTTGGTAACAGGGTATAACGTGTCAATCATGGGAAACTGTCAAATCATGCCTGGGATATGTGTGCAGAACAACTTTTGATAAAACAATATGAGAAGATATAACAGACTTTGATCACTGACTGGGACCACTGCTTTCTTCCTGTTCTTGCAGTGGCCCACCCTGCTTGCAGGATGTACCTTTACTCTTCTCTTATGCACTTCTCTTTTTCTTCACTTAGTCCTTTTTCTTTGTTACTTTTTCATGTTCATCAATTGTCCAGGCCAATTCTTTGGCAGGATAGCAAGAGCCTGGAAATACCAGACTGCGGCATCTGGCAACACTGGGAAGGCAGTGGAAGAGGCACAGTTCTAAAACTTCTCTGAATCCTCGCATGAAAACAGAAATAGCAATTAACAAAACCAAACACATAGGTGACATTAGTAACAAATCTAGGTGAGAAAATACCATCCAGAGTTCAAGTTATAAGCAGTAGGACACAAATCACCAGCAGCATAAGTCCTGTAGGGGAGCTATAAGGGATGCAGGGGCTCTGCAGGGGGAGGGGCAGGGCCTGGATCTGGGCCATGGCTGTGAGTGTAGGGTTCTGCCATGCATGCGGTGGGTAAGGACGACACCCACTTCCTTATGAACCTCAAAACCACAAGCAGGGCCCTACACTGCAGAAGAATGGTTGGGTGTGGGTGACAAGTGCATAGGAAAGAGCTGGCAGAGGTAAAGATCAGGGAGAGGAACAGTTTTAGGAAGGCAGATGTCACATCTTATGTACACGTGCACAAGCACGTGTGCAGGCACATCCCAGAAGTGTGAAGTCAGGAAAAGCTACCCTGAACCACCTGCAAGTTCAGAAACAGTAGTGTCATATAAAAACACACAACAAGCCAGGTGTGGTGGTGAATGCCTGTAATCCCAGTTCAAGGACAGCTTAGGCTATATAGTGAGTTCAAGATCAGCCTGAACTACATAGTGAGACCCTCTCTCAAAACACAACAAAAAATAATAAAATACAAAAGAAATAAAAACACACAACAGAACAGCACAGACATCCAATCCCATAAGCACTATGCTAATAAGGAGAGATGAGGACAGAAGGCACGCACACCAGGAGACCCATGAGGGAAGACCAAAGTGGTGTATTCTCTAGCCTGAAAACAGGCTAAGAGACAGGAAATGAAACACCATGAATCACAATTAAAACAAATCAGAAACTGGGGGAGACTCAAGAATTAGAAACAAAGGAAAATCATCCCAAAATTATTAAACTAGAAGGAGCATGGAAGAAAATATACTCAAAAGATGTAAAGTTCAGATACCAAAGATCTGAGAGAGGTCGCAGTGTGACAGGTAGAGACACAACTCCTGCTCTGTGGGTCCTAGACTCTCTGGGGAGACTAGCATTAGAAGCAGAGCAGACCATAAAGACTGCAACCCAACAACACCTCCCCTCAGCGGGGATGAGGAGCCCTTACTGAAGAGCTCATCCCCGTCTGAGAGCACTGGTTCTGAGTGAGCAGCACCAACATGTCTTAGTAAATGATTTTACTTAGCTTTAGATAACACCCAAGGCCTGCTTGGACAACCAGAGAGAACAGCCAGCAAGTTCCAGGGGAAAGAAAATCTGATCATCAGCAGACAGTTCAACACAGCAGCTGACGCCAGAGGATACACATTAATATGCTCAGAGAAAAATACACGTCAGCGTTCACATGCAACAAAACCCCTCCTGGCAATGGCCCTGGAGAACGACTTTCCAAACTCAGTGAGCAGAGTGCACTGGCCACTTGTGCAGATATAGCAATCAGACAGCAAAACCAAACCTGCAGGCAATATTTACAACAAACCTAGGTAAGAAAATTGCATGCAGAACCCAAGCTACACACATATAGGGACTAGAGCTATGAGCACCGGGCCCAGAGGAGAGCTGGCTATGTGCTCCGACAAGGGTGATACAGTCCTGTGAGTTTTACACTGGGGGAGAAATATAGTATCTTTCTCTCTCTGTTTTTGGGACAGCCTCTCACTCTGTAGTTCAGGCTGGCCTTGAATTCACTATGAAGTTCAGGCTGGCCTTGAACTTGTGGCAATGCTCCTGCCTCAGCCTCCCAAGTTCTGTACCTAAACTGGAGGAGACAGTCTTAGCATAATTATTTTAAGACGGTGGTACACTGATATGGGACAAAGCAAATGAGTACTGATGTGACCAACTAATTCTATCTTCATCTATACCCAAGAGAACTGGGGCAAAGAAAGACATGCAGTTGTAAGATAGAGAGTACAGCGTTAGCATGACCCTGCCTGCTGAAGAACTGGGAAACAGCAGTCCACTCGGGAGGGTGTGCACCACTGGAGACCGGGCCACAGTCACTTCCTCTTGGAGGAAGTCAGGGCTTTCTGGACAGAGGCCTCCCCAGGCCTGCAGCAGAAAGTGTCCTGCAGCCCCCCCAGAGAGTGAGGAAGCATCAGCACCTCCAGGTTGCACCCCAGGAAGCAGTCTTGCCAGAGGAGGTGACTGCTGGCCATAGCAGCAACCCAGGCTTCAAAGGATCACAGCAGCAGCAGGTCAGAATTCTTAATGTTACATCCCACGCTCACAATGTAAGAAAAGCAACAACTGACCATATTGGTGATTTTGGCTTTTTTTTTTTTTAATCAATACATATCTGCAGTACATAGTGTTCACATCTCATAGTCCCCATGGGCCCCTCCCAGGTGACCACTGCCCACTTTCTGATTCTGATCCTGCGCTAAATGGAAGTAACCAAAACCCTGCTGCCATGCTCAGTAATCATGAGTCAAGGTGTGAGTCTGTGGTCTAAATGAGGGGCAGCAGTACTTGGAAACAGGGCTGGGTCTCACAAGGGGCAGAATCCACTGTGGACCCAACTCCAGACTTTCTATTCTGTCACCATGAAAACCCAGTGGGTAGGACCAACATGTTGCTTGTAAATAAGGAAGACTTCAAAACAGCATGTGACACAGCCACCTTGACCAAAAACCACATCTTGTCCTCAAAGCCCACCAAAGCCTATGCTGTGGCTGGGAGGCTGGCCCCAGTCAGTACTTGCCCTGCAGCTTCTACAGAGCCAGGCAGCAGCCCCCTGCCCCCCGCAGAAGACTCCCTTGATGCCCCGGTGAGAGAAAGCAAGGAAGAGACAGCTGTTTCCCCATCGGTTTGCTGTCTTCAAAAAGCTGAAGTGATTATGACTTTCCTTTGCTTAATATATACTTATACACACATATGTATGTATCCAGTAAGAAGCAATACAGTTTTTAAAAACAGTACATATACAGGTTACAGGTTAACTCAAACCATATAGAACCTGTAGGGTGGGAAGGAGACTATGTGTGACGAGGAGAGACCCCTCAGGAACTCACAGATGCTTAGTGCATGTTACTTTTCACCCTTCTTCCCAAGAAATAAATAAAAGATAAAAGTGGCCACCTACAAGAACACAAGCCACATTGACTGGCCCAGACCAGAGGTGGCAGAGGAGATCCACATGTCCAGCTGCAAGGGATGCTAGTATGAAACTGGCCCTGCACTCCAGTGTCTTCCCTTACTGCCAAGGGCACCATGACAAATGCTTCAAGTCTGAGTCCAGCTCTCTACTCTGCACCAACCCACCACAGCCTGTGAAATTCTACCCTCACCAGTACCCTAAAGTCAGTGCCTCTGTCTCCATACTGGCATAAAGACCGATGGCCTTTTAGTCCTTGCCAGGGCAAAACTTTCCCTTGGGATGGATACAAGGACCGGCTGGATGAGGATTCTGGGGCTGATCAGGGTCTTATGCCATGTGGTCGACTCCTTTCTCTTCTCATGTAAACCAGTTTAGCAAAGGTTGGTCTCTGAAAAGCAAGGGAAAACAAGGAAAACCAAAAAGTCTGCCTTTTGTCCCCTAACCTATGATGACAGTACACTTTTCTCTGCTTTCACATCTGTGTACCTAGTCACGAGGAGCAGAGCCTGAGATGGCCTTTTGGGTCACCCACCTTCATGAATAACCTTGTCTCAATGATCTCTGCCCAAGTATTTCACTGTTTTGACTGCATGACCCTGTAATGCAGGAGGGCATGGTCCTCATGTCTCATCTGTTCGCCTGCATCTCTTTGGTTTTTTTACATGTGCTGGGTATTGAACCCAGGCCATGCTCATGCTGAGCACAAGCTCTACCACTGAGCTGTGCCCCAGACCCTGGCATCTCTAGAACAGGAGTAAATACATCCGTACTCTCCTACAGAAACTGACCAGGCCATCTGAGTTTCAGGGCAGCTGTCAGGCAAGCTCCTGAACAGGGTCTCTGAGGAATGCTTTCTTTGGCTCCTCAGCACTGGTGCTGAGCTGAGAGGAGGCATGTGCGTAAAAGGCAGTCTCACAGGTGCGCCAACCTGGAAGGGAAGGAAGCTCGAACAAGAGACCTGTCACATCCACACTGAGTACATCCAGACTGGGACAAGCGAGAAGAGGACGCAATCCCTGCCATGTCTGGACAGAGAAAGCTGTCTGCCTGCTCCGATCCCCCTCAGTCTGCACCCACATCTGAGGGGTAAACAGCCGCAGACGAGGAGGATGGTGTAGGGGACAGGGGAGACAGAAGTCTAGGCCCATGGCACTGTGCATGCACAAGATGAGGACTGAAAACCAAGCACTCATGATTTTCTAAGTTTTCTGCTA
This sequence comes from Chinchilla lanigera, assembly GCF_000276665.1. Classification (NCBI taxonomy): domain Eukaryota; kingdom Metazoa; phylum Chordata; class Mammalia; order Rodentia; family Chinchillidae; genus Chinchilla; species Chinchilla lanigera. The sequence continues at coordinate 476,782 of NW_004955404.1, read as the reverse complement.
ATTTGTCATCTTAGGATACTGCTTCTATCTATAGTTTTTCTTCAAAATACAACTTTCTAATATGCCAATTTAATCCCTATTTACACTTCTCCCGAAAACTTGTCAGAGATTTTAACTAGTCAAGGACTGTTACATCTACTAGGCAACCAAGTGTAGGTCAATATACAAAGATTTTTAGGAGAGAAAGCAGAAATAAACCATTTCCATCTAAATATTTTAGATGGAAAAAAACTCCTTCAAATAAGCCAAAATCTCAAACCAATAATTTAAGTTGAAAACTTCCCAGATGAAACTAGAAAGTAGACTTTCAGAGCTGAGGAAAAGGGGATGAAAATAATCCATGTCTGTTATATGCACATATCAATATACCAATGTGAACCTGATTACCACGTATTACTACTATGTACAAATTTAAACACACACACAGTTACTTCCCAGATGTACAATTTATAGTCATACAGCTCTGAAGGAGGACTAAGGTGCAATTCAGTGTACAGGAGAAATGGTTTTACGGAAGTCAACTTTTAACCTTCCAGGCCTATCACAGACCTGGCTGTGAAGACTGCAGACTTGGCTGGCAAAATATCACATGGGAAAACAAGGTCCATACATTGAGGCTGTCAACTCTAACAGCCTCAAGGTCCATACACTGAGGCTGTCAACTCTAACAGCCTTTAGTCAACAAGATATCAATGAGAGGGCATGGAACACTTACACGTTAGTTTACACTTAAAAATTTTAAACACTAAAACCCAGAAGTCAAGGGACACAATTGGTTGATATTTTCAGGTATAAGAATAAGCAGATAAAGACACCAAACCAGGGGCAACAACATCACAATCAGCTGTGCTGACATCACACTGACCATACCCACTCACTGCCTGTCAGACCTTGCACCTGAGCACATCTGGATTCCATACTCACCTAAACCCTTTTGCCCAGGGTTCTTAGCAAAGCTAAAGGTAAACTGATAAAAGTCTTTAAACTTTGCAGAGTCCTTAAGCTCCTGTTCCAATCGGGGCAGAAGAACCTTCAGCTTTTCTGTGCTATCACACCTGTGAGGATAGAGACAGGTCTGTTACTTGTGGCAGAAAGGCCCCCAACACTCGTCTCCTGCTCAGCTAGAGCTGTGCTTCTGGCTTAGGGATGGGGTATGAGTGGGTAGTGGTGGACAACTTCTCTCTTGCACAAAGGAACATGAAATGGTAGCGGCTACAAGCTGTACGTATAGTAAAACCACGGAGTCATAAACATCAGGTGGGTGAAAGCATGGTATGTGAATTATATTTCAGTAAACTGTTCAAAGAAAAACCCAAAACCACTTATCCTCTTGTTGAGAGTTGGAACAGGGCATGGTTTAGCTCTGCAGCTGTGATTATGTGGAAAGGCCAAGACCCTGAAGATGACAGTCAGAGGAGGGAAGTCCCAGTCACCTCAGCGACTATAGGATTGGGTCCCCAGCCAGTCTGGGTACCTGCAGGCTCTGTGCTGCCACACAAGGGAAAAGACTTTATTCCTAAGTATTTAGGGACCTCTTTGCTATAGAGAGCTGGATTTAAGACAGCAATTATGAAACCTCTATTATTATTGACTTTTCCTCCAAAAAGTCAAAAACTAAAAACATGAGACTGAGCTGGGTGTATGGTTGACTTGCCTAGTAAGTACGAGGCTCTGGGTTCAATTCTCAACACTGCAAAAGGAAAATTAAATATAATTCAGTGAAAATATTATTTGGCCTTTAAGGCAGAAATGTAGAACAGTGGAATGAAAGTTTCCCTTTTTTATTTCATCTGACTTGATGCTGTATTTCACTTATCTACTGTCCAAGTAGAGCAGAGCTCAGGAACAGAGCAGGAGACACCTTGGAGCAGTCCAGAAAGTCCAGGTGCACATTCAGAAGAGCCCTTACGCAGCACCGGCATGTGGCCAGGGTGCACCTGGACCACAGAGGAGGGCTTCCCCATGGTGCCCTTCTAGACACCGGCGTTGGCCATTTCCTCACTGTTCGGTCTACTCCAGCACCCTGAGTTCCTCTTAGGGCCTGTGTGCTCCTTGTGACTGAGAATGCAGTATGCCACTCTGTGTCTGGCTTTCCTGGCCTGTGTCTATCTACGAGTGAGGTTTGCTGCTGCACATGCAGCTTAGCTCCTTCATTTTCTTTGCCATGTGGAATCCCAGTATTTGGAGAACCGTCTGACCGCTCTAGTCTTCTTACCGCAAGTAGCATTGTCAGGTTTCTGCACATGCATCTCAGTATACACACGAACACGTTCCACTAGGCATCCAAACCACAGGGGAACAGCTGGGTCCTAGGGCTTCTGCAATGTCAGAACCCTGCACCAGAGCTCCTGGAGTCCCATCCCAACTACCTGCTGCTGTCTTTGGTCAACTCAGAGGGCAGGTTTTGTTGGGGTTCCAGCTACCTGCACCTCCCCAGTGAATGAGGTAGCATCTTTGTTTTTTCACTGGCCATTTGTGCTCAATTTTCAATCAGGCATTTTCTTATTATTCTGCAAGAATTCTTTAGAGACACAAGCTTTTGTCAGTGGGTACTGTATTTTTAAAGTTTTCTCACCCAGAATGTGGACTGCCTTTTTATTTCCCTGATGTGTTGTGTGACCAAAAGTTATTTTTAGAGGCTTTTTGCTTTTGCCTTTGGTATCAAGATCTACAATCACTTGAAACTGGTTTTTATCCATGGTCAGAGAGGGATTAAGATTTTTTTCCCTATAATTAACCAATTCTTTCAGGACCGTTGATTGAAAAGATGTCTCAGATCTTTCCATCTCTCAATGAGTTACTGTCTGACTCCATGGAAGTATTGTACATCTTTAATCTGATTTATCCTAAGCATTTTGAACTTTTGATACACTGAGAATAACACTTTAAAATTCACTTTAGGTTGGGCATTATGGAACACACTTGTAATCTCAGCACTAGGGAGGCTGAGGCAAGATGATCGCCATGAGTATGAGGCCAGTCTGGGCTCCACAGTGAGTTCAAAGCCAGCCTGAACTACACAGTGAGACTCTGTCTCAAAAAAAGAAATTAAAAAATAAATAAACAAAATTCACTTTGCTTTGCTACATCATTAATTTATTACACATATATTTAATTAGATTTACCTTAGGTTTTGTCTCAAAGGAAAGTGGCTTAACATTCCAGTAAGTATAACGTTTGCTGAACAATTTATCAAACTAAAAATTTTTTAGTTTTGTTAATTGATCTTTAATCATGAATGGATATTGAATTTTATCAATTTATTTTAGGCATTAAGATGATCTTTTTTTCTGTCTGTTGTTAATGTTGTTCACCACTTTTTTTTTTTTTTTACCACTTTAGTCTTTTCCAGTAGAATTAATCGACTAATAATACCTGTCACATCTACCATCCACTTTACAAAATGTTCTGAGGTGTTTTTTTTTAGAAAGGGTCTCATAATGCAGTTCAGGTGGGCCTTGAATTCCATAGCCAAGGCTGGCCTCAAACTCCTGGCAATCCTTCTGCCTCAGCCTCCCTAGTGCTGGATTACAGGAGTGTGCCACCATGCTTGGCATGTTCCTAGTCTTCTGACTGAGAGTGGTCATAATTCTCGACTTACAGAATGTCATTCCTAGATTTTCTTACTTAAGGATGTGCTGACTTCAAAATAACTCGGAGGAGTGTTTAAAACTCTTAATAACTCGGAGGAGTGTTTAAAACTCAAAATAACTCTTCTCCGTAGGAGTGTTTAAAACTGGTGATCCTTTTCATTAAATAGCAGATGTGCCAATGAAGCCATCCGAACCACAAGTCCCATTTTTGAGACTTTACAGGTTCAAATGCTAAGATGTAGGGAACTATTAGGACTTCTTATTTCTTCACGTCAGCTTTAGGAAACTGTTATTACAGGCTGCCAAATTTACCGGCACAAAGTTGTCCATAATAAATTTATTTCTTAATGTCTGCAATATCCATAGTGATGTGCCCTCTTTTCATTCTGTATTGGTTATCTGTCATTTAGTGCTTTTATGTCTTTGCAAATAACAGAACATCTGGCTTCACTGACTTATTTGTCAACAACTTCTTTTCTACTTAATGACCATTCCCATTAAATTACTGTTTATTTAAAAAAAAAAAAAGATCATTATCGTCCATATCCTTTAACCTCCTGCAATTTCTCGCTGTCTCTCTTTTCAGTCCTAGGCCTTGAGAACACCAGGGAAACACTAAACCACTGAATTACACTCCAGCCTTCTTCCACTTTAAGTGGACATTTTGCTGACTGATTTTCAGTACTTTTTTCTTTCTAAAATATGTATTTAAGAAGTTGGATCCTACAAATTTTTACATCAGCACTTTCTTTATCATTCAATTCCAAGTATGTATCTTCTAATTTCTATTGTAAATTATTTTCCAAGCCACAGGTTATTCAGTGGTGTACAATGTCTACACATACTTTAACTTTACTGTTATCTCTAGTTTAGTTGCACTGTGGCCAGAAAATATACCCTCTATTTATTGTTATTTATTATTTCAAATTCTTTGTAATTGATTGTAACTTTATCGCCCAGTTTATATGAATGTTCTATATTTTTAAAAATAATATTCTTCAAAGCCAATGTTCTAAAACTGTTCACTAGGCTATCTGTTGTGCTGTCAAAAATCTTCTATTTTTTTTTCCTGCTTTTTAACCTGCTCATTTTATTAGTTCCTAAGATGCATATAAGAATTCCACACTTTCTTTCTCTTTGTACTTATTTTTTTGGTTTAAAGATTTTGGAACTACTCAGTAAGTACACAAAAACCTAAAAGCTATTGCTTTCCTGGTGAAACAAACCTTTTATCACTGAGAAATATTCTTCATTATCTGTAGAACTGCTTTATGCCTTAAAGTTTATTTATTTATTTATTTATTTTTGGTTGCAGGAATTAAACTCAGGACCTGCCAGTGAGCAACATCCCTGGCCCATAAAGTTTATTTTAACATTAATGAAGCTGCACACACTATTTTGGATTAGTGTTTGCGTAATACGTCAACTTTTATCCTTTCCAATTGTTCTGTGCCTTTTTGCTTTATGTATACCTATTGTAAACAGTATGCATAGTAACTGCTTTTATTTGTTTTGTTTTTTTCTAGTACCGGGAATCGAACTCATGACCTTGCGCCTGCCAGGCAGGTGCTGTGCCGCTGAGCTAAGTCCCCAGCGCCAGTAACTGCTTTTAAAAACCCAGTATTTAGTTAACTAACATCTAATGTAACTGTGACTACTGACACTTTTGGGTTTAAACCCTCCATTTTATCATGTGTTTGCCATCTGTCCTGCCTAACCTAATAACCCTTATATTCAGTTTGGCTGAATTTCTAAAATTATCCTATTTCTCCCTCTATTATTTGGAAATTATATTTATTTAGTAAGTATTTTCTCAATACTTTGCCTTTTTCATTTTCTTAATGTATCTTTTGATGAGCAATGTTTTAAATTTCGATGAAGTACAATTTATCAATTTTTTCCTCATGACTTTGCTTCTTCTGTCTTTCCTAAGAATATACTAATACGTTCAGATAGGTGTTTTCCACCCTAAATCAACCAGTGGTTTACCTATACTTTCTAAAGTACAAAGAAATGAAGAAATAAGTGGTCACACCATTGTCAGAATGGTGTCTTTGGTTCAATATGAAATAAAGAAAGTCTTATAGTTTATTATTTAAACAGAGTAATAAATATAACAAGAAAAAGCAAGCAGAGGCTTTAGGAACTGGTTTACAGACTATACTCTTCTGCGGCACAAGGCAGGCTATTTTAAGATGTCAGCACTGACATATCAGAGATCCAGAAATACCAGCAAGTAAAACAAGCTACCTTTTACACTACCACATGAAATAAACAAGTTAAAGTACAGGTATGTGAGGTGGTTTCATTTACTTCTATGGCTCATCTGATAATTAAGAAATAAGTTATTAATCCTAACCCTAAGATAGAATAAAGAAATGTAACAAAAGCCAAAATGACAGTTTACTGATAGTAACATAATGAATTATACATGTTGTATACACTATGAAATAAACGATGGGTGAAAAGACTCCTGGTATATATTGTTTATTCAAAATTGGAAGGGAATAAAAAAGAAAATAAAGAGTTATAAAAAGGACTAATGTGTTAGTGTGGTGGTGGATGCCTGTAATCCCAGCACTAGGGAGGCTAAGGCAAAAGGACCACCCCAAGTTTGAGGTCAGTCTGGGATATATAGTGAATCCAAGGCTAACCTGAACTACATAGCGAGACTCTATTTCACACACACACAAAAAAGACTAACGTGAATGATGATAAACTTTAAACTAGAATTGAAAAAGAAATTAAAGGCTTAATAGTGCAGATGTGTAAGTTATTTACACTGTATACAAATAAAATACATCAATGTGAAATTAATATTTATAGGCTATTGAAAAATGTTGAATGCACCTTCCTTTCTGAAAAAATTAAAACTGAGAAAATTTACTTACCCAAGCTCTGTCATGCCATCTACAAATTCTTTTTTGCTAAATTCACACTGAGTGGCAGCTCTGAACTTCCACGCTATTACCAAAACACTGATACTGGCAGGATCCAGGTTTAAATCATCACAAAACTGTTGAATTCCATCAATTCCAATTTTGTTTTCATCTTGTGGATCTGTTGTTAAAATTAGGGGGAAAATGTTACACTATTTTGACAATCTTAAAATAGGTCATCAGGATCATACCACTCTATTATATAACTCTAGCTAGAGTGTTTCAGATACATTAAAGAACTATAATTTTCTACATAAGAAACAGTGAGCAACAAATAACCCATGAAACAGTCCTATTTGTAAAATCTAGGTTTCTAGGTTTTAAGGAAAGCAAAATCATTGCAACTTCTTTAAGGAGACTTCATTATTATAAAATGATTTCACTGGGTGAGGTGGCACATGCTTGTAATCCAAGCTATTCCAGAAACTGAGGTAGGAGGCTTATAAATTCATAGCCAGCTTGGGCAACTTTGTGAGAGTTCATCTCAAAACAAAATTTAAAAAGGGCTGCAGCTCTGGGGAGTCCTAGCAATACAAAAAGTAACTCTCAGCTATCCTCCTGTCTCAGCTTCCCAAGTGCTGGAATTATAGGTGTGCACCATCATGCCTGCCCCAAAATTTTTAAAAACGCTAAACAATTTTCGGTTTTTGAAAACTATATTGAGTACAAACCAGTTTTTTAGCCAGTTTCTTTTTTTTTAAGAATGCAACCTTCAAGGAAAAAGTACACACAGTATTTTCAAAAGAAAACAACAGAATATAAAGCCAAGTAAATGATTCTGTTGGATCTAATATTTGTTTAAATAAGAATTTAAGCTTTAGACACTACTACATGTGTGGGGCAGGCTGATGACGGCCCTTATACAATTCTTCTCATGTTCTTGTAGTGTTCAAACATTTCAGCCTAAATAAAAATGCTAGGGAGAAAATAGTGTTATTAGGTATAGAAATGGGTGAAAAAATAGTGTTATTAGGTATAGAAATGGGTGAGATGCTAGCTTCTGTGATGGTTTAGGTTACAGTGATACAAACATTTTAGAACTTTCAACTGATACAAACAATCCTCTATGGCATGTATGTCATAGGTTCACCACCACTGGTTTAGAACAAAAATGTCTCCCAAAAGCCTCCTATGCAGAAGTAGGGCCAGGTTGGAAGGGGGTGGGTAGGTGAGGGTGTGACCTAGAAGGGCATATTCTTTTCTCAACCCTGCCCTTTTCTCTCTGCTTTTGTCTGCCATGACATGAAAAGCTTTCCTCTGCCAGGCTCTTCGACCACATAATGGTTCTGCTTCAGTGCCAGCCAACTATGGACTAAAGGTGCTGACATTTTGAGCCAAAACAAACTTTTCTACCTTTTAAGTTGCAGGTGTCAGGTATTTTGTCCTAGTATGGAAAGTGGCTAACATAGCTCCAAAATAGGGACACTTCCCTCTAACCGTTGTCAATATGTCACACTCACCATACAGAACAAGCGGTAGGTGAGGGCTAGCTCCTCATCAGCCATTTATACCCTTCCCTCACCCCCAGTTTTTTACTGAAGAAACGAAGTTCTGGAGCTGAACTCAAAAGGAACAGCAGCTTGGAGCTCTTTTGTCCATGCCACCAGAAGTTCTACAAACACTCTTGCGATAGTTAATCATGCTTGGCAACTTGGCTGGTTTGGGAATTGCCTAAGGGACTAGTATACAGCACAGTTCTGGGTGTGTCTGGGTGGGTCAGGGATCCACACCTAGTTCCTGGGCCCTTCTGCTCAGGATGCTTCTGTCCACCGGTTCCTGACTCCCAGGAAGACAGCAGTTTTGTCCTACACCCTTCCACCTTGGAACCAGTAACACATGGAATGGATTCTCCAAAACCATGAGCCACATTAAACCCCTCCTTTAAGTTGTGCGTGCTGGATATCATGCTATAGAGATGAAAAGATGACCAACACAATGCTGTTCCCTGTGGTCACTGGAAACTGTGTGGTCTGGCTTTCTTGCCATATCCCCCTTACCTTTGTACCTGCCATATAGCTGCTCCAGCTTCTTCTGGTCCACAGCATTCTGCATGGATTCCCTGTAGTATACGTCTGGATTCTGGAAGAAGCTGTCTGTGGCCTCATCTAGTTTCCACTCATTCTGTGTTAGGCAGTAGATAGCAGTTCTCTCATCAGCCTGAGTACAGGCCATGAACTGGCGGACCTTTTCCTTCTGAGACGATTTAAGCTTATGCTTTGGGATGCAAAAGAAGCGGGAAAGCCAATGAAGCGACTCCAGGGTTTGTGGCAGTCTCTATTCCTAATGCCTATATTTTAACTGGACTTAAGTGTTTTGTTGGGTGACTCCACTCCAGAATTACAGGAAGCCAGAGCCTTGGTCTTCATCAGTTAAAAAGACTGCACAGTCTCCTGAAATTGAAATGATAGCATCTAGATAGTAACAAATACTCAAAGTCTAATCTTCGAAGAATTACGAGAATCAGTATTTTATAAAACCACATTTTGACCAGTTTTCTACATGTAGTAGTGTTTATTTTTGCCTTAAAAATCTTAGCACAGTCTAACACACAAGGCAGGACCTGACGTCATCATAGGGCTACCCACAGGGCTGTGGCCTCAAAGTTCAGTCTATAATGACTAGCAGGAGGCTGTGCAGATTGGAAAATTATTAAGTTTCCCTCCGTTGAAAAACAGAACCATATTGATGAAAACATACACACAGGACTAAGACTTGTGTTACAAGTAAATTGGAAAAGTGCCACAAGTAGGCACAGAATGCCTGTCAGGAACTGAGAAGTGATGTACTTACTAATAACAAGAATGTTTGCCTATGTGAGGCAGGGCAAAGGCTGTGGGTATGCAATAAACAACAAAACTGCCAAATAACTGTACTATATATAGTCTGTAATGAAACAGAGTAACATCTAAAGGCTTCCAGATATAGGATGCTTATATTTCCAGTTCTCAAGGTAACTTGGAGAAAGCAACACCAAAACAGTGACTTATTAATTTCTACATCCAAACAGACTAAGCTAATTTTTAAAAAAAATACAAATGTGTTACACAATAATATCTTAAGGGGAAAAGTTTCCCTAGAGAGGATTATACTCAATCTGCAAATAAAGATGAAAGTTTATAGAAACAGAATAAATTACCACTTATGGGAATGGTTATCAAAAAGTAGATGGAGAAATTAAAAGGAGGGAGAGGAGCAGCAAACCGGGTATTTGTGTAAAGACAAGTGTGGCACAGGCCCGCGCTGAGCATCAGCTAAAAGCAGGCTCTGAGCTTCGCAGGCACCACAGGAAACAAGGGGTGCTCAGGAGGGAACTCTCCTCTAACAGAAACCCATCGGGACTGCTCTTCTGGCTGAAACCCTAGGGAAATAGTCTGTCTGCCCAGGAAAGAACACATGCCACTTTTCCTTTCTATAGACTGATTCCTTTCCAAATGTCAACAATAAGCAGCAGAGCAAGTTCCAGAGTTTCCTCTAAGGCAACCCAAATATGTATCAATACCAAAGCTCAGCAAGAGTAAGATGATCCTGTACAGACACACAGTGCGCTAGTGTACTATGGGGGCCTGGGTTTGAGACCTTTGGAGGGTTTCACATGATGACAAAACTGTCTCTTAGTACTATCAACTGTCAGCAGCTTCTCCTGAGTGTGCAGGATATGTTTCATGAAACCAGGAGAGGATGAACACGAAAGACTCAATAATAATACTTTTATGAGGTCAGACACTAAAGACACTTATAAAAATGTAAGAAAGTAATGGGGTTTGTTATTGGTGATTCTAAAATACATATTTAAAAACTCATCCCAGCACTTGGGAAGCTGAGGCAGGAGGATCCTTGCAAGTTGGAGACCAGCCTGGGCTACAAAGTGAGCTCAAGGCCAGCCTGAACTGCGAGCACCTTGTCTCAAAAAGACTAAAAACAACAACAACAAACCCTTAGGGGTCCTGAGGAAAAGGCCCAGACAATAAAAATGCGGAGGGTGGCCACACAGTCTCTTGTGGCTTTTCAGCTCTGCCACTGCAGGGTGAAAGTCACAGTCAGACAATGTGCACACCAGTGGCTATGCCTGCATGCCAAGGAGACTATGTACCCAGCCAGCAGCTAGCTTGTGGGTTGTAGCTTCCTGGCCCTAATCTAGAGTCCAAGGAATACATAGAATATACACTACATACATTATTTTCTAAAAGTGCACCTGTGAAAAGAAGGAGACAAAGAATTCAGGGTTATAGTCTCTCCTAAGCCTAACTTTACCTTAGGTTAGATATCACATGCTATGATAAGCATTATGATAAACCAAAATGCCAGGATCTTTTTATAAAGCTGACAGTTTATGCAACAGCCCTCCATTAGGAATACCCACTGTATCTTGATTATGGAATACCCATTAATGCTAAATTCGAAAATTCTGTCATGAATATAAATAAAATCAGTATATCCACCTAACAGAATACTATGCATCCATTAAAAAGAAATGAAGTAATGACACAGGACACAACGAGGGTGAACCTTAAAACTATGCTGAGAAATAGAAGTTGGACACAAAAGGTCACAGGTTACATAATTTCACTGTATGAAATATCCAGAACAGGCAAATCTATAGAGATAGACAGTAGATTAAAAGATGCCAGGGGTTGAGGAGGGAGTTGGAAGTATACAGGGTTTGCTCTTAGTGATGAAAATGTTTTGGAATTATATACGGTGGTTGCAAAACAATGTGAATTTTCTAAATACCCCTAAACTATACTACTTTAATAATTTTATGTTATGAGAATCTCACCTCAAAAAGAATTCCAAGTAGCACCCTAGGGTCTCCAAGACTACTCAATAGAGTCACACACCCTCAGGTGGCTGTACCACGTGACCAGCATTTCCCCACAGAGGGCTGCACACAAAGATAATGTAGACACACGGAAGACAGGGTACCTGAGCTACTATTACCCATGAAGATCACCTCTGTATGGTCACCCACGTGTGAGGTGACAGCTAAATCCACGGTGTAAATTGTCTACATGGCAGATACAGTGCATGCATCCAGGCCATACAAAGAGGTTTAGAACCATTTCTGTTTGGTTACAATGGGTAGAAGTGGAGACAAACAAGTAGATCCCTCTCCAATCCATTCAAATTGCCTCATCTGTAAAGGACACTCCCCCAAACTTGGGCTCTAGAGGGGACCAAGGTGCTAGCTCAGCATGAGCAGCAGCAACCATGAAGGAAGAGCATGGGTCCTGTCAAAACGTTGCATGATTTGATGTCACCCCCTACAGGTCTGTCTATAAAGTGATAAAACAATAACCAACAACAGCTAAGTCTAAAGAGCATGTGTGCAAGCCCAACAGTGACCAAAGATGTAGTCATTAGGACTACAGAGTAGGTAGGAAAGGGAAGTGGCGTAAGACTTCATAGAAAAAAAAGGAGAAAAAATAAGTTAATTTAAAAAAAGACTTCTAGGGAAGAAAGGCTCACAGACTATAAAACTTAAAGGACGCTGGCACAAAGGCACACACACCTGTAATCCCAGCACACAGGAGCCTGAGGCAGTAGGATCGTGGAGAGTTCAAGACCAGCCTAGGCCACACAACAAATTCAAGGCCAGACTGAACTGCATAACGAAAGCCTGCCGGCCGCCCCACTCCCCTAGCGCTCCCCATTTAAGGAGAAAGAAGAACTCTGAATCCATCAGCTCCAAAATCTATGCAAAATTAACCAAGGTCTACCAACTGGCAGGTCCACAGGCCTAACTGTTGAGTGCTGATGGCCTCTGCTGAGGCTCACCGTGTTATGGAAACTAAAAAATATTAAAGGAGAGAGCATTTTCTACGTTTTGCTACTTGTTACAATACACAAAGTTCTTGAAATGAAAATCTGGGTAGTCCCCTGAAAACATTAAATAAAAAGAGCAAGAGCTTCAAACATTTCAACTGCGACCTTTCGAAAAGCCACTGATATAATCTAGGTACCAAAGATGTCCGTATACTGTACAAGAATTTCTAAAGAGCTCTTAAAACGTTCTTTCAGGGACAGTTAATACAGTAAGATCCCTTCCTAGGATCAATTTAACGAGAGGCGACAGGGCAACGAGAACCACACAGTGCACGATCTGGTAGATCTCCGTTCGGGCACAGAGCAGGCTCGGCGGTGCGGGAGCTGACTCAGCAGGCTTGAGGAATGGGAAGTCAAGTCAAACACCTCAGTTCATGCTTCTGGATCTTTAACCTCCGCACGTGTAAAGCCTTCCGGAAGTTCTTCTGCGCACCCTACCCTGGAGCGGGGTCCACCCGGCAGGTGCGCAGCTGCCCCGACCCCCCAGCTCTCTCCGCCTGGTCTCCAGGGCGCAGCTTCTAGCTTTCCGTTTCTCTAACGCGCTCTTCCTGCTGTCCTCCGTGTCCTCCAGCCACGCTCCCGGACGAGCCAGTGCGCAGCGAGGACGGAGGCCGCGCGGCTCCCGCGAACCCCGGCCAGCGCCGACGCTGCGGGTCCCCGCTTCCCGTCGCGGGCTCCCGCTTCCCGCCCCAGCCCCAGCGCACTGCGCGCTCGGGCCCGAGCTCGGCCCCGACTCTCCCGGAGTCCTCGCTCGTGACCACAGGAGGGCAGCACGCTCGGGCTACCGCGCCCTACACACTCCTCCCGGCGCGCTCCTCCGCCCCCAGCTCGCCCCCGCGCCTACAGCCGCCGCAGAGCCAGGACCACCGCGCTCGCCCGCCAGCGAGCGCGGCGCCGTCACCTACCATGCTCGCCGGCGCCACCGCTGCTCGTGGCCGGTCTGCGCAAGCGCGCTGGCCCGCCGCCTCCCCCTGCGCAGGCGTCCGCACCCTCAGTTCCTCGGCTCGCCGTGGCTCTGGCGTCCACCTACGCCTGGGCTCCCGGCGTGCATCGCGCCGCCACGGCCCTCAGGTCTGCACGCGCCGCCCCTGGAAGGGACCGGGCCCCCTCTTCGAAGGCGGCCGACAGCCGTGGCCGCTAGGAGGAGCCCCTAGGACGAGGGGCGCGATCGGCTGGCCCGCCGAACTGCAGCTCCCAGCATGCTCGGCGCCGCGCGGAGTCCTTCGGGACCGCCTCGCTCTCTTAAAGAGGCCGCGCAGCGTTTCCTGGTACGCGTCGGTGTAGCCTGCGTGGGGAGAGGGCGGCGGCCTCCCTAAGCGTCCGGTTCCCGCCCCGCAGCCGCCGAGGAAGGGATGCGGGGGACGTCCGCGCGCGGCTCTCGGCACGCGGCGCCGCGGAGCTCCCGGTCGGGACTGCTGATGCTCAGGCCGGACGTCCTGGGTGCGGCCTCCTGCGTCCGGGTGAGTGCCGCGGGCTCGCCTCCTCGTCGGTCCTCGACGGGGATCCCTTCTTGGACCCCTCCTTCCTGGGGGCGCGCCTCTTCTGGGTCTCTCCTTGGGCGGGGCTCTCTGTGGGTCTCCTGTCAGTGCTCCTTACCAGGTGTCTTCCTGAGGCGGGGACTGCCCTTCCGTGGGCGTCGCTCAGTTCCCGAACGCAGCAACCCCGTCACTGCTCCTGCCTGCAGTCTGTGTTGTTGATTCACGTCGTTCTAGCATCGTTCAGACTCCTTCAAGATGAACGCAGTATACCCTCAGGGCCGATGCGCAGGGTCCTGCAACACCTTCCTCTGAGCTGAGAATCCGGAAGGTGTGGAGGAAACCGACAGGCAGGGAGGTCGGCCTGCAGATTTCCTGGGGAGAGCCTTCCTCCTTAACTTCTTGCTGTGGATTCTTGTGGGCGGAAGCGGTCAACTGAGTGGAGACGACCGGGCAGGTTTGCGGCTGGTCTGGGGCTTCGGCTAACCCTGGGAAGGAGAAGTGAAGGCGGGCCTGGGTAGACGGTGCAGCCAGCTCCACAGTGAGGATTTGCTGCTCCCTACTGCAGGAGTATTCACTGCGGCTAACAGGGCTTGTGTCCACAAGTCCCCGTTGGTTCTTCCTTGATGGCTTTCCTGGCTGTAACACCACCAGCTGGCTGGCAGTGCCTTCTCCAGGCCCTGCTGCCCTGTCCCCGTGGGTCTCTCTGGCCCTGCCTGGACAAGTGCAGCTGGAACACCTTGCGCAGGAGATGCGGCTCACAGGTTAGGAACCCTTCCCCCTACGGCTCAGTCTCTGCTTGGACATCTTTCTGGACATTCTTTGGATCAGAACATCTTCTTGGTCATCCATTACCAGTTTTCCAAAAGTAGTCTCAGTCATTGAAGTAACTAGTGAAACACTTGCTTTTTCTAGAGGTTTAAGTGAAATATTGTGAAGCTTTTTAGCGACCTAAGAATTTTTTTCCTTCTTGTTAACTTGTTCTTCAGTTGTTTTACTGATTAGATACGGATAATATATTGATGAGTCATGCACTTCATTTTTGACAACTGTCAGTTGTATTTATGGAATCATGATAAGTGGCCTTATCTTTAAGAAATATGTGTTAGACTTCAAAATAGGTCTTGAAGATAAGTCCTCCCTATTGCATTGATCTCGTCCTTTTTTTTTTTTTCTTTGCGATGGGGTCTCCCTATGCAGTTCAACACTTGAACTTACTATGGAGCCCAGGCTGGCCTCAAATGCACGGCGATCCTTGTGCCTCAGCCTCCCAAGTGTTGGGATTACAAGTGTGTGCCACCATGCCCGTCAGTCTCATCCTTTTTTGTCAGCTTTCTGGTGCTGAACTTGGAAGTGTTGGTAGTATCATTAAAGAACTCTAATTTTAAGTTATTTACTTCAAATAATCCTATTTCCCTTTTTTTTTAGGGGAAACTAAATAACTGTGCAGACATCAGACATGTTAATCATGTTCCTGCCATACCTACCCTTGCTCCAGGAACTTCCCTGCCCACAGCCCAGGCTGGTTGCCTTGTTCAGTAGTGTCCTTCTCTTTCCGGGTGTGTGTGTACACACTGGGGCCTTGGGCTCAGCTGGATGAACCTGGGCAGAGCCCTGGATGAGGCTATCCTCAGAGCTGGATGCAGCATGGCACAGTCAGGAGAGAGAGTCAGCCACGTAGAGACCTTTTTGTTATCCTCATAACAATCTGGGCATCTTTACCATCTTCAGGGGGCAGGTTTGTCCATAGTAATTTGGTCTATTGAGTATTGAAGTAATGGTTCTAGCGAGTCTAAAGGAAGAGAGTGTGGCATGTTCTGCGACTACAGGAAGCAGAGCCTGAGTTTCCCAACTCCTGTCTAAGGGACCATGTTTTACATATGTTCCTAGCCAGGAAAGGAAAGTAGATGCTTGCTGCTTTTTGGCCTCCTGTTCCCTGAAGGGACTGACACACCCTAAGGGGCTTTGGTCTGCTGTGTTCTGCGGGAGGTGACGGGAGTGTCAGCAGAAGTCTCTGATCTTGGTGGCTTTGCAGTCTTAGAAATTTTTATGCAATAAGTGCTATGTATCATTTCTAAATTAATAGAGTAATGTAATTAATAGAGCAATAGAGTGAGAGTAATGTGATTTTGATGTAAAATGATTTTGAACTACAAGTGTTGGAAGTTTGGGGGGCTTTTGTTTTTGGAGTAGGCTTAATGGTGAGCCCAAGTCTTTTTATTCTGAATTCTGACTTAAGGCATTTATTATAAATATTTTTCTTCTTAATCAAAGATTCAGTTTTAAAGCAAATTTTGTGATTCTTGTGCTCCAAGTGTTGATTTTGCTGTTCCTTTAAATAAAAACTAGCCTTGAGTTTGTAGCGGTAGACCCCTATATCTACTTAAAGTAAAATAGAAAAATGCTGGGACTACCCCTATAAAGACTGTGTGTGAAAAGTTATAGATTCAGGTACAGTTGTGAGAAATACTGCAGAGAAATCAGGTGGAATGAGTGTTTTGTCCAGCTTTCTCCAAGGGTGGCATCTTGCAAGTCTGGGCTAGAAGCAGGAAGTTGCAGCTGGGAGAAGCCGTGGGTCTGCTTGGGCCTCACCAGTGCTGTGTGAGTCCTGGGTGGGCAGGCGTGAGGATGCCCACCCCATTCCATCCTAGGTGTTTCTGCCCCAGGACGTTCCTCCTCCGCTTCACAACCACCCTCTTCCCTTTCCCTCACTGTCCTGTATCTCTGTCATATGATGTGTGCATGTGTGTGTATTGCATGTGCGTGTGTGGTAATAGGGCACTGGGGGTTGAACCCAGGGCCTTCGCACTGACCTACAGCCCTAGCCCTTTTTTAAAATTTTGACATAGGGTCTCACTAAGTCTCCCAGCCTGGGATCAAACTTGTGATCTTCCTGTCTCAGCCCTCCAGAGTGCTGGGATTACAGGCGTGCTCACCACACCCAGTTTGTGTTGTCGCTTTGAAACGGTTACATGAGTCCAGTTGTGTAGTGTGTGACCTTGGGAGTTCGTGCTCAGCTTGGGTCTGTCCCTGTTGCTGGTTGGGTCAGTATTGCAGCTCAGAGAAATCCAGAGTGTCTTATAGCTAACAGTAACAATAACTAAGTAGCACTAAAGCTAAAATATTTACTCATTTTTTTCCTTGTCTTTTTGAGACAGGGTCTCGCTATACAGTGCAGACTAGCCTTGAATTCACATTGTAGCCCAGGGTGGCCTCGAACTCTTAAGTGATTCTCCTGCCTCAGCCTCCCAAGCGCTGGGATTACAGGTGTGCGCCTGTACACACTCAGCTATTTACTCATTTTTACTACAGTTAACTAGTCTGTAGGGTTTTTGTGGGCAGGTTTGAAGGTAAAATGAAATGAGCTTGTAAAAGAGTGGTTTATATTTTAAGGGTATATAAATGATTCTAAGTTCATGTTTTAAGTATGTTCCAGTGGAAAATATGTTCACTTTTTTTTTTTTTTTTTTTTTTTTTTTT
>NW_004955404.1:426618-459372 GCF_000276665.1 Chinchilla lanigera | reverse complement strand
TTGTAGCCCAGGCTGGTCTTGAACTCACAACGATCCTCCTGCCTCAGCCTCCCTAGTGCTGGGATTACAGGTGTGCGCCACCACACCCAGCTCTAATTTTTTTTTTTTTTTGGTTTTTCTCTGGTACCAGGAACCGAACTCACAACCTTGCACTTGCCAGGCATGCGCTTTGCCGCTGAGCTAAATCCCCAGCCCTCAGTGGAAAATAATCAGTGTAACTACAACCAAAATCCTCAACTGTAGCCTCTCCTCATAAAAATCGGTAGGTCCTTTAGGTATGGCATAGAAGGGATTGTTCATATCAGGAACCTGGTTGAGGAAGGAACTAGAAGTGAGCATAGAGAGGTGTCATTCACACCATGAATGGTGTTGCCAGTGATTTTTCTGAAGCGTGAAACCCCTAAAAGAACCACTTCTGGAGACCTTGTAGGAAAATGGGAAGCACAAAGGAAGCAGCTCCAAATTCCATCACGGTTCTGGAAGAAACAGAAAGTACACTTCTGAGGTAGGAGTTATCTTCTACTAGAGAGCAAGAGAAGACGAGCAGCTGACTGGGTGCTTAAGTAAGAGGCGAGCTGCATCGCCGCTGCTTGGTAGGGGTGCAGAGTTTGTTTCCAGGTGGTGTCTACCACACACAGTGATGGGAGCAGTGTATCCTCCTGATCTGGGAGGTGAGTGGGGCAGAGTGCTTATATGCTCCATGGAGTGTTAGTGTCGCCGTTTTGGAGCTAAGCCACTAAAAATACATTGACATCCAACAGAACACCTTTTTTCTTCTCTGTCTTTTTCTTTTTACAGGGTCTTGCTAAGATGTCCAGGCTGACCTTGAAATTGCTGCCTTCCTGCCTAAGCCTCCTGAGTAGCTTAGGTTACAGGTGTGGACTAACATGCTTGGTCTAACACTTTTATTTATTTATTTTGGTTTGGGTTTTTTGAGACAGGGTCTTGCTGTGTAGCCCAGGCTGGCCTTGAACTTGTGATCCTCCTGCCTCAGCCTCCAGAGTACTGGGGTGACAGGTGTATGCCACCATGCCAGGCACCAACACTTTTTTTTTAAACCAGAATATCATCTTTTTCTTGGTGAATTTTGGTTGTCATTCTGAACATCAGAGACTTACCTGTTGTCTAAAACTGTGGCATTTCAGGCTCTATTGTAGCACACACAGCAACATAATCCCTATTATATAACCTGGCTTCTAGGCTTTGGAATTCTTAGGTCTGCTCTTGTAAGGCTAGTACTTGTCACAGCTTCGTGTGGTCAGAATGTGATCTCTAGAAGTATTACACTGTTACTTTTGCTGCATTTAATGTACTTGCCTGGGAAACCAGATTAAATAGGTAAGAAGTGGGGTTAGCAGTGAGAGTGTGTCTGTATGTCTGTTTCCTGTCACTGCACCACCACCAGTGGGGGAGTTGGTGGTATTTTCTGGTCTTTGATGCGTGAACCCTCTTAAATAGAATTGGTTTTAGCCTTTTGCATGTGGTTAATGTATGAGGCCAAGTTTCGTTTTTTAAAACTTGCCTTTAAAATCAGATATAATAGACTTCTACTGTATACCAAGCACCATAAGAGGTATTTTAACTATTGGTGTTTGATTTTATGTAGAAATAGTAAGTAGTTAAGATTTTGCTGTTAATCTAAGAAAAATGACATTTTCTTCAGAAAGGTGACAGTTTTCTGGATGTAAGAAGTACTTCAATTCTGATTCAATAGCAGTGTATCATTGTGAAAATAAACATGTTTTTCAGCTTACAATGCACATCTAAAATGCAGGCTGCCTGCAGCTGTCCTTGGCCTGCCTCACCCACTGTGCCTGGATCATGAGGGTGCTGGAGGAGAGTCTCTTCTGGATGCTGCTTCCAACCCTTCACCTGCTGGCAAGTGCCGCAGAACACGAGGAGGTGGCCAAGCACGCGATCAAGCTGCACCGTGGGAGGGGAGCCACTGCCGCCCAGAGGAAGCAGTGGGTCCTGGACAGCTGCAGGAAGCTCACTGGGCTCCTGCGGCAGAAGAATGTTGTTCTGAACAAATTGAAAAATGCAATCCGAGCAGTGGAAAGAGATGCTGGCCTGTCAGATGAAGAGAAACTGTTCCAGGTGCACACGTTTGAAATCTTCCAGAAAGAGCTGAATGAAAGCGAAAACTCAGTGTTCCAGGCCATCTATGGGCTGCAGAGAGCCCTGCAGGGGGATTACAAGGATGTCGTCAACATGAAGGAGAGCAGCAAGCAGCGGCTGGAGGCCCTACGTGAAGCTGCCATCAAGGTCAGCCACCATGCTGGGGATGGCTGCTGGGTCACAGTGGGTCTGCCGTGTCAGGGCATCTGTCCTGCGGGAGGGGAGGACGCCCTGCCTTACTGCGTGGCAACTGTCCCCTCATCCTGTGGCTGGCCTTAGGGACAAGAGGCTGTGTGCTGTCTTACACTTTTCTCACCAGGACTCAGGACTTCTGAGTAGTCAAGATGATGTGATTCCTTAGATTTAATTTTTTTCCAGTGCTCTTCTGTCATGGGAGTGCCTGGCCCTCGGCTTAAGGTCATAGTTGGAGGTGTGGGACCTAGGAGGTCGTTTCACCCAGGGACATCCCAGCTGCTCAGTCCCGTGAGGATGCTGTGACGTTGACTCCAGGGACGCAGTCCTTAGAAATGAAGTTGTCTGTCCTCAAGCAGTGGCTAGCTTTGTTTGTAAATATGGTCAACATTTGTTCATTTCCTACAAGGGATTTATTTCATTGTGAAGTTTGGCTGTCTTCAATGTCCATATACTGAAAAAAATATTAAAATTAGTTTTAAGCAAATGAGTACATTTAAATTCAGGACTTTGATCAAGGATGCATTTAAGATGATGAGAAGAAACTGCTGCTCTGGCAGATGAGGAAGTGTTTGTATTTTTTATGCAGTTGTTTTTGGGTACCTGTTATAAACCAAGAACCATGCTAAGCACCCAAAGCCAAAAAATACCATTTCATCATCATAGAAAAACCCATTGTACTGTTATTACACAGCTTAAAAGGTGGAGACTATAGATTCTTTAACTTTCCTTTACCAAAATACAGTAATTCAGTAGACATAGGGTGGGTGAGTTTTTAGATCAAGGCTTTTGGTAGCCCTGATGTAGCTGTCCTGCCCATGTCCCCTGCCTGAGTCCCTGCGGCTGCCCTTGGGGACCGCAGGCTGTGTGCTGTGTTACACTTTTCTCACCAGGACTCACAGGACTCCTGAGTAGTCAGGACAATATGATTCCTTAGATTTAATTTTTTTAAATTAAAAAAATTTTTTTTGAGACATGGTTTTTGTAGTTTAGGCTGGCTTTGAACTCACAGCGATCCTTCTGCCTCAGCCTCCCAAGTGTTGGGATTACAGGCATGTGCCACCACACCCGGCTAATTGCTTGGATTTAAGTAGCGACCCTGAGTAGAGTACAGATTTGTGACCATTCAGTTAGGAAGGAGCAAAGATGAGTTTCAGTAGCCTTGGTGCAGATGCGCAGGCCTTGTCACCTCCTCAGGAGCTTCAGATTTTGGGGATCCTGCTCAGGTCCTGATGCCCTTGTGTGGCCATAGTAGCTCTGGTAGAGGCACTGAGACAGTGTTGGAGTCACTGGGGCCATGACACAGCCATGGTCATGGGTGCTGCCTGCCTCTGCCTTGTCCCTGCCAGGCCCAGCCCTTTAGGTGTGAGTAAAAACTGTAGTGTTAGGTTATTGATTAAATATTATTGTAGCGGGGGGTGTTTGCTTATGCCCAGCACCCAGGAGGCTGAGGTATAATCCTAGCACTGGGGAGGCTAAGGCAGGAGGATTGCTGTGAGTTCAAGGCCACCTTGAACGACATAGCAAGACCATCTCTCAGAAAGAAAAAATTATTGTATAAAATGCATTTTCTAAATTCTGTTACCAGCACCACCCATCAGTTTTCCAAATAACTCTGGTTGTACATGTCTACATGCTTTTGTGGAACGATCCCCTCCCCCGTAACTGGGATTTGGTGGCATTTTAATAGAAATTCAGGAAGTAGCTCAATGTCCACATGCTGCAGCTGTTTTGGGGTCCTTGGCAAGAAGTTCTGGGAGCAGACAACCTTCAGAGAGGAGAGACCCATTGCAAGAAGATATTCCCTTGCATGTTGGGGGGTGGCTTTCCCTGTACACTATGGTCGCCTAGGACACTTGGTTAGAGTCCACCTGCATGAGCGGGGGCTTGGACTCAGAAGCGGCTGGTGGAGCTGGTCGGCCTGAGCCCGAGTGGGTCTGAGGAAGACATCTCAATGACAATTACTCTTTGTTTCTTAAAATGCATAGGAAGAGACAGAATACGTGGAACTTCTTGCTGCAGAAAAACACCAAGTGGAAGCCCTTAAAAATATGCAGCACCAAAACAAGAGTCTGTCCATGCTAGATGAGATTCTTGAAGATGTGAGGAAGGCTGCCGATAGGCTGGAGGAGGAGATAGAAGAGCATGCTTTTGATGACAACAAATCTGTAAGCACCTTCTCTACAGCCCTTCTACCCGCCGAGCTGCCCTGGTAGAGATGGGCCTGAAAGCTGGCATGAGTGCAAGTATGAGTGTGAGGAGGAGAGAGAGATTGGCAATGGGAACAAGCTGGGACACTTGTGTGTCACATGGAAAATCACTTGACCTGGTCTCTGGAAGTAAGCTAGTTTATATATATATATATATATATATATATATATAAAAAATCTTAATTTTTTTTCCAGCCTGGCTTGTTGGTACACACTTACAATCCTAGCACTCTGAGAGGCTGAGGCAGGAGGATTGCAAGTTCAAACTCAGCCTGGGCAGTTTAGTGAGACACTGTTTCAGATTTAAAAAAAAAAAAAAAAAAGACTGAGGTGCCTAAGTCCCTGGTTCAATCCCCAGTACTGCCAAAACAGAAAAAACATATTTTCTTCAAGATAAGATCTTGCTATGCAGCTCAGGCATTGAACAGTCCTCCTGCCTTAATTTCCTGAGTGCTGAGATCACAGGGGTGTGCCACCATGCCTGGCAGCTCCATTGGATAGTCTGTGCTGTAAGTTCTTTTCAGAGGACTGTCCTGTACCAGAAGCAGGGTTCGGGCTGCTTCCTTGTCATATGTTTGGACCCTAAGGAAAAATTGGGGTGGGTGCAAATAAACTGACCATGAATCTTAGAGTGGACCTGCAAAAGGGCTTAGATAATCTTTTTTTGCTAATCAGAATGATAGCAGGGAAAAAGGGAGAGGAAAATAAAAAGTGAAAGGGAAAGGTATTTTGAAAGGCAATAATTCTGAGATCAGGAGATTGTCTTAAGTATTTTAACAACTATGAAGTTTTGAAAGAATTTGCCCTAAATAAGGTAAGGTAGGTGTTTGTAAGCAGCGGCAATCCTCAACATTGCCGTCCTTGAATTCTTTAACTGGAGAGATGAACAGGGATTGCTCCTTGCCGCCTCATGCTGTGGCTCTGCCCTGCTTCTGGGAACGTGGGATTGAGCCTGCTGTGTCCCTTCTGGTGCCCAGTGCTGATTACTCCACAGGTCAAAGGGGTCAACTTTGAGGCGGTTCTGCGTGTGGAGGAGGAAGAGGCTAGTTCAAAACAGAACATTACAAAGCGGGAGACTGAGGACGGCCTGGGCCTCAGCATGCTGATTGATTCACAGAACAACCAGTACATCCTGACCAAGCCCCGAGATGCCACCATCCCACGTGCAGACCACCACTTCATCAAGGCAAGTGTGCACAGCCTCCCCATGGGGTGGGGTGAGAGGGGTGGGGTGAGCTGTGTCCCATGGGCCTTACATTGGCCTTCCTCCTGTCTCCCAAGGCTGTGGCTTTAGACAGTTTTTCTTAATTTTCAAATTTTTTCTTTAAGGGGAAATGCATTTTAATATTTAAAATGAAATATAATTTTACTCTTGAGAATTTGGAACTTCATGAAGTTAGGAGTTACTGTGATGGGATTAAAGCTTCAGTTATGTAGAAACTAGTTTCATAAAACACCGAGGTGGAAAGATTTCTGTAGCCCAGGAGTTTGAGACCAGTCTAGGCAACATTGTAAGACCTTTTTTCAAAAGAAATAAAATCAAAATAAAAGCCATTTTTACTAACATAGAAAGCTCTTATGGGGCAGAGGAGTTTGTGGTGAGGATTCCTACTTGGCTTACTTCAGATGTAGAGAGCGGAGTGGGAGCCCCAGTAGCCCTGGTGTCCAAGGGAGGCCACGAGCATCCATCCCCAGGAGCCGGGTCTGGGAATGGTGACTGCTTTGCAGTGGGCCAGGACCTGGATGCCGCCCACAGGGAAGCCTGGCAGCCTCTGGTACATTGCCAGGTCTGGACAGAACCGCCTCAGACTGGAACCTCCTACAGGAACGGGAGCTGAGACGGAGTGGAAGACAGGCGCTGCTCAGGCCCCTGTGGTGCTGAGCCCACAGTGTGGTGCTGTCTTGACTCTGACCCTAGTCTGCAGCATGCAGTGTTGGTACCCTCCGGGTGTTCTCTCCCTTCATAATGAGCGAGCAGTGCCGCAGAGCTGTTTGGAGGCCACACAGGCACCCTGTCCCTGCCACTCTCACAGACGTCTCCACACTCTTGACAGAAGCAAAACTCCTCTCAGCTGCCCTGCCCACCTTTCAAACCTGGAGGTGATGTCAGGCCTTCTGTCCTGTCTTGGTCTTCTCTCAGCCACCTGCTAGCAGAGATGGGTTTCTTATGTGTTTGTCCCCCATCAGGACATTGTCACCATAGGAATGCTGTCCCTGCCTTGTGGCTGGCTGTGCACGGCGATAGGACTGCCCACCATGTTTGGTTACATCATCTGCGGTGTGCTGCTGGGGCCGTCGGGACTGAACAGCATTAAGGTGAGAACATTTAACTCTTGGAATGTCTAGCATGATGCAGAGGAAGCACACAGACACCTAAGGCTCTGGCTTGAGTCAGTGAAGAGGCCCGTGTCATGCACCATGCCTAGAGATGCCCTTGGACGGTCCTCTTAAGCCCTGGGAGGGTTATGTCCCTTGTTGAGGGGGGCTTGGCTGGAGGAAAAGCCCTATGTGTCTCTAAGTTGTGTTCATTTTAAAGATTCCATGTCTAGCACCTTGAGGGTCTACAGCGTCCACATCACCCTCAAACCCTGAAAGCAACAAATGCTGGGCTCAGTGTGTTTTACAGCAGTCTCTACACATGGCAACGCTACCTGAAGCTCCTGTCTTGAGAGGCAGCAGAGGCTGTTTGCAAAGCAGGTCTCTGCACTAGCACACATGGATGCACCTGGGAGGGAGGGAGGGGCAGCAGAGGTGCCGTGGACACACACTCACATGGGCAGATGGCAAGGGTGTGGGGAGGAGGTGTGTGAGACCAGCACAGGCAGGACTTCTGGGGAGTTAAGCTGTGTGGCACCCCAGTCTCACCAGTGCACCCAGCGTGGTGGCAGGAAAGGCAGATGGGAAGAGCAAACCTGGGACCTGGTTGGAAGAACTCATTGATCTCCTCAGATGGAAGCATGGCAGAAGGATCTGAAGAGATGGCCACACAAGACCAATCTTATGGCAAGCACTGGCAAGGCCAGAGCCAGTCTATCTGGCCACCTCAGGCTGTAGCTTTGGGACTTCCAGGGGAGCAGCAGATGTCACCGAAATGCAGTCCCACAGCCTCGAGAGGAGCCTACCCACACTCAGCTGGGCACAGTGGGCTCTCCTCAGTGCTGTCCTCTGCACCAGCATTTCCCCATGGTTCTGAGCACTATGAAAGCCTCCCTGCCTCTCTCACCCTTCCAGAGTGTGACAAGCAAATGCAGGTACAGCTGCAGAGGTTACTCACAGCAGGGAGGGAGGGCAGGTGGTATGGGGTAACAGCGTGGCTGCATGCTGCAGGCAGCCAGCCTCAAGGGGCAGCCACTGTGGAAAGGTAAGGCAGGTGAAACGGGGCGGGTCCATGAGGAAGGACAGCTGTACCAAAACACTCCTATTCTCCACAGGAAATCGCCAGTGGGAAGTATGGGCTTGAGTATCTTATTTTGAAGTCATAAGTCATAGCCTGATAAGAAAAGGAATAAAAAATAAAGGAAAAAATAGCAATAAAGAAACATAAAAATAGGATGTCAAAAGAAATAAAAGCAAACAAGCATCTGGCATAACACTAAATATAAGTGGGATAAACTCTCCTATTAAAAGAAGCTTATACATGATATCCCAAGAAAAATACTATAAACAAGAGATTCAGTAATAAAGCAGTTAAGTAAGGTTGAAACTTTATAGATGTAAATAAAAACAGGGTGGGAATCCTGAAACTGAATGTTAGCTCACACTGGAGTCAGGAACTGTACAGTGGAGGCACTTAGAAAACTGCACAGCTAGGAGGCATAACAGGGACTTGCAGTGTTGAGTACTGTTTATCTAATACAGTAACTTTAGAAATAAATAACAGATGAAAAATCAAGACAAATACAGAGCCCAGTCAGAACCTGTGGGTGCTCATGAGACTGCTCACCTGCTTGGACAGGTTGAATCCAAACAGGAAGCCAGCATGGGCCAGGGCAGGCTGAAGAAAGCAGAAGACAGAAGTGACGTTGAATTTGAGAGGTGATGAACTGAAGGGCGAGTTTTTAGAAAATAAAACGAGAAATATTTCTCAGGCTAATCAAGAAAAAGGAGAAAGCAGGAAGTCAAAATGACCTCAGGTATAGAGGATTGCCTTCTTAAAAAAAAAAAAAAGAAAAAAAAAGTTTTGGTGGATGTGCCCCTGAGTGTGAGCACAGCTGACCAAGTGCCTGCAGTCTGTTAAGCATTTAGTTATCTGGCTTTCATTTTTTTGTTTTTCAGTCTATTGTACAGGTGGAGACATTAGGAGAATTTGGGGTCTTCTTTACTCTTTTTCTTGTTGGCTTAGAGTTTTCCCCAGAAAAGCTGCGAAAGGTAAGGACCTAATCTGTTATTACTGTTAAGCAACTGGTTTTGATTTGTTTACTTCTAACATTTATTGACAACTTAGCTGTCACATTGTTTTAGGATAGAGTGTGATATTTTAGCTTGATATTATTAAAACATAAATTTGAAAAGAAAAAAGTACAGAGTTTGAAAAAGTTAAAATTCAGCAAATGAAATTAATTCCATGTGGCTAATTCTAGAAGAGACCTGAGAGATAATATTTGAACTTTATTTCAGAACTGTTTAAGAATGAAGCGCCCTAGACCGTGCATATTCAGTGTGTTGCCCCTAGGACACTGTTCCAGAGATGGATGTGAGTTAATTAGAACTACTTTATGTCTCAGCAGACACCTCACAATGAGGAAAGTAGCTGATAAATGGTGGTGGGGGTGATCAGAGAAAGGCAGTGCCTGCCTGACAAGCAGGAGGTCCCGAGTTCGATTCCTGATACCAAAAAAAAAAAAAAAAAAAGAGACAGGCTGGAGTAAAGACAGGCTTCTTGGCACCAAGTCCGAGCGTTACTGATTGGGGAAGGGAGGTGCTTTCAGCGGAAGACTCCGAGGGCAGCCTGGCAGGTGCAGGAGAGGCTGGGATCCATGGGTCCCCCTGAGGCTCCATGAAAGGAAGGATCCAAGTGAGTTTGAAAGCTCTGTCCATGAAAAGAATTTTAACTGCTCTTTTGTAATTTGCTTAAGAAAGACTAGAACCAAGCTGAATTCTGGTGGGTAATTACTTGTTTGGAATGGTATTACCCATTAATATCAGAGAACAAAGAAAAGTGAATGTTATAGCACTAAACCTTAAGAGGAAGCAAATGAAGGCAGGCACAGTGGCACATACCTGCAATCCCAGCTACTTGGAGGCTGAGGCAGGAGGACTGTGATTTGAGGCCAGCCTGGGAAATATAGTGAGATCCCATCTCCAAAAAAAAAGCATATGGCATGGGAAGCAACAAGAAATAACAACATCCAGTAACCATGGCAATGCCTTTTTTCTTCTCCACATGTCCTAAATTTTCCATAGTAGTATATACTTTTTTATGTAAGGGAGCAACATCTTTTAAAGGCTTGTGTTTGTTTTCAAACTGCTACTCTGGTTTCTGACAGTTTTCTTTCTGTGCTTCTGCTACACATTGCCTTAGTCTGTCCTGCTGTCTTTAGGACCTTCAGCTTCTTCCACCTCTTTCTCCCTTGAAAGCACATGCTTATACATCTCACCACCGCCTGTACTTCTCAAGAATGCCTGCTTTCCCCAGGGTACTCTGGATTACTTCAGTACTTTCTCCAGTTCCTCTGGCATCTATTTGTAGTTCTGCTATATGAATCCCACATGTTAATTTTTGAACTTAAAGCCTAAGAAAATTATCACTTTCCAAGACCCTAAAAAACAGCAGCGGATCTCAGTGTCTTCACAGATGTAGTAGGAATTTGGGAGATTAATTTTTTTCTGGCTCTAAACATTTGTAATTTATATTTTTCCATTGTAGTATTTAAAGCTAAATAATTAAACGGCATCACACAAAGCTCACATAATAATTTCAAACATCTCCAAGCATGCCCCTTTGTCAGTCCCAGCTTTCATCTGTGTGTTGATACCCTGGTCTTTGTGCTTGGTCTGGATGTGGGCTTCTCGGAAGGAAGGTGTTACCATGCTAATTCACGTGGCTGGTGGTGATGAAGCAATGAGTGGGGAGAATCCTGCGCTGGGACCCTGATGTCCTTGAGCCCTCACGGGGCCTTGAGCTGGTGGCTGGGCTGTGTTTCTCGCCCTCTCTGCCCAGGGTCCTCACTTCTCGCAGGAACCTCACTTGTGCCATTCTAGAGCTTGGGCAGCTGCCAAGGGGCAGCCCTGACTTTCATGCACCTGTCCGTCCAGTGCTCATCACGTAAAACACATCTTATTTCTCTTTTAGGTCTGTGGATTCAGATTGCAGGAGGTTGATGCCCAGCTAACAAACATATTTATTATTTTATTCATTTTTGCTTTTTTGTTACGAGGTATGAGTGACTGGCAAAGCTTTAGGTCAGCCTGAAATAGCCAGGGTGTTGACTCCTCCCAGGTTTTAGAGAGATGTGCCTCAGGGAAGGGAGGGGCAGACACTTGGAGATGGCCAACACCCAGAGAGTGGGGCCACAGCCCAGGGCTTGTGGGCAGTGCTTCCTGCGCCCCAATGGCAGGGGTTACCTGGGACCAGAGGGCCCTGCAGGCTGCATTTCTGACAGGTGCTGGGAGCCCCCTCTGACCAGGAGCTGTGACTGCTCTCAGTCTTTTCCCTGGGGCCTTCTGTCCAAGGAGAGGCACTGGATCATGGGCTTAGAGAAGGTCTGCTCTGGTAGGAACCTCAGATACAGCCACACTGCTTGGGTACAGAGCCACTTAGACAGCCCCAAGGGTGGGCAGGCCCCTACATTGGTGCTCATGTTGGCCCCAGCAGTACCTGCCCAGAACCCAACCTCATAGCCCAGCAGCAGTCTCCGTGGTCACAGTAGAAGGAGGAGGAGGAGCCTGAGTTAGCTTTAGAGCACCATCAAGATCTAACCCGAACCCAAGCACAGCAAACAGAAAACAGCATCTGAGCATTTGGGAGCAGTCTTTGTGGGTACTGGTTGCCCTCCCCTGGTGGCAGGAGAGAGCAGCACAGTCAGTGCAGATCACACGGCAGAGGATGCTGAGTGGAACCTGGCCTTGGCTCTGCTAGGCTTGGCCCTCTATCTCCGTATGGGCTTCCATGATCCTCAGCTGCCTTGTGGCAGGGCTTGGTGGCCTGGAAAGAGCTGCAATTCCTTCCTGACCTTGGGCTGGCTGGGCAGGCTGCCTGCCGGCCATGCTGTGGCGGGGGCTGGGGCAGCCGAGGTCTCCCCACAGCCAGAGTAGGAAGACCCTCCCTGCCCCCGATTTCCAGAGGTGAGGCTTCTTCCCCATAACAGCCCAGCACTGAAGGAGTGGGAGCAGCGGATGGGTGTGTGGAGCTCTCAAGGGAGTCGAGCTTGGGGACCTTGGATATGACTGTGAGTGTGCGGCAGGGAGAAGAATGAACATGTACGCAGGCGGGGCAGCATGGGCTTCTAATTAACACACATTGCCTGTGTTGGTGTAAATATCATGGCTTTAATTATATCTCTCCTCTAGATTCAGCCCTTGAGGGTTAGGGTCAAACCTAGTTTCTTCCACATTTCCCATCACATTTGGAACCGGGCTAGCTGCATATTGAGCACCTAATAAAAATCTGTTTGCCTGTTAGCCACAAGGCTTGGCCTTGCCTCCTGCTCTGAGGGTCTCTGTGGCCTTATACAAATTACTTCACCTCTGTGTGTCTTGGTATTGTCATCTAAAATGGGCAAGGGAATTTATAGTCTCCAAGGTTTGTCCTGAGGGTTAGATTTTTATTTACATGCACCAGAGACACAGGAAACAGATCATGTGTGACCCACAGTCAGTCCCGTGTTTCTGAGTGTTCCGCATCCGTGCGTTTAGCCAACTGCAGGTTGAAAAACTTCAGGAAAAAAATTGCGTCTCTATCAAACACAAGCAGACCTTGTCTTTTGTTATTCCCTAAATAATGTAACAACTATTTGCATACTCTGCATTATTTTAGGTCTTGAAAGTCATCTCCAGGTGATTTAAGGTACACAGGGCAGTGTATGGGACGATGTGCAAACTACACTGTTTATATCAGGACCTGAGCTTTGGAGGACTTTGGGGTCTGGTGGGTGGCCCCTAATTGTACATGTGTTGTGTGTGTGTGTGTGTACACATGCCTGGGGCAGGTGTTGCTGTGTCAAGATTGACTGGGTGTGTGACCAGCATTGCATCCCTGGAGATCAGGTTATGGTAACCATGTGAGCACTGTAGGTGGCTGCTGTCCCTAGGATGTTGTTATGGTTTGTGTCTAGATATCCCCCAAAAGCCTCATGCAGTCATGGGGTAGGCTTCTAGAGTTCATGATTGATTCATGGTCCAGTGTTGGAACTGTGGATGTGAGTGCTACACCTGCCCTGGGGTGG
Organism: Chinchilla lanigera; assembly: GCF_000276665.1. Taxonomy (NCBI): domain Eukaryota; kingdom Metazoa; phylum Chordata; class Mammalia; order Rodentia; family Chinchillidae; genus Chinchilla; species Chinchilla lanigera. The sequence goes on along the minus strand of NW_004955404.1, from coordinate 446,468 downwards.
ATAGTTTGCATACAATGTAAGGGAGGGAAAGAGGCTGCTTGCCACAACTCCTCCCTTTTTCTCTTGCTGCTTTTGCTATCTTCCAACACCATGAACTGTTGCTCTCTGCCGCACCACGCTGCCTTGGAGCCAGCCAAGTATGGACTTCCCAAATAGTGAGCTAAATACACCTTTCCTTCCTTAATTTTGGGCATCAGGTATTTTGTCCCAGCAATTAGAAAAAAGTAACCAAGACAGATGTGCATAAATGTGTGTGTTCTCTTTCAGGTGTGGAAAATATCCTTGCAAGGGCCATGTTATATGACAGTACTAATGATTGCCTTTGGCCTATTTTGGGGACACCTTTTGCGGATCAGACCCACCCAGAGTGTCTTCATTTCAACTTGTTTGTCCTTATCGAGCACACCGCTGGTGTCCAGGTTCCTTGTGGGCAGTGCCCGTGGAGATAAAGAAGGTAGGTGACCGGTGTAGTACACGTGTAATTGCTCACATGGAGTTGACTTGTGAATTCACAGTCAAAGGCCTGTGAGGAGAAACTGCAAGTCCTCTCCCATCACGGCTGTCCAGGCCAGCATGGGTTCTCAGCAGAGGACTGGGTACCTAGAAGCTTAACATCTGCAAGCCGCCACTTCTCTGCTGGATCAAAAGAAACAGCTGTTGCCTGCTTTCAAATGTGGGATAGTTTGAGACCTCTTAAGACAGTGAACCGAGCCAAGACTGGTGGCTGAAGGGGTTCATGTTGCTGTTGGCTGCTTACCAGGAGTGGACATGCCTGACGTGTTTGAAGGGTGCACCCAGTTCCTGCCTCTGGCTTCAGTTTCACCTGAGCGTGGACAAACAGACAAGTGGGAAAGATCACAAGGAGACTTTTGTGCAGCCACAAAATACAAAGTCAGAGTGTTGTAGTCACTTCACACTTCACACTGAAAGCCCATGCACCCAGGAAGTAAAATACGGAAACAACCAAAGAGGCGCTGCTGGCCCCTCCTGGGCACAGTGCTGCCCCATGCTGGGCCATGTGCAGATCTGGCCCATGGGCCTCCCGAGTTCTGGGCCAGGAACCAGAGCCCTGAGCCCACACAGCCACACTGAGTTCACTGACTACATGACGGGTTTGGAAAGCTGCTGCCTGCTTTGAGACTGTGGTGTGGATGCAGACATGCCCTGTGGGCACCAGCTGCCCTGCCCTAGTGGTCACTTCTGGGCAGATGCTGCCCCTCACCCTCCTTGAGAACTGCACAAGGACCAGTGCGGGCACTGATGGAGACAGCAGGGAGGAAGTGGGGACAGTAATGAAGTGTGGAAACCACTCCTAATGGGCCTGCCGCACACCAGTCTCTGCACCTGGAGGGAATCTGCCACGAGAAGAGCAGCCATCACACTCAGTCCTCATGATGTGCACTGTTTCTCACGAGAAAGCTCAGAAAAGACTTCAGGAAACGACACTGACCGCCACAGTAAGAGTTCCCTACCCATGACGAAGCGTGGCAAAGACTTCAGAGTGAGCACGCTAGGAGCACCGGCAGCGTAAATGCAGGTTCCACCTCTGCTTACTTGGCTCACGCACAAGGAGTGTAGAACAGATGTGAGATGGAAAAGATCACAGAAGAGACTTTCACACTGCCTGGCTGCGTGGCTCAGAGTCCACGGGACAAGAGGCTGGGAGATGGCTCTAGTCTTAGTCTTTACATTCAGAGTACCTCCCCACAACTGAGGAGAAAAACAAAACTGCACTTGCTCTCCGCGTGCCATGTGAGAAGAGGGAAAGCAGGTAGACACAGCTTCTCGGGATATCTGGGAGGTAGTGGGTGTTAGTAGAGAAATAGTCTACACGCTGGGGCGGGTGGGTCCTCTGTAGCCACCACAGGTGCCGTGGAAGGGTAGGGTTGAGAAGACAGCACTGATGTCCCCTCGGTCCCATACCACAGGATAGCCATGTTGGCTGAGACAGGCACTGCAGGCACAGGGATTCCTGGAGTGGGTAAATCTGCTTTGTACTGTTAGAAAAGGGGACTGCGGTATGTTTTCTTGAAGGCCGCCTGAGGCAAGGCAGGAGTCACCATTCATGGGTAGTGTTTTGGAGGGTGGCAGACACTGGAGGACATAGACTTTGATGGAAAATTTGTCGTTAAAGATGTTAAAATGTAATATACCTGCAGCATAGCTAGAAAATGTGACTTGAAAAAAAGTAAATTTGTAATAGTAACAAAAAGTACAAGAAATGTTAGAATAAATCTCTCAAAAGATTTGTCACCTTTATTTTCTTTTTCTCCTTTTTTTTTTTTTTGAGACCAGGTTTTGCTATGTAGATCAGCTTGGCCTTGAACTCAGTATGTAGCCTATGCTGGCCTCGAACTCATGGCGATCCTCCTGCCTCAGCCTCTTGAGTGCTGGGATTACAGGCATGCACCACCACAACTGGCATATGTCACTTTTAAAGATACCAAAATGTTATTAAGACTTAACTGGAGTTTGTGAATAAAAAGGTTTAGCACATAAAGATGTTATTTATTCCCAGATTTATAAGCTCAGAACTATTCTAGTAAAAGGTCTGGCAGGGTATTATACACAGCTTGGCAAGCTGATTGTACGGTTTATTTAGAAACAATGGCCAAGAATAGTTGACATAGATTTGAAGTGAGGAGCATGTCTTCTCCACCCCGGGGCTGATTATGTTGCTGTGACAAAGTCACAACCTTGCCACCACTTAGATGGGGCAGCGGACAGCCCAGGCACTGCAAGGAGGCAGGAGAAGACAAGCAAGTGGATGAGAAAAGTTGCCCAAATGAAAAACAGCAGTGACATTAGAGCCTTGTCTTAAACCACACACACAAAGTCATGGATGAAGCATCTATTGTGAAAAGCAGAACTGTAGAACTGTTAGGAGGAAATACAGGAAAAATATCCTCATGACCCTAGGGTGGAGTGAATTTTTTAAAATACAAGAGCCCCAGAGGGCGAGCCTTGGTAGATAGGAACACAGTGAGTGTTTACTCAAAAGTTTTTTATAGCCACAGGCTTTGGAAAGACTTTTGCTTACTCTGCATAATGAGCAAAGGATTCAAATCCAGAACATTCTGAGAATGTCTGGATGCCCAAACAGGAGAGGGTCCAATAGGAAAATGGGCAGAACATGCCATAGAGGACACCCGAGTAGAGGGAGCTCATGGCAAGATGCCTGGGCTCGCTGGGTGTCAGGGCCATCAGGCCGCTGCCTCAAAGGGGCCCTTCCCCTTCACTGCTTTAGCACGTGTCTCAGTGCGGAGGACGGCCGAGCCCCGGGAACACCTCAACATGCTCGGTGGAAATGGGATGGGCCCAGCTGCTTTGGAGACAGATTCAGAGCTGAAGATTTATTGTCTGTTGTGTATCCTAGAAAATGGGATGTGCAAGAGTAACAGCATTCGTTCCTTTAATTTGGATTTTTTTTTTTTTGCAACTGGGAATCGAACTCAGTACCTCACACTTGCCAGGCAGGCACCATGCCACTGAACTACATTCCCAGCCCACATTCGTTTCTTTGAGACAGCATTATTTTTAATAGCAAAAGTTGTTTAGCGAAAGCTTTTCATTGGCACACTACGGCTGTGGGTGTGGGTTAAGCCTGCAGTGTTGAGAGGGAAATGAGATGCACGACACACCATCTGGGAGGAAACGTTGGGTTTGTAAAGTTTGAGGACTGCAAAAGAGACAAACTAAAATCTCTTTGAGCAAACCAAAGCATTTTAAAGATTAAAAACTTTCTTTTAGTTGGGGTCTTGCTGTGCTACCCAAGCTAGTCCTCAGCTGGGTCAGGTAATCCTCCTGCCTCAGCCTTCTGCATAGCTGGGGCGACAGAGGGGTCCACCACTGTGCTTGGCTTCAACTTTACTATTCAGGTTATCAAAATTACATTATTTTGGAAATGCACAGATGACTCTGCTGTGCGAGTCACATTCTGAACACACGTCTCTCCGGCAGGTGACCTGGACTACAGCGCTGTGCTGCTTGGCATGCTGGTTATGCAGGATGTGCAGCTGGGGCTGTTCATTGCCGTCATGCCGACGCTCATACAAGCAGGGGCCAGCTCATCTTCCAGGTAAAGGTCAGCACACACTCTGCCTTTCCGATGTGAAGCTGTTGGTGAGCGTTCAGAAAGGGTACCCAGAGCCTGTGTCCCACTGTGACACTGCTGGCCTCAGCGCCGTTGGCTGTAGCTCTCAGGCACCAGTGAAAGGTGCAGTGTCACCGTCCCACTGCTGTGCCATTTCGCAGGTGGAGAGGGAGCGGCACCCTCCTTGGGGTGGTTGGGAGGACTTAATGAGAGAAGCCACAGGTGTGCTAGGGCACCCCTCAGCAGGAGTGATGTGTGTGACACGTATGTGTGGGCATACATACCTGGTTGCATATGGTATATGCATGCATGTATGCACCCGTGTGTGAGTTGGCATCCGTGTGTGCAGTGTGTAGGTTGACACATGTATGCATGCATGGTGTAGGCCTGCATGCATGCAGTGTGTTGCGTGTGTGAAAGCTGTTGTTGCAGTGGTGTTGTCACTGTCACCATTATTACTGAAATCTTCCAATCCCTGTTTCAGTTTTCTCAGTAAAGTAAGTCCAAGTTGAAGTACACTTGCTAGGTTCATGTGGAAGGACAAGCCAGCTGGGAAAGTGGCTGTCTCAGTTACTTTTCTGTCATTGCTGAGATAAAATACCCAATGCCCAAAATGAAGGAAGGAAAGGTTTATTTAGCTTACGGTTTGTGGAGGTTTCAGTCCATACTTGGCTGGCTCGGAGGCAGAAGATAGCAAAGCAACAAGACCAAAGAGAATGGCAGCCAAACAGCAAACAGCCAGAGCAAACCGGAGGAATGGCAGCAAGCAGCTTCTTTTTCCCTGCCTTACTTTGTAAACAGGCTACCCCCAACATAGGGGTGTGTAGCTCTCACATAATCTCCATGCCCTCCTCTTCCACAGGCTCAGGATGTATACAAAGTAAGCACTCTGGTTTCCTGCTGAGTCACTTAGCCAAACTTCTAGACTCCCCAAGTTGACACAATGTTTCAACCATAACACCCCACCCCTTGTCAACTTGGCAACCAGACACATTTCTTTAAACCAGTTTCCAGATACAAAGACATGCTGTTACATTAGAACCATAACATTTCGACCCCCAAAGACTCATGCCCATCCCTTTATGCAAAAGGCATTTAGTCCATCTGCAAGAGTTGCCAAAGTCCTAACAGTTGCAGCACTGCTGAAGAGTCCAAGTCCCAACTCTCCTCGGAGATGAAGGCAAACTCTTAGCTGTGACCCCCTGTATAAATGAAAAGTTAAACACTCCCAACATTCAATGGCACAAAATAAGCAGTACCGTTCCAAAAGGTACAAACGGGGATACAGAGCATGGGGACCAAAGCAAGTCCAAAATCCAGCAGGGCTAACGTTATGTCCTGTAATTCCACATGCAGCATCTGAAGCAACTTGTGGCACATTGTAAGCTCCAAAGGGTTTGTATGAGTCCACCCCTATGGCACTTCCAGTGATTACAGCTTCCATGGCTTCTCTCTTTGGCCTGCTTTGCTCCCTCCTTGCAGCTATCCTTTGATGATCCACGGTCCTGGCTTTTCTAAACTTCTGAGGTCTCCAGTGCACCTTTTGCTTCACACTCATAGCCTCATACACTGCCCTCTCAGGGGCACACTGCCTGGCCTCCCAGGCCTTCTGAAATCTGGGTGGAAGCCTCTTAAACCTCAGAACTTGTGTATTCTCCATGCACCTAAAGCCAGGGCTACGAGGATGATGCCAAGGTCTGCTGCCACCTGGAGCAGTAGCCAAGCTTTCCTCTCTCTTGGCCACAGAGGTCGAGTGCCTGGATCACTGGGCACCCTGAATCCAATTCTGCAGAGCAGGTTTTCTATGCTGCCGCCATTCTGGAACCTGGTGCGGCCGCTGCCGCCATTCTGGAACATGGTGCTCTGAGGCTTCCTTCTCAAGGCAATGTCTGTCACCTTTGCAGTTTTGAGGCTGCAAAGGGTGGAGACTTGCTGCTTCCTGTGATGCCCTCAGGCCATCTTTTCTATTCTCCTGCTCCTTCTCAGGAATAGAGATCTCCTCAGCCTTATCTTTGCAGTCCACAGCATTACTGGAGCTTCCTTTCTGGCCAAACTCACATTTTAAATCATCCTGCTGGGCTCTTTGCTCTTGATTTTCAATATAAATCTGGCTAAAAGCCCCCAACAATAGCCATGCCACTTCCCCAACATTCGACTGCCTTGAAATTTCTTTTGCCAGATTAACCAGTCCACTGCCGCCCTTAATCTCAGTCTTAGGCAAAGTCTCTGGACATAAGCAAAATGCAGACAAACTTTCTGCCAAGCCGTAACACACATCGTCTGGAGTCCAACGACCAATGCAGTCCTTCCCAGCAGAAACCTCCTGAACCTGGTCTTTACCGGCACGATTTCTGTCGGCCTTCAGGGCTTCTGAGCTCTGACCAGAATCTCCCAGACAGAACAGCCGAAGCTGTTCTAGCGCTTCTCTTTCAGGCAACATCTCTGAACCTTTCCGAACACTTCCCACAAGCCATTTCCAAAAGCTGTTGAATCACATGGTCAGATATAGTCACAGCAACGGCCCCACTCCTCTGGTACCAAATTCTGTCTCGGTTACTTTTCTGTCATTGCTGAGACAAAATACCCAACGCCCAAAATGAAGGAAGGAAAGGTTTATTTAGCTTTCAGTTTGTGGAGGTTTCAGTCCATACTTGGCTGGCTCGGAGGCAGAAGATAGCAAAGCAACAAGACCAAAGGGGGGAATGGCAGCCGAACAGCAAACAGCCAGAACAAAAGGGAGGAATGGCGGCAAGCAGCTTCTTTTTCCCTGCCTTACTTTGTAAACAGGCTACCCCCAACATAGGGGCTTGTAGTTCTCACATTATCTCCATGCCCTCCTCTTCCATAGGCTCAGGATGTATACAAAGTAAGCACCCTGGCTTCCTGCTGAGTCACTTAGCCAAACTTCTAGACTCCCCAAGTTGACACAATGTTTCAACCATAACAGTGGCTATGTCCAGAGGGTGGCTGGTTATGAGCATGCTCAGATGAGCTGGTAAAGCTAGAAGCAGCACCACTGGAAAGTGTGGGAGCCCTGGGACCATACAGGGAGGCTGCATCAGGGTAGGACACAGCTCAGGTTTCCTCAAGGAGATGTACCGTTATCTGTGCTTAAACTTATTGTGCTTGGCTCTCTCTGGGGCCAGCATTTACTACATCACTGATGGCACATGATACAACTCGTCAAAAACTAATAGACTTGCTTGGAATTTTTGGAGCCAGTTTGAGTCACTAAGACCTGTCTCATTCACCATTTCTAATCTACATGCTTTTATTCTTCTCCTGCCTCCCTGCAATGGTCAGAATTTCCAGGGCTTTGTTGAATGGGATTGTGGTAGAGAACATTTTGCTTTCTCCTTAATTTCAGTGGAAAGTGTTCAGCCTTCCACCCTGAAGCATGGTGTTACCTGTAGGTCTTTGTAGGTATTCTGTGTCAAGTTAAGGAAGTTTCAGAATTTTGTTGTTGCTCTTGTTGGAACCGGTAATCAAACTCATGACTTCATGCCTGCAAGGCAAGTGCTATGCTGCTGAGCTATATCCCCAGTCCCTGGGAGAATTTTTATCATGAGTAGTTGTGTTAGCTTTTCAGTGCTGTAACCAATTTAAAGGAGAGAAGGTTGATTTTAGGCCATGGTTTTCAGAAGGCTCAGTGCATGGTCATTGGGCTCTGTTGCTTCCATGCCCACAGTGAGGCTGAGTGCCATGGCAAAAGTCTTTGAGGAGCACAGTGGCCCTGTTAATCAGCTTTTCATCACTGTGACCAAGCACCTGCAAAGTCAACCTTAAGGAAGAGAATTGGCTATGCCTTGCAGTTTCAGAGGGTTTAGTCCATGGTCACTGGGCTCCACTGCTGGACCTGGGGTAAGGCAGAGTGTCATGGTGGGGACTGTGTATAGAAGCATGCAGCTTATCTTATGTTGGATAGAGACAGAGCCAAGTGGTAGGAAGAGAAAGGAAGAAAAGTTGGGGGTAAGATGTGGTCCCCTTCTCAGTTATCACATTCATGTGCATCAGTCTTCCCTGCTGACATTGGACATCTGCAGGGTCTGCAGTGCTGTCCTGTGCTTGCTTCCTGGCCTTTCTGTCTGTTTGCTGTAGATTTCTTCTTCTAGGATCTTGTGGAACTTACATTATTGATTTGAGACCTGTCTTCTACTATATGCATTTGGGACTGTAAATTTCCTTCTCTGTGCTATTTTAGTTGGATCTCATGTGTATGGATATGGTATATTTCATTTTCATTGAGATCAGTGACTTTTAAAATTACCTTTCCTGCTTTTTTGTTGATTTCTGGGTGTCCAGCGCTGGCACCTCACTTCCAGGCCCTGCAGAGTACCTGTTGTCTGTTTTAATTCATACTTTGATTGCACTGTCATGTTCTAATAAATTAGTTGATACCTGATTATTATTTGTCTGTCATATAGGCTTTCTATAATGTACCTCTCTTCCAATTTTAATAACCAAGGAAATTTTGTAATAACAATAAATCATAGAAATAAGGTCAGTTGTTAATATACACTTTACTTCTTTGAGGCTTTATTCAGAATTAATCCTGATCCTTTCTAAAGGAAAGAATAAACCCTCCCACCCCAGACATTTCACAGGGAAAGAGCAGAACTCAGAAGGGCTCTGATTTCCTGTACCTAACGACAGAGTAAAAGATAGTCATGCACGTATTAAATGCAGCAGTTAAGTTTCTTAGTTGTACAGTTCTCCTGTACATCCGTAAGAACTGCGTGAATATTTCCATTTCAAAAAACAAGTGAACAGTTTGTGCTGCTAACACAGAATTGGGTAAAGTGGAAATGCTCGCCTCTCCCAAAAGAAAGGCAAATAGCACTGCTTCCTGCCGTCAGAACTTAGGAGTTGTGTGAGGCCCATTGAGGGGTCACGGCTAGGAGTGGGAATCAGAGCAGCTTCCAGCAGAAATGAAGTGCTCTTCTCCTGACAGCACCCTGTGTGTGCGTGTGCGCCTGAAGATAGACAGGTGTCTGCTGCTGTGTAGCATGGGGCTGGCTCTCAGTAAGCCACGACCCACATACGAGCACACTTACCCAGCTGCCAGACAAGCAGGTGATGTTCTCAGTGCGGCTGCTGTGGTATGAGGCTAAGGTAACTGTAGCCTTGCCAGGAGCAGCAGGGCTGATTCCCGGTGAGGAATTCGCCTTCAAGCACCCACTGGGATGGGAAAGCTGTCCACTAAGAGTCTTTACATCCTGGGAAGTGCATTTGCTTCAAAGTATCAATTCAAAACATTCCACGTTTAATTCACATAACTTAATTTCTGCGACTGATACAATTCTTGGATTTTGTTTTAATATTTGAAAATAAAAATGTGTATGACTTGGGTAATTTACTCTGCACTATTTTTAAAAGGATTGAAAGTTGTTTTTGGAGGGTTTTGAAGATGTTTTAGAAGTGAAATAATGTGTCTTTCTCTTTTTTCTTTTCTAGCATTATCATGGAAGTACTGCGAATACTGCTCCTGATTGGTCAGATTCTTTTCTCGCTAGCTGCTGTTTTCCTCTTCTGTCTTGTTGTAAAGACTTATCTCATAGGACCATATTATCGGAAGCTCCATATGGAAAGCAAAGGGAACAAGGAAATCCTCGTCTTGGGAGTATCTGCTTTCATCTTTTTAATATTAACGGTAATTCCCACACTACCTGTGTTGTTTTTGTGCTCCTGTTCACAGTCTCTTTCCCTGGAAGCTTATGATCAGTGCTTTACCTTTTCATTTTAGTAATGCTTAAAATATTTGAAACATTAGTACTTTCTATTTTATACATATTTTATAGTGCTAAAGCTAAACTTGTTCACTTACACTCCTAAGCACTTTGTAAAAATATGACTTAGGAGTATTGCATTAATATCAATGTTAGACCATGTTATTCTGCCTTAAATTTTCAAACAGCTTTACACCTTAGTAGGTAAAGGAAATAGTAGGTAAAGTTTCAAGCAAGTTCTACTTCCATTTAATGGTGACAAGCTAGTTGCAGTATAACTCTTCTTGTGACGTGTGAAAGATCTTTGGAGAGGTTCATGCTGGAAACAAGGCACCTTGCCAGGACACACTTGTCACGGGAAAGTGGCGAAGTGGCCGGGACTCCTGCAGATCACCAGGCACTGACACTGTGTGGCCCAGCAGTTGTGCGCCCTAGCTTTTGTCCCACAGAAGTGAAGGATTCTGTTACTCAGTACTGGGGATGTGAGTGTTCACAGCAGCCGTATCATGTAACAACAGCCAGGTTTCCATCAAGGGGTGAGTGCAGATCAGCCAGGGTACCTCCTACCAGGGAGTACTGCCCATGAAGCCACCATGCGCTCAGCCTGGTGCAGCTCCAGAGCTGAAGTACCTCCTACCAGGGAGTACTGGCTGTGAAGCCACCATGCTCACAGCCTGGTGTGTCTCCAGAGAGACACGCACTACCTGGCATGGGTGCAGACGCACAATTTCAGACCCGGAGGGGAGAACCGTGCTTACAAGGGCTGGGGTGGGACTGAGCCTGTGGCTGTGTCACATGTCCCTGTCTTGGCTGAGACACTGCCCTTAGGGAGCTTAAGTGAAGAGAGCTCTGTTGCTCCTTACAGCAGCACCAGAGTGTTCTGTGTCTCAGAACTAAAAGTTTTAATTTCTAAGAAGTAAATTAACAAGATTTTTTCCTTATGCCTGGGAGTATTTTATAGTCACGGAGAAGACCAGGATTTGTATCTGCCCAAAGCTGCTCATAGTGATTTTACAGTTTCTGGAAAGTGACTTGCGTACATGCTTATGTCGCTTTGTCCCTCCGAGGTATTCTTTTCTTTTTTTTGGTTTTTCTCCGGTGCCGGGAACCGAACTCACGACCTTGCGCTTGCCAGGCAGGCGCTTTTGCCGCTGAGCTAAATCCCCAGCCCCCCGAGGTATTCTTTTCTTTGGGAGTAATTTGTAGCAAAGCTGTTACACCTAGACAACTTGCACGCTGCCCTCCCAATGGCTGCACAAGTTAGAGGGAGGGTCTTCCTTGGTTCGTGGTTTTCGTCCACCCTCTTCGCTCACAGTATCTGCTGAGCCTGCTGTTGGGCGCTTCTGAGCAGGTGCTGGCACTGGACATTCCCAGGTGTGTGCTGGCCCTGGGCCACTGCATGGGCAAATGTGCCTCTCCTCCTTCCTACTGCTGAGGGACAGATCCCACAGAAGTGCACAACCATGCACTCAGGGCTGGATGAACAGAGCTACTACACGTTCTTGTGCGTGTCTGTGGAGTAGGGTTTCACCTCCAATGAGCACAGATGAGCTACTGGGTTGCAGAGTGCACACACATTAGTTTCAGCATCACGGCTGATTCCTAGAGCGATCATGTTGTGCTGCTGACTTCGAATGGAAGCCTGTCACCCACACTTGGTCCTGTCATCTCTGGTCTCAGCCCTTTGTGGTGGACAGGGGCTTGTGTTCTCACATGTATTTCAAATACTGTATGAAAGATCCTTTACCCACTGCTTTATATTGTCCTTGTCAACATCCACATAGCTGGGCTTGTGTGTAGTCTGGCTGTGTGCAGTGGGTATATGCACGAGTACTCATGTGCAGGTATGTGTGTGGCATGGGTGCATGTGTGTGCATGTGTTCATTTCTCTCTGCTCTACCCCTTGGTTTGCTTACCTGCTCTCACGATGTCTCCAGCTTGACCTCTGGTAGCAGCCCAGCCCTGACATGGTTCTGTGTCAGTGTCTATCTTGGCTGTCTTTGTGTTCTTTCCACATTCCATGTACATTTTAAAATTCATGTGTCATTTTTCCCACAACTTGTTGGATTCTGCTGGGTCTGCCGAGCTGCTGAAGGTGAGGTGAGGCCTCCTGGTCTGGCTGCTGTCACAGTCCCCTTGGTTTTCCTGGTGTCTTGGTGACGACTTGGTTGGGTTTGGAGGTTGTGCACTTCTGTGGGATCTGTCTCTCAGTGCTCCCTGCTTTCTGATGCTGTTGTAAGTGACATTCCTTCACAAGTTCATTTTATATTTGTCTGGTGCTGTTATTGTTCATAGTTTTATTCTCTTAAAGTAAGAAGGATCTTCTTTCTGGTTGTTTTGTCAGTAACATCTCACCAAGACGCTTGTCCTGAGCTCTGTATTTACCAGGACCAGAGGCCAAGGCCTGTATATCATGCCGAGTGTTCTCTCTGGTCTGCCTCACTGCTTTGCGTCCTCAAGTCCATCGCCCCCTGGCTATCAGAGACTCTTTCCCGGGTCCTTCAGGTGGTCGCCTGTGAGTGGCATCTGTGTCTGCCTTCTCTGAATGGCTTGAGGCTTGTGACAGGAATCTATTTTTTAGTGCCAGTCTAGCTGTTGAGTAATTCAGATAGAAACAGCACATCACAAATGCTTACATTTTAGAAACTATTCCTGTTCAGAGGTACCTGTGGCCTACGTCAGTCACTGTTGGAAATGTTTTAATTTTTCCTTCCCAGTATTAACTCCACCTGTCATACCTGCAGACATGGGGTGCTGGTCCTGCTGTTCCACTTGGGGGCAGCTGGGCACAGCAGCACTGTGTGCCTGTATGACCGCGGACCCCTCCTTGTCCCCAGGTCACAGAGCTATTGGACGTCTCCATGGAGCTGGGCTGCTTCCTGGCTGGAGCGCTGGTCTCCTCCCAAGGCCACATGGTCACCGAGGAGATCACAGCTTACATTGAGCCCATCCGGGACTTCCTGGCCATCATCTTCTTCGCATCCATAGGTAACTTTCCCTCTCTGCCCTACAGTTGCCTGTATAGCACACTTGCAGATTAGTTCTGTGTTTGTGTGTAGGTCTGTATTTTTCTAGAGTCTGGGAATAATCTTATGTAAAGAGAGGGAAAATAGGCAGAAGACATGAACTCTTGTCAATTGCTTGTGAAGTTGGGCTGCATTAGCCTGGGATGTGCACATCTTTAGACACTAAGGATGACCTAGTGACTGCCAGGTGTCCCAGCCTTGCAGACTGCAGGCCCTCAGTGACTGTTGGTGTTGTCAAGGGGCCGCTCTGGGACGGAGTGAGCTGAAGGTTCAAGTTACACCCAGCCCTCCCACACAAAACGTGGTTGTCTCAAATGCTCCTGCACTTTGCACAGGTGACAGATTCAGCGTGATCTCAGGAAAACAGTGATGAAAGCTGGTTCTGAGGTTTGTGTGGAAATGTGCAGCGGGGGAGTGGGGTGGACAAGAATAGGCTTGGGACCTAGCGCTTCGTTGGAGGTAAGGTGGGACCGTCTGCCCAGCCAGCTTAGTGGCCGGGCGGTTCTTGGGGCAGTCAGCCAAGCGTGGGAAGGCGTGGTGGAGAGGGCCCCTGATGTGCTCGTCTCCCGTCCCTGGGTCCTGGGTCACCTGGGCAGCGAGTGCAGTGTGGAGGCGGGGTGGAGATGGAGCCTGAGTCTTCCTCTGGGCACGTTAGAGCCTTCACGGCAGAGTTTTGTCAGAACCCAGCCTGGCAGGCTGCCCAGCCATTGTGTGCACTGCGTCGCTGGTGTTTGCTGTGGTTGTGGCAGTTGGCTCCACCATTGCAGACTGGCTTCTCCAGTGACAGGTCTTGTTCTTTCCTCTTCCCTGTGTGCTTCTACTGTTCGTAAAGCATATTAACCAGAGGTTTACTGTAAGAACGTGCCTGGCTCCCGCATTCTCTCTCCTCTTGCCAGGCCACTGTCCTGTCCAATTGGGCCCCACTTCTGACCTCATTTTACTTTGGTTACCTCCTAGTGACTCTCACGGGGGCTCTAGCCTGTGAGCTGTAGGGACATGGCTCAGTCTATGGCATGGCACATGGACTGGGGCGGGGCCACCAGAGCCACTCGGCCCGCAGTGCAGTTAACCACCTGGGCCTCGGTGAAGACACTGCACCCACCCTGGCCCCTGCTGGGACTGAACAGGCCAAGAGTGTGAGCTTCCTCTCACAAGTTCCCAAGGAGATCTCACCCTTGCCATGTTCTGCCTCCTCGGGCATTGGCACTTCAGAAGCAGGCACTGTGGTCTCTGGACAGAACGGCAAAGGCCTAAGAGCTGGTTGCCATGTATCTGACAGGCCCTGGCTTTAAGCAGCCCCACTCCCTCACCCCACATCTGCACATTTACCAGGGAGGCAACTGAGGCACCACAGACTAGCAGGTGCACAGTCAGGAAGTGGCAAAGCCAGGGTCTGGTAACCTTGTACTGCACCATGTGTTGTTTGATATTTGTCAGGAGAGTAAATGGCCATAAGCAGGAAGAATTGTGGCTTGTTGCACTGCTGTCGGTGACATGTGGGTACCAAAGTGGCTGTGTGAGTTGAGGTTCACTCACTTCTTTTCTGCTGTATTTCGGCACTGCCCTCTGAGCAGAAGGGCCGCCTTGCTTGGCCAGTGTGTGCTGATAGTGTAAGGACAAGGACAGCAAGCCGTGATGAGCTCACAGCTGTAGGTGGGTGTGGGACAGGCACAGGTGCAGGGGGAAGGCACGCCAGGAGAGCCTATCCGTGGCCAGCCGAGGGCTGAGGGGCATGTAAGTCAAGCAGGAAGCACAGGGTGTTTGGGAATAAGAAAGGCTCCCGGAGAGTACAGTGGAGAGAGAGAAAGACAAGCTTGGAACTCTTCCCCTCTCAGGTCCCCTGCAAGAGGGAACAGTCAGTGAAGGCAGAGAAGCAGCAGGAAGGGCTTGGACCTTTCCTCAGCTCCCCAGCCCTATCTCCTTTAGGGACAGAATTCTGCCTGACTGGGGGTGGGCAGGAAACCAGGAGGCAAAGCCCTGGGCACCCCAGAGTGCAGGCCATACCCAGCCTACACAGGGCTCTGCTCTGGGGAACTTGCCAGGTCTGGCAGGGAGCAGCACAGGCGTCACCACGTACCCCTGCTGCTCCTGAGCGTCCTTCCATCGGCATGGCTGCAAGGATGGGCTGTGACCCTGGAGCTGCTGAAGCCATCTGCTAAGGACAGCTGCAGTAGCTGGAGGGACAGCATCTGGAGGATCACCAGGGCCAGACGGGCAAGGGAGGAGCCTCTGGGCCCGTTGTGAGGCTGGCAGCACCGAGGGCAGGCAGGGAGCCCCAGGGTTCTGGCTGACAATCCTGTTTGAGGGAGCAAGCTCCAAAGATGTGTGTTGAAAAGGGCAGCCACAGCCGACAGTGGGGGTGGCGAGCACCACTTGAGAGCCCCAGGCAGTATGAGAGGGAGGCCTTTGCTCATCTCAGGAAAAGGGAGCTACCTGTCTGTCTGTGTTTCTGACAGAAGTCTGGTTTGTGAGGTGGTGGGTGTGTTCCTGTGCACGGCGGCTCTGGGATGGGTGCATCTGGGAGAGAGAAGGTGTCTGGTACGAGTTTTCCTCCCAGGGCGGGGAGGCCTAAGGTGAGGCTAGAGCTCCCCTGTCAGGGCCACTGTCCCTGTCTGTCCCTCAGGAGCCTGTGGGGAAACCTGGAGCCAGAAAGTGTCTGTGCACAGCGTTTCTGGGTTTTCAGATATGTTGGCCACGTGGAGCAGGACTGACCCCGGTTGTGTGGCTGTGCACATCCTGTGAGTGTTCCTGAGCAATGTTTGGTCAGGGACCACTCCAGGCCTCGCTGCTGCTGCTGCTGCAGGCGGAACCCTCGGAGGGAGTGGGCTGCGTGTCACCCACCCCTCCCGCGTCTGGGAGGGAAGAGTTCTTACCAGGCACTTGGAAGGACTTAGGGTTTGTGGGACCTTGAACTGAGGCCGGCTTCAGGCCCCAGCTGAGGTGACCTGTTGTTCTGTTCCAGGGCTGCACGTGTTCCCCACCTTCGTGATCTACGAGCTCACTGTGCTGGTGATCCTCACGCTGGCAGTGGTGGTCATGAAGGTACCTGCACTTACAGTGATCCTGATGGCTTTTAGGCTCCCACAGCTCAGTGCTGTCCCTGCTGAGCCCTGACCCTGATCCCCAGCTGTGTGCTTCAGCCCTGAAGCCCTGGGTACCATGTTTCTCTGAAGGGCCTGCTGGATGCTGGACATCCCCAACCCTAGCAGAACAGGCCCCCCACTGGCTGCCCTGTGGGTCTTGAGAGACAGGTCTGGCCAGGCTGTGTGGGTTTCTGGTGCATAGCAGGGGGGATGTGAAGTGGGGAGCACCTTTCCGAAGCCCGTCCCTAAACTGTGCTGCGGGGATAGTGCCATAGCTGCCCTGTGACAGGCAGGTACATGTGGGAGCACTGGGACTTGCCAGTGCCTCCCAGGTGTCTGTCCTCGGACCACCAGCAGCTCGGTCCCCAGTTAGTGTTGGCGTGACGGTGCTGTCAGTCTTCTGGATTTTAACAGTCCACTCCAAATGCTGGCTCTGGGGCGGGCCGAGCTGCCCCACCCAGATAGAACATTGCCCTTCCGAACCTTTGATGCCACTGACTTGATTTGAAGGGAAAAAGCCTGTTTTCTGCCAGTGACCCTAGCCCTTTTTAGTCTGTCTTCTTGTTGTGTGTGGCTGTAAGATTGCTTGCATTTACTATGCCTTTAGGTGTTGGAAGGCCCCTGTATTACCTTGGGTTGTCATTGCTCAAGGCGATGGCAGCCCTTGGTGTGTCTCGCAGATTCCGGGCTGCCTGTTTGGTTTGCTGGGGCCTGGGTCTCGCTCAGACACAGCATGATAAACTGCTGTTGCAGTTTGTCTTGGCAGTGCTCGTCTTATCTCTCATCCTGCCCAAGAGCAGCCAGTACATCAAGTGGATTGTCTCCGCCGGGCTGGCCCAGGTCAGCGAGTTCTCCTTTGTGCTAGGAAGCCGGGCACGGAGAGCAGGCATTATCTCTCGGGAGGTGAGTGTGGCAGTCTGATGGGGCATTGCCTCTGGGGAGCAGTCCTGGTGCTTCAGTCCCTGGTCAGGGCTGGGTGCTTGTCATTCCAGCAGCATCGTGGGCACCAGACTGGCCTGGCACCAAAGCATGTGTTGAGTGGGGTACATGACTGGGCCTACTGTTCACATAAAACTTTTCAAATGAAAGTTGTTAATATTGCTTGAACTGATACTATTCTGTTTTACAACAACATGATTAAGTCACTGGTATTTCCTGTGACAAGAAGAAAAATCATGTTTTAAGACCAAGCTGCCAGCTTGCACATTAACATCTAAGAAACCTAACCCTTAGATGTTGGCCATGACCTACAATGCAGCACTGCTCGGCGTGCAGAGTTGAGGTGCTGTCTCTGTGCATCTCGAGGTGTGCGGACGGAGGAGAAGTCTGACCATCTACGCACGCAGAGGAGGGAATTAGGTGCTCTGAGACCTGGCACGAAGATGCCCCATAGCAGGAAGGACCCTGTATGGGTCGGTTTGTGTGCAGTGAGCCCCGAGGGTTTATCTTCAAGAAGCACCCCAAGGCTCATCAGAACTGGCCCCTCAGCTCACCCCATATCAGAATGTCCTCCCACCTGCCACATACTTTATGTGCTTTGAAAAGATGGGTGAAGCCTGGGTGTGGTGGCACACTCCTGTAATTTCAGCATCCCAGGAGCCAAGGCAGGAAGATCCTGAGTTTCAGCCCAACCCAGTCAACTTGGTGACTTAGCAAGACCCTGTCCCAAAATTTAAATAGGGTTGAGGATGTTGTTCAGTATAAAAGCCCTGGGTTCAGTCCTCAGCATGACCATCCTCAGCCTGTACCTAAGCAGATGTGCCCCCAGTTCTCAGCGTGTCCATACTCGGGCTCTGCTGGGCGGGTGTGCCCCTATGCTCACTGCTGTGTTCCCATTTCGCAGGTCTACCTCCTCATTCTGAGCGTGACCACCCTTAGCCTCTTGCTGGCCCCGGTGCTGTGGAGAGCTGCAATAACAAAATGTGTGCCACGACCAGAGCGCCGTTCCAGCCTCTGACAATGTGGAGGGAGGGAGCCCTGTCGTCACACACTCCTGAAGCCTTGGCATGGGGACAGTGACACTAGCAAGGAAGCAATGTCTTCATGTTTGCCTGCTTTTACAGAACACTCCTCTCATGTTTTAGAATTTTCTAGAGTAATTTATTTGCAGTCAGTTGATTACACACAGTAGTCATAATACTGCATTTTAAAAATCGCCTTGACTATTTTGCCTGGATGTGCCTTTTTTTCTGAAATTATTAACTTTTCATTGTTAATTCATCAGTTCATGATTTTTGGTAAAGAAGAAATTTAGCTTTTTAATTTATTGTTCAATTTTAGAATGATAATCTGTAGGTCAAATATTTGTTAGTAAACATATCTGTGCTGTGAGATTTTAATTCTGATGAGTTTTGAAGTTTACTTTAGATCCTTAAAGTCTATGTTTTCTAGTTAAGATGAATATCTTACAGATATCTATTTGCCTCTTATAACTATTTTAAAGAAAATACTTACGTTAATATCAAGTATATCACTCATAAAATACTTGATTTTGAATCACAAGGGTATGGTCATTCCTTAATAAAGACCATTTTTGATCAGGGTATAATTATAATTTGTTGAAAATCTTTTTTTTTGTGAGCTGGGCATGGTGGTGCAAGCCTGTAATCCTAGCACTCAGGAGGCTGAGGCAGGAGGATTGTTGCAAGTTTGAGACCAGCCTAGGTTACAAAGTGAGCTTCAAGGCTAGCCTGCACTGCATAGCAAAACCCTATCTCAAAACACACACACACACCAAAAATCTATTTTTTAATTCAAATTTTCGGTTAGGCTAGTCTGTAAAATTTCAGCCAATTGCATAGCAGGTGGTTCATATGTCACCTCCTGCTTTCCAAGAGACCAAATTCCAAATAAATGCAGTGCTGTTTGAAAGCTTCAGTTTCTGCTGCCATAGAGGTGAAAGTTTGACTCTCCCAAGTATTTCCCTAAGGCCACAGTCTTCTTCTGTTTTGTGGTACTGTACTAACACAGAAGGCCTGAGGCTGGGTAATCTCTGAAGAACAGGAATTCATTTTTCACAATTCTGGAGGCCAGGAGCTCCAGGGTCAAGGCGCTGGTGGTACACCAGGGAGGATTCCACCTCTACTTCCAGGATGGCATCTTGAAAGCTCCATTCTCTGCCCTCACGTGGAGAAGAGCAGTAGGGCAAGGCACCTGTCCTCTGGCCCTTTACTGGCAGCAGGGGGCCCAGAATATAGCTCAGTGGCATAAGTGCCTGCCTGGAAAGCGTGAGGTCATGAGTTTGATTCCCGGCACCAAAAAAAAAAAAAAAAATATTGACTACTGGCAGCAGGGATCCGTCTGTGAGGGCAAGACCATAACCTCACTTCCTGTGAGCCCATGCTAGCACAGCTGGTCAGGGATGGGCTCTTGGCACATGACATTAGGGACACACAAGCATTTTCTTGAGAGCAGATACTTTAATGTTTGGTGTAATTATGTATTGAGAATGTAAGTTGTAGATTGCAGTAATATAAATCAAACCACTTTAAAATGACTTGAAGCATATTGTATATGGTCTAAAGCAGAGTAATGGAGAAAGGATGTGAATTTTTTTTAGAAAATGACAGGGGTCACGTTTCTAAATGACACCAAGCCAGGGGCACCTTTTTGTCCTGGGGACGCCCTGTCTCCATCTGCCGGGCTTCTGGGCCAGTGTCCTTTCCTGTGTCTAGCTCCTGTGGCTGCCAAGGCTCCATAGTCTTGTGGAACTGATTAAAACCTTGGTGTGGGAAGGTAACATTTTCCCTAGATGTCAGTTGGTGCCACTCCAATAGCCACTTGAGGAGAAGCAGTTTAGGAAGAGCTGTGTGGATGAGGGCTCAGTGCCTGGATGAGAGCCTGTGGGACCTTCTGGGCCCAGCATCAGCCCACCTCACAGAGCAGGGCTGTGGGGCCTGGACCCCCAGAACCAGTGTCAGCC
>NW_004955404.1:409220-426438 GCF_000276665.1 Chinchilla lanigera | reverse complement strand
ACAGAGCAGGGCTGTGGGGCCTGGACCCCAGAACCAGTGTCAGCTCATCTCACAGAGCAGGGCTGTGGGGCCTGGACCCCAGAACCAGTGTCAGCCCGTCTCACAGAATGGGGCTATAGGTCTGGACCTCAGAGAGAGTCTGGGCAAGAGTGCTGCTACTCTGGTCTCTTAGAAGAGACAGGTTCACAGCACTTTCAGGGTCAGCCTCAAGTCCGAGTGAAGACTTCCCACCCTGTGTATACTTGGGTACTGTGCCCACCCAATCCTGGGCTTGTTCCAGGCCACAGTTAGTTCACAGATTGTGGAATACTAAGTCTAGGAGGTATGGGTCCAATACACAGCTTCATGCTGGCTCACTCCTGTGGACAGTAATGCCTGTCCTCCCATGGGGTGACACCCACCTGTGACCCAGGGTGGCCCCTCAGGCCTGCTTCCTCCTGTGCATGTCCCCACAGGAGAGAGGCAGGAAAGCCTCTCAGGGTGAACCTCCTTGTCCCTCTCCACACAGATGGCCTTCCGGCCTGTCCTGGTCTTTTTGCCGTGGACCTGCAAACCCTTCACCTCCCTCCCACTCTGTCCTGCCTGTGTTGAGTGAGAGGACTAAGAAGTCAGGGTTATGATCTGGCAAAGCTCAGGACAGAGGCGAGACATACCTTGGGCAGCAGGCCGAAAGGTCCCAGGAACAAAAATATAAAAGGAAGAACCCTGGCCCGTGAAGACAGCAGACTAAATATTCAGACAAGCGAGGAGGCCAACACAGCATATGTCTAGCACTTGTGAGGCCATGGATTTGGGTCCCAGCACGGAAAAAATAATTAGCAAAGTACCCAAGTAGCCAGGAGCTCAACATGACCTGTCAGTTGTGTGGTGTCCAGCGAAGCAGGACAATGTGCATGGCACAGGGCCGGTCCTGTCAGTTGGGTCCTCGCACCTGTATGGGTGGCTGTGAGTTGTACTGGGCATTGCTGTCTTCCCAAAACCCAACAGGTAGGCGTCAGAGGCCTAGAGGGCAAGCTGCGGGGACAGAAGATGGGAGCCAGACCGAACGTGGAAAGTGATGTAGGGGTGAGAGTCAGCAAGTGACATGACTGACCAGGTCATGTTGAGCTCCTGGCTTTGGGCTCCACCATCAGGAGCATTGCTGCCCACCTTAGGAGGCATATACTAAAAACATCTCCATTTTCAACTTCGTAAGGGTATATTTTACCCAATTATTGGGTCTAATGTGAATTCACACATTTATATTGCTGCCCACGGTGGAGTCTCAATTCTCAGGTGGCTTATCGTGTCACTTCTTTGTGCCAGTGGTGATGTCTGCTAAGTTTTCCCTGACACAGCCACTGTACTTGGGCTAAAGCCCCAAAGAACCTGACATCCTTGGAAGAGACAGGAGCTAAGTGACGCCGAAGATTCCAAGCACTTGACGCCCCTGTGAGCACTGTTGCCGAGACGAACCCACACTCACTGCTGGAGGGGGCGCCAAACAGCACGGCCGCTGCGGAAGAAGGCATGGTACTCCTGACAGCAAACAGACTCTGACCATATTGTCCAGCAGCTGTGCTCCTTGGTGCTTACCCAAATGGTTGAAAACTCATGTCCACACAAAACTTGTACATGGGCATTGATAGCAGCTTTATAGACAATTGTTGAAACCTGGAAGTACAAAATCGTCTTTTAGTAGGGGAATGAATTGGTGCACCCAGAAAATGGAATATTATTCAGCACTGAAAATGAAAGGAGCAGTCAAACCATGAAAAAACATGAAGGAACTTTAAATACGTATACTAACTAGAAGAAGTTAATCTGCGTGCCATATGATTCCAACAATGACATTCTGGAAAAATCAAGATTGTGGCGACAGTAAGATGGCCATGGTTGCCAGGAGGTCGGGGAGAACTGAGAGGTCACAGAGGAATCTCAGACCAGTGGACAGTTGCAGTGAAACTATTCTGTGTGATGTTGCAGTGGTGGCTGCATGTCATTATATACTTGCCCAAACCCACAGCATACGCAGCACCAAGTATGAACCCTGGAGTAAACTATGAACTTTGGATGACAGTGATGTATGAATGTGGGTCGATTTTAACAAATGTAGCACTGTAATGTTGGAGGCCTGTGACTGTGGGGAGGACAGAGGGGATGTGGGAACAATGTATGTGCTGTTCAGTTTTGCTGTGAATCTAAAACTGCCCTAAAAATAAAGTCTAGGGGTTAGCAGAGTAGCTCAGAGGTAAAGTGTTTGCCTGGGCTCTGGGTTCATTCTCCAGGAATGCAAAATGAAACAACCAAAGCAAGTCTGTTTTTAAAAAACTGTCAATTTTTACAAAAAATGCTGAGCTTTTGATTGGGATTATATTGAACATGTAAGTTTGAGCAAAAGGCCATCTTTGCCACATTGAATCTCTCAATCCATGAATGTGGTATATTTCCTTATTTTTGTTCTTAGATTTTTTAAAGCAATGTTTTATATTTTTTATGCACCTTTTGTAAATCTGGTGAGTTGATTTTTCATGCCATTATAAGTAATACTTTAAAAATTTTTTGTCCACAATTTATTGGTGTAGTAATAGAAATCTAAGTAATTTAGCTTGCACTGATTTTGTGTGTATCACACTATGGATCAAACCCAGAACATCATGCATGCTAGGCAAGTGTTCTACTAATGAGCCACTACTGCTTTTTTTGAGACAGGGTCTTGCAAAGTTGCTGAGCTGACCAGACTGGGCTTGAATTTGTGATCTTCAAGCCTCAGCCTCCCAGAGTGCTGGGATTACAAGTGACTGCCACCACACCCAGCCTGCATTGATCTTTTTGTTTGTTTTTTTGTTTTGTGTTTTTTGGGATTTTAAAAACTTTATTTATTTATTCATTTATTTTTGAAACAGGGACTCACTGTGTAGTTCAGGCTAGCTTTAAACTCACTATGTAGCCCAGGCTGGCCTTGAACTTGTAGCAATCCTACTGCCTCAGCCTCCTGAGTGCTGGAATTACAGGCGTGCGCCATCACGCCGGGCTGGCACTGACCCTGTATCCAGAGAACCTGATGAATTTACTGGTCAGTGGTTGCCAGGAGGTAGCCAATTTCTAGCAATCACCAGCTGAACATAAATACATCTGTACTTTTTCCTATTCAGTATTTATGTCTTCTTACTTTTTTCTTGCCTTATTGCACTTAGGACCTCCTAATTAGTGTTGAAAAGATGGGATTTTCTCCCAGTTATTTTGAAAATTTTAGAATCTAGAGAAGCTGAACAAGTAGTAGTAGAGCCATATATTAAGCAAGTGTCACCATCTTGCCATATTTACTCACTTGGTGTCTATTTTCTGAAAGCATATAAATAAGATACATATTATTTGAACTGTTTGAAAGTAAATTGTCCATACTGTGACACTGCCTAATTTCATCATGTTTCTTTTCATTTTATACAGTGTTATATATTTTTATTTTGAAATTTGTTTTTTAGTTTACATACATTAAATATCCCTGATTTAGTATACACAATTCCATGACTTTGTTTTCTTTTTATTCCCTATTTTTTTGTTAGTACATTTTAGATACACAGTGCTACCATTCATCATAGGAAATTTGTCTCTGTATGTGACAGATCTTGCTTGTTTTATTTTTTATTTTTTTATTTTTTTATTTTTTGTGGTTTTTCTCCGGTACCAGGAACTGAACTCACGACCTTGCGCTTGCCAGGCAGGCGCTTTTAGCCGCTGAGCTAAATCCCCAGCCCCTTGCTTCTTTTATTATCATTCCCCTCACCTCCCTTCAACCCCTCTTCCCCTCTTTAAAAATCTGTTTCCATTTTTTCCTTCTAGTCTTTTTCTTGTCCCCTGCCCCTGTTCCCTTTCTCATTTGAACATTTTCTTCCCATTTCTCATTATCTATTATACATTTTGGTCTTTATTTACACTTTCAGTTTCTCACACCAGAGAAACCATGCAATATTTACACGTGTGTCCGATTTATTTCACTTAATATGGTCTCAAGGTGCATACATTTAGCTAAAAACATCTCAAGCTTTTTTATGGCAGAGTAGTACTCCATTGTATAAAAAAAAACACATTTTGTTTATCCATTCATTGGTTAATGGGCATTTGGGCCTTTTCTAAGATTTAACTACTACAAAATGTGCTGCTGTAAACCTGGGTGCCCTTATATCACTGTAGTATGATACTTTTAATTCTTCTAGGAAGATACCAAGAAGAGGAGTGGGGAACCACTCAGACTGCTTTAAAGCTCAGGAGTTTCTAAGGACATCTGAGGATGTGACCCCACTTGCCTAGCGCAGGGGTACAGTGGGATATAGTTATATGACCATGACTCAGCACAAGTAAACACACATGCACTGGTTATGGCACTCTGTAAGAATGTAAACATGAGATAACAACCTGTGTAAGAATTATGCAGTGAAGACGCAGGCGACTCTCTTGCACTCTGCCTCTTCTGCTCTGCTGTGCTCCATGCTGCCTGTTGTTGTTGCTGATGTCTTGCATACATGTGTTCTTTAATCTTGGGACCTCACCCGCTACAATCTCCCTTGGGCCCCCCGATTGGGCTGATGGGAATAGCTGGGTTGAATGGAACCTCTACTTTTAGTTTTTGAGGAATCTCCTTAGCAATTTGCACAGTGGTTGCACCAGTCTACACTCCCACCAACAAGAGAGAAGGATTTTTTTCCCCTCGCAGTCCCTCCAGCATTTGTTATTGGTTGATTTCTTAAAATACCCATTCTTTCTGGAGTGAGATGGACTCTTCTGTTGTTTTAATTTGCATCTCTCAAATGAACAGTGATGTTGAATATTTTTTCAGATATTTATCTGCTGTTTATATTTCTTCATCTGAGAAATATGTATTCATCTCAGATGCCCATTTTTGGATAGGGTTTTTAAATTCAGGGTGGTCTCTTTTTAAAAAATTCTTTATATATATTAGATATTAGTCTCTTGAGGAATAGCCTGTAAAAATTTTTCCACACTGTGGGTTGTCTCTTCACTCTGTTGATGGTGCTTTTATTGTGCAAAAGCTTTTTAATAAGATGAGATCCCAGCTGTTGATTGAGATAGTTCCTGTGCAGTCGGGGTTTTGTTCATAAAGTCTTTGCCCATACCAGTGTCTTCAAGAGTTTTACTTATTCTCTCTTCCAGCAGATTTAGTGTTTTTGTTTTAATATTTAGATCTTTGATCTATTTCAATTTTGGTTTAGTGCATGGTAAAAGATATGGGTCTAGTTTTAATCTTTGGCTTGTGGAAAGACAGTTTTTCCAGAACCACTTACTAAAGAGGCTATCTTTCTTCCAGTGAAGGTGTTCGGCTCCTTTGTCAAAGATAAGGGACTGAGTATGTCTGGAGTTGTTTCTGCTCTTTTAATCGGTTCCATTGATCCTCTGGTCTGTTTGTTGTTGTTGCTGTTTTGTGTTTTTTTTGCCAGTACCATGATGTTTTTTATCACAGTAGCTTTGGGATATAATTTCAAGTCAGGGATTGTGATTTCCCCTACCTTGCCTTTGTTGCCCAGAATTGTTTTTACTATTCTAGATCTTTTTTGGTTCCAAGTGAACTTTAGGATTTTTTCTGTAATTTTGTGACATACGCTGTTGAAATTTTGGTCAGGACTGCATTAAATCTGTATAAGAATTTTGGAAGTTTGGCCATTTTTCACTATATTGTTTCTTCCTACCCAAGAACAAGGGATATCTTTCCATTTTCTGATATCCTCTTCAGTCTCCTTTTTCAGAATACTATGGTTTTTCACTGTAGAGGTCTTTTACTTTTGTTAGATTGATTCCTAGGTATTTCATTTTTTGGATGTTATGAAATGAAAGGTGTTTCTCTAATTTCTCTCTCAGTTAGTTGATTATTTCTGTACAGGAAGGCTATTGATTTTTGGGTGTTGACTTTGTATCCAGCTATGTTACTGAATTTGATTATTAAATCTAGAAGTCTTTTGGTGAAGTTTTTGAGGTCTTCTATATAGAGTATTATGTCATCAGCAAATAATGATAATTTAATTTCTTCCTATCCTTATTCCATTTATATCTTTCTCTTGTCTACTTGCTCTGTCTAATGTTTCCAGAACTATATTAAATAAGAGTGGTGACATGGACTCCTTGTTTTGTTCCTAATTTTGGAGTGAAAGCTTTCAGTTTTTGTCCATTTAGTATGATGTTGGCTATTGGTTTGTCAAAGATGAGTTTTATCAGATTAAGATAAAGACCATCTATTCCAACTTTTTGAGAGTCTTATCTTGAATGGGTGTTGGACTTTGTTAAATGCTCTTTCTGCTTCTATTGAGATGATCATGTGGTTTTTGTTCTGGGCTCTGTTGATGTGGTGTATTCATTTATTGATTTTCATATGTTGAACCATCTCTTCATCCCTAGGATAAATCCTGCTTGGTCATGGTGTATAATCTTGATGATTTGCTGCATTCAGTATCTTGTTGAGGATTTTTGCATCTATCCTCATTACAGAGATTGGCCTGTAGTTCTCTTTTTTGGTTGGATCCCTCTATATTCTTGGTATCAGGGTAATAGTTGCCTCTAGGAATATATTTGGGAGTATTGCTTCCCTTCCAATTTCATTTGAGTTTGACAAGTACCACCATTGGGTCTTCTCTAAATTTCTTGTAGCATTCAGCAGTGAATTTGTCAGGGACTGAGCTTTTCTTTGTTGGTAACCTTCAATTTCATTGACTGACATTGGTTTATTTAGAATTTTTATATATTCTTGATTCAGCTTTGGTAACATATGTATCTAGGAATTTGTACATTTCTTCTGTGCTTTCCATCTTATTAGAGAGATTCTCATATATTTATTTACCATTTGTATTTCTTCATCTGAGAAGTGTATATTCATCTCAGATGCCCATTTTTGGATTGAGACTTTGAATTTTGGGGGCCTGATTTTTTTTCAGTTCTTCATATGTTCTAGATATAAGTCCTTTGTCTGAGGGACAACTGTCTATAATTTTTCCCCACTCTGTGGGTTGTCCTTTTATTCTGTTGGTGATTTCTTTTGTTGTGCAAAAGCTTTTTAATAAGATGAGATCCTATTTGTTGATTCTTTATAGTATTTCCTGTGTGGTCTGGGTTTTGTTCATGAAGTCTGTACCTACACCTCTGTCTTCAAGATTTCTATTTTCTCTTCCAGTAGATTTAGTGTTTCTGTTTTAATATTTAGATATTTGATCCATTTTGACTTTAGTGCATGGTGATATACATGGGTCTAATGTTCAACATCTTTGGTTATCCAAGAGATGCAAATTAAAACAACAGATTCCATCTCACTCCAGAAAGAATGGCTATCATCAAGAAATCAACCAATAAATGCTGGAGGGGCTGTGGGGAAAAAGGAACCCTTCTCCACTGTTGATGGGACTGTAGACTGGTGCAACCACTGTGGAAGTCAGTGTGAAGATTCAGCAAAAAACTTGGATCAGAGGTCCCATTTGACCTAGCTATTCCCCTTCTGGGTATTTTCCCAGAAGAATTAAAAACATCATACCACAGTGATATATGTGCACCCATGTTTATAGTGCACAATTTGTAACAGATAAATCTTAGAAACAACCCAAATGCCCATCAATCAAGGAGTGGATAAAAAAGATGTGGGTTTTTAAAAATATAATGGAGTATACCCAGCCATAAAGAAGGATAAACTTGAGACTTTTATAGGTAAATGGATGGAACTTGAGACCGCATTTATATATGAAGTAAATCAGACCCACATGTGTAAACATCATATTGTATCACTAGTGTGAGAAGCTGAATGAGTAAATAAGATCCAAAATGTACTACGGATACTGTGAATTGGGAAGAAACTTCAAAAGTAAAGACAAATTGGGATGGGAAAGGAGAAAGGAAGGAAGAGAAAAGGAAAAAAATATATACATAAGATAGTTAAGATAGTTATACAGCTGGCTTCTCTTAGTTTACTGAAAAAAAAGTTTGTGCTAATATTGTTTGGATGATATTTCATGCCTATATCTTTTACTCTGAGTAATTTCTACGAAGGTAGAAATATATAAGGTATTATTATTACTCTCCTATTATCTTGTTTGGAAAGTGTTTTATTTTTTCTCTTTAAAATAATAAAAAAGAAAGAAACTGACAACAACATAATTCTTTTATTTTAAAACAAAAGTATTCTTTTATCTTTAATAAAATATATTTTATATGCCTTAAAAAGAATACAGCCAGGGGTATAGCTCAGCAGCACAGCACCTACCTGGCAAGCACAAGGTCCCAAATTTGATTCCCAGTACAAAAAAAAAAAAGAATACAGATTCTCGAAGTAGGTATTGATTATCTTCTTGATTTTGTAGGATCTTTTGATTTAACCCTTTTCATTCCTAATTACATGGATTTGAGTATTTTCTTTTTATGATAAGGTTGGCTAAGGGGTTGTCAATTTTCCTTAATCTTTCAAAGTACCAACTCTTTGATTCATTGATTCTTTGTATTGTTTTCTTAGTCTCCAGTGCATTGATTTCTCTGCTGACCTTTATAAAATTTCTTTCTTTGTATGAGATTTGGGCTTGACTTGCTCTTCTTTTCTCTAGGAGCCTGAGGTTCAACATTAGGTTGTTTATTTGAGCTTGCTCTGTTTTTCTGTTATGGGTATTCACCACTATAAATTTCCTTTGTAGGATTGCTTTCATTGTGTCCCATAAGTGCTGGTATATTGTATTGGCATTATTGTTTAGTTGTAGAAACTGATTTCTTCTTTAATTTCACCTGTGACCCATTGGTTTTTCAGGAGAGTGTTATTTAATTTCCATGTATATATGAATTTCTTATGGTTTCTTTTGCCGTTGATTTCCACTTTTATTGAACTACAGTCTGATAATATGCCTGGCATAATTTCAATTCCTTTGCACTTAGTTAATTATGTTCTCTTAGCTAGTGTGTGGTTTCTTTTGGATAATGTCCCATGTGCAGCTTAGAAGCATGTGTATTCTGATGCTGTAGGGTGAAACACTCTGTACTAACCCATTTGTTCAAAAGTTTGGTTCAGTTCTGATCTTTCATTTTTGATATTTTGTCTAGTGGGTCTATTTGTGATAGTGGAGTATTGAGATCCCCCATTACAATTGTATTAGTGTTTATTTGATTTTTCATTTATTAATATTTATTTTAATAGGTCAGTGCACTGGTATTTGGTGCATATATATATATATATATATATATAAAATCTATGATTATTACCTTTTTCTCTTGGATTGTTCCCTTTTAAGGATGTAGTAACCCTCTCTGTCTCTTTTAATTAGTCTTATCTTCAGATCTACTTTGTCTGCAAATAGAATAGGTACCCTTGCTTTCTTCTGGGTTCTTGTTGCATGGAATATTCTTTTCTATCCCTTGACTTTCAGTATATGAATTTTTTTGTAGTACTGGCAAAGTTTATTGAAGAAAGCAAAAATGAAGGGTGAGAAAGAGATTGGCTCTTCCAAGTGAGGTTGGAATGAGTAAATAAAAAAAGAGGGAGAGAGAGCAAAGATTAAATTATATGTTGTGTCTGGGAAACACATCATGGGATATCATAGAAAGTAATGATAACACAGGCTTCTCATGGCTGCCTTTCTTTCATGCTGTCCAAATCTCAAGTAAGCATGTGAGAACTTCTCCATCCAGGTCCAGAGAGGTGGTACTGGTATCCCACAGCTCAGGCTGATGTTAGGTCTAGGGCATCCTATTGAAAATCTGCTTGAGGGCTGGGAATATAGCTCAGTGGCATAAGTGCCTGCCTGGCAAGTGCACGTCCTGAGTTCGATTCCTGGTACCAAAAAAAAAAAGTTGAAAATCTGCTTGAGTTCTTGTAAGAAGTCCATGTGCAGGGCATTGGGAACTGTCTGTACACATGTCCTATAATTCTGTAATTAACACTTTACAGTAGGTCATTCCTAGTTCTCCAGCCAGCTTTGCCATGCTCTAATTTCCTGCCTCATTTCCCCCCTGAGAGACATAAATCCCCATAATTCTTTATGGGGTGTTGTGGGAGTGGAAGCCTCTGTCTTCTATAGCTTCTTTAAGCTGCAAGGGGCTGTCAGTCCTGCCTACGGGGGATCATGTTTTCTGCAAGCACTTTGGGGTGCTATGGCTTGTGGAGGACCACCTGGGTGACTCCCTTTGAAGGAGGAGCAGTTGTCCCCATTTTGGCTGAGCCTGACCCTATTTCTTTGTATTGAGATATACAGAGCTGGCCAGGACTTTTCCTTATCCCTTCAATTGGCTTCAAGCAATGCATATCAGATGGTAGTCTTTGAAGATAGTAGTCTTTGAAGACAGCTGGTGTGTTTCCCAGGATCCCCCATTGTTCCCTTGTGTGAGCTGGGATGAGATGGGATGAAGAGCCAGTGCTCCATGCCGTCATCTTGAATTGAGCCTTGAGATAGAGGCTATGACTTCTTGGGACGTGAAAAGAGCTGAAGCACCAACCCCAAAACATTAGATACTATCTGTTGTGTTATGCAGATTACTCTTTCTGCATATCCTTCTCTCTGCATATGCAGAGGTGATTTCAGGCCTCCTACTTAGCCCAGCTCATGGCACTCACCTGCTTCCCACGGTTCTCACAGTCACTTATCCTCAAGCCACTCCTTTCTTCATGAATAAAGAAAACTGCATTTGGCCTTGGGTCAAGTCCTTTGTTCCAGATGGCCATCACTGTGGCTGGACTTAGGATCCCTTGGCTCCTCATAACTACAAATATGCCTTAGTGTCTTTATTCTCACCATAGGTTGCACTGGAAAT
Source organism: Chinchilla lanigera (assembly GCF_000276665.1). Lineage (NCBI taxonomy): Eukaryota > Metazoa > Chordata > Mammalia > Rodentia > Chinchillidae > Chinchilla > Chinchilla lanigera. The sequence continues at coordinate 415,680 of NW_004955404.1, read as the reverse complement.
GGTAGATTGGAATTAACTTGCTAGAATGCCAATAAATTTTCATGAGATTCCAAATATAAACTTCCTGGGCCATGATGAGGACCAGGAAGGACTCTCTATAGTGGCTCACTGGCTGGCTTGAGGAAAGGAAAACCTGTCAGGAAACATTGACTTTCACTATTAGCCCAAATATGAAGAGCAGGTATAAACTTTTTGACTCAAATGTGTTCCTTGTGTGCAGCATATAGTTGGATCTTGCTTCTTGCTCCATTCTACTAGTCTGTTTCTTTCATTCATGAATTGAGACTGTTAACATGGATGGTTATAACTGATATGTATTCACTTATCCTTGTCATGTTATTTTCCTGTTGTTGGTTCCTTTTTTTCCCCCTGTTTAATTGCTTGCCTTGCCTGCTGGGTTCATTCTGTTGAGGTTTATGGAGTTGTAATCCTCATTATTTCTTTCTAGAATGCGCTTCAGAACAGTTTGGAGTGCTGGTGTGGTGGTCATGAATTTCCTCAGGTGTTCTTTGTCATGGAAGTATCTTATTTCTCCATCAATTTTGAAAGAAATTTTTGCAGGGTACATTCATCTTGGTTAGAAGTTTTCTTTTAGGGCTTGAAATACTTTACTTCAAGTTCTCTTTGACTTGAGAGCTTGGGGGCTTGTGTTGAGAAGTCAGCTATGATTCTGATGGGCTTTACTTTTTTCTGGGGCTTTATTTTATAGGTGATGTGTTTCTTTTCTCTAACAGCTTTTAATATTCTGTTCTTGTGTTGACTTTCTGGAATCTTCACTATTATATGCCTTGCTGTAGATTTTTTTAAATTATGGCTAATTGAAGTTCTACATGCCTCAGTTATCTGTATGTCAAATTCTTTTTCCTTGTTTGGGAAGTTTTCTGCCAGTACTTCTGTGAAGAGGTTTTTAATGTCCTTTGTGCTATCTCCTGCTTTTTCATTGATTCTGATCAGTGTTATGTTATTCTTCTTTGCATCATCTAGCAGCTGTTGAATTGATTTTTCATAGCTCCATGCTATTTTTAAGAAATCTTTCTTTTCATGATTGCTAACTACAATCCTGTTTTCTGTATCTGATATTCTGGCCTCAAATTGACTCATTCTGTTGTATGTACTTTTTTTGGAATTTTTCATCTCCTGGATATCGATTTGAATCTGTTTCATGGGTTCCATTTGTGTCCTATGCTGAGTATTCACAATTTCCATCATTTTCCTGAGCTCTCCTTTTTTATCTGTATGTGCTCTAGAGTCACTAACCATGTCTTTCATTATGGTCACCATCTCTGTAGCTATCTGAGAAATTATTTCTGATCTGATGTTTTCTAGAGACTCATTCATCTGCTTTGGTATTTCTGCTATTGCCACTTCAGAGAGGCCAGGTGGGTGGTTTTTTAATTGTTCTACTTCATTGTCCCCTGGGTTTGCCTTTGGTGAGCTGGAAGTCTGGGGTTGCATCTTGTTTAAGTGTCTTCTCATTTTCTATTTTTTAAGTTTAATTCCTGGGTTGATGCTTATAAAGTACTTATGGCAAGTAGCTTAATTGCTAGTATCTAGAACCCTTAGAAAATGACCACTTCTCAGAAATGTCTTCCATGTGTAGCTAGCTTTTGTGTTTTGAGTCTGTTGCAGTATCCTTCCTCTTCAATTTATTGGGGATGAGAAGTTGCTATCTATTTGGCCAAATCCCTGGTTCTTTGGCACTGACCTATAGTATTGATTACAACCCTTAGTCTTGGTATATAAGGAATAACACCTGATTCTAACAATTATGTCACTTTGGCTAAAGTAGTATAATCAGTAATAACAATAGTACCCAATAGTATCAAACAGCCTAGAAAATGGCAAACTGTGGTAACTATTAATTTTCCATCTTTAACAATATTAACTAGGTTTGTAGTTACACAATAAAATGCAAAATGAACCAGAAAACTGTATACAGTAAATAAGCTCTCCATATAGTGATTTTACCCTCAGGGGAGAAAATTTAAAAGGGTTTAGAGGAAAAATACACAAATAGGAGAGTAAAAGATTAGGAGCAAGGCTGGAGGACAAAGGAAGATGATGCAAATTTTGGGAAACTGGTGAAGAAGACAGAAGAGAAAGAGAAAAGGGAGAAACACAAGAACAGAACAGAACAACAACAACAAAAACAAAAATGGAAACTATATTCACACTCATACAAAAACAAGAACAAACAAAAACAAGAAAGAAAAAAATTTTTTTAAAAAGAAAAAAAATCCACTTCAAGTTGTGTCTTTGCTGCCACTGGTAGGCAATGTAGGTGGAGTTCAGACCTGAGTTGACTGATCCAGCAAGCCATTGGTAGCTTCACAGCAGGTAGTGCATAATCCCAGCAAGCTTGAACCTTCAGTTCCACTGAAGTTCATGCTGGCTTCCGGCTGTGAGGCTGGAACCCGTTTGTTCAGCTTGTAACACTCCAAGTGCCTCCTGCTGGCTTGAACTCAGCTCTGAACTTGGCTCCCTGACCTCCTGCCAACTTGAACTTGGCAGCCTCATCTTGATGCTGGAAGCCACTAGACGGCGTGGGCCGGCAGCTGTCCTGAATTCCAAACTCATTGGCCCTCTCCAAGATGGCTACTGACCAATCGCCCTCTCCTGGGAGATGCTTGAACCCGAATAACTCTCCAGCCACTGCAGTCCACTGTGTCCACTGCTCTGTTCCACTGGTGCATTTCTCTGTGGAGGCCTCTGAGGTCACCAGTAGTCCCAGTGCATCTGCACATTCAAGCCGCCCTTCCCTGAGTCTGACAGAAAGTGCTGCCTATCCCCCCCCCCCCCCCCGTGAAGTGTCCCTCTTCACTCCCCCTGTGGGCCTCAATTCTTGCTTCAGATCCTTCCTGGGTCCCAGGTACCTACTCCCCTCCTTCTTCTCTTCCTCAGTTCTATTCTAGCTTCTGGACAGTAAATCTCGGAGAAGCTCTTTCTGTGCTCCTCACCACTCTGCCATCTTCCTAGAAGGCCACAATTCAATGACTCTTGACACATTTAGATTCAGGTTGCAACCACAATAAGATACAAAACAGTTTTGCTGTATTGGAGTCCCAGTAACCACCTTCTGCTACTCACTACAAGTGCAGAGATCCCCAGGACGAGTCACCTAATAATACCAACTATAAATTTGGGGATACTCAAGATCACCCTCATTTCTGATACTGTTTCAGATTTCAGAGTTTTCAGGACTGCCATCAGGCTCAATAATTTTTTTTTTTTAGTACCTAGAATTGAACTCAGGACCTTGTGCTTGCCAAGTTCAATAATTTTCTGTTAGTTATATTGTCATCATAGACTATCTAGCTTACCTCAGTTCCCCCAGGGAAACAGACACTGCTCAGGCAAGAAATCCATGTCTTAGTGGTTTCCTCCCAGAGGCTGAAGGCTAAAACATCCAAACCTCTGATGAGGCAAGATTAATACTTTGTCCCCATTTCTGTCACACCCCTGCCCCATTTCATCCTGCTATCCAGTGTAATCAACCGAGCCTACGCACTGCTATTCAGTCCTCTCCAATTTTGCTTTTTTATAATGTCATAGAAATAGAATGATGTAGTTCAGTTTTTTAACATAGCATAAACACGAAATTTAGTTTTTATCCATGTCCCTGGGCATCACCATGCTTCTAAGAGTAAGGTCAATTTCATACTGCTACAATACCATTGTAGTATCTAGCAAGATAATTTCTTCTTGCCTAATATGGGGAATATGTAAAATCTTCCCTAATTGTATCCAAAATGTCCTTTGTAGCTTTAAGAAAATTGTTTATGGGAAAAGTTCATATATCATACAATTCACTCAAAGTACAGCATAAAATGTTTTTTTGGTATATTATTTACTTTTAAACACTTGATGAATGCAAGGGGAAACTTGGTAATCCAACAAGGAGAAAATACAAAATGGCAGGAGGAAAGACCAGCAACATTGAAGAAAACCAAAAGGAAGAATTTGTGTAATGCCCTGACACTGCAGACTAGACCCAATCATAGAGAAGTCTCAGGGGATGTCTTGTCCTGGGAAAGATGGGTCACCTTCCTCTAATAAATAAAACATATCCCCACCCACTTTTTTTTTTTTTCTTCCAGTACCAGGAATTAAACTCATGACCTTGAGCTTGCCAGGCAGGCGCTGTGCCACTGAGCTAAATCCCCAGCCCCTCCCCACCCACCTTCATGCAGCAAGCAGAGAGACCCCGGGACAATTTGGCACTCATGTGCATGAGACAAGACCATTCTCCCCAGCCACACAGGGCTGGTGGGCAGCCACTGGGACATGACCGTCAACACCTGAGTGAATGGTTAAGTGTTGTGTTTCTCCAACAGCCCAGCTCTAGGGATGTGCTGGGTGCTGGAGACGTAGGGACCCGTGGGAGAGTAACGGGCTTACGCAAGGAGACTGCATTTCAGCAGTCTCATCAAAATATGTGGGTTCTCAGCTGGAAATTTTAGAATTGTGTTAGTATTTGATACAGAAGCAGACTTTCTGTGGGGTAGGACACTACCGATAAGGCAGAAGGAGTGACATTCTGCCTTTCCCCAAGCAAACCAAAGCCTCAGGGAACTTTGTTGGTGTGGCACTGACTCTGGCTGCATGGTGACTTTTGAGAAGTCCTATATGATAGTTATCAACCTGCATACGCACTGCCAAGTGCCCAGAGTCTTGCATTTGGAGAACGGAGTTTGAATCCCATACTCTGCTCCTGAGTTCAGGCTGTCTTGCCTCTGGGGTCCAGAGCTCCAGAAGTTTATGGCTCAGGTGGCTGGACAGGGACTTATCGCTGCCAGGAGTGTGTGTGGGTGTTTAAATTTAGCTGGGAATAAGGAATTCTTGTGATGGAACAGATCTGGCAACTATGCCCTTCTGAGGAGGTTTGGAAATACAGGGACCCTGAATGGGAAAGCAGACCCTACTGCAGAGGAGGACCTTCTCCAGGTAGGCTCCCACTCCAGTCTCATTGACTTTCCCCCAAGCACCAGTGCAGGCAGAGTGGCTTGTTTTGTTTGTTTTTCAAGGAAGTTAATGCACATTAAATTGTTGGTAGCCTAAGAAGGGGTAGACCTTCCTTGGATAGGGAAGAGTGGGTGCGACCACCATAAAAGTGGTTAAATTGAGAAACTGTGTAAGAGGGGTGTCCTGTAAGACGTCACATATTCTGCACTCCTCAAAGTCTTTGGCTGACCTTAATTATGCAAGGTGCATGGTGCTGCCCTCACCTTTGGGCTGACATGGAGACCCAGCTGTCCTTTACTGGGGTGGTGGCTGAAGTCGGCACTGTTCCCAGGGCTCCACATCCACCGGGCCCAACCTGCAAGGAAACTGCCTTTGCAGGTGGAGAAGCAGACCCTCTGCCCATTAATCCAGTTCCTCCCCTTGGGCTGCCTTGTATGGTGTCCAGGACATGGGAAGCGCTGAGGATCCCCCTGCAAGCTGCATGGGTAGAGGCTGTTGGCCGAACAGGGGCAGGAGTCTCCCTTTCTCCTTAGTGTCCAGTACATTCTTGTCCACTCACACCCACCTGGCCTCCACACCCATGGTGTATACACAGGCGCTCAAAATCACACCCACATGTGGCCTCCCTTCCCTGTGCGGACACAAGCACGCACCCCGATGTACACAGCCCTCTCTGTGCCCACATACCCACCTGGTCCCTTCTCTTGTGTAAGTACTCTGTTCTCCTCTGTGCAAAAACACATACAAAAGAAACCCCCACACATACACACTGCCTCTTCTCCATGCACATGCACAGGTGGGCATGCAGCCAGCCCCTCACGTACACACAGGGATGTCTACCTGCATTGAGCCAGCCCTTGTCTTCAGTGCATAAACCTCCATGCACACGCGTGGCCCTCTACTCCTCATGGCACACACAGCCATGCACAAGCGTGGCCCTCAGGGCACACACAGCCATGCACACGCGTGGCCCTCTACTCAGGGCACACACAGCCATGCACACAGGTGGCTGTGCTACTCCTCATGCACACACAGCCATGCACAGCGTGGCCCGCTACTCCTCGGGGCACAGACAGCCATGCACACGTGTGGCCACCTATTCGTCATGGCACATGGTCATCCACACATGTGGCCTCTCTGCACACACGTGACGCCTCTATTCTCCGGGGCACATACACTCATGCACACAGGTGGCTATGCTACTCCTCATGCACACACAGCCATGCACACACGTGGCCCCTCTCCGGGGCGCCCACGCACAGTACTCTCCGGAGCCAACCCTACTCCACCCGTGCTAGCGCACGCGCACGCCGGACACGAGCGTGCCCCTCCCCTGCCCCAGGGCGGGTGGCCGGGCGAGAGCAGCGAAAGCCGAGCGGCTGGGGGAGGAGGAAGAGGAGGAGTAGGAGGAGGAGGAGGAGGAGGACGCCGAAGGCGCGAAAAGGCGCGCAGGCGCGCTGCGCGGAGCGGGCCCGCCGCGCCCACGTCACCGCGCCGC
>NW_004955404.1:305495-408930 GCF_000276665.1 Chinchilla lanigera | reverse complement strand
CCGGCTGCATCCCGCGCGGCTCAGCTCGCCCGCCTCCCGGCCCGGCCCGGCCACGCGCCCGACCCCGACCTCGACCTCGACCCCGAACCCGACCCGACCCCGACCCAACCCCGACCCAACCCCGACCACTTCTGGCACTGGGGCCCCCGTGGGCCTGCGGGCGGGTGGGGGTCCGCGCCTAGTGACAGGTCGGGCGGGCGAGCTGGGCTGGGGGCCACCTGTCAACCCCGCCGGGCCCTGCGCCCAGGTGGGGGCCCCGCGCCCGGATGCGGCCCTGCACCCAGGTGCGGCCTTGCACCAGGTGGGGCCCTGCGCCCAAGTAGGAAGAGCCCCGATCCGCGCTCTCCTGTCGGTCCTGGCTGTGGTCCCGCGCCTGTCGCGCTGCAGCGGTGCCTGTGGGGTGCCTGTCCGTTTGGAGACGTGGCTGAGATCCCATTGTGGGACCTGCTGGGCCGGCTGCACTGTCCAGATCTGGCGGGGAGGTCCCCGCCGCTGGAGGCCGTACACGTGCCGGTGGGAGACATTTCCTTTGAGATGTGATGCCTGTTAAACTTCTTTTTCCATTCTTATTCATCACTTGTCTTTCCTTCCTTTTTACCAGAAGAATCAGCTTTCTTCTGTGGAGGGTGCACAGCCGTAGCCTTGATTTCCTGGATCTGGTAACATGGCAAAAGATGTAAGTGTATTTGTTTCATGCTGCAAACGAATGTTACCATAACGCTTGCTCTTTGTAGTGTTCTGCCTTTGTTTCAGAGTGGCAGCAGGAGTCACAGTCCTGTTTGTGTTCATACCTTTTCTAGCAGGGAGAAGGGTGGAGGGGAAGGATGGAGGAGAACTGGGCAGGCCGCCTCACCTCTGCCCTGTGCTCTTTGTCCCCAAGGCCTTGCTGCTCGCTGCGGGGCTTGGATGCTGCTGCTTTGATTTCTGATTTCTCCAGACTGTTACATTGAGACTTATGTGTGTACCCCGAGTTAAGTGGGATGGAGGGTGGTGTGGGCTCTCATCTTTCTCCCAAGGGTGGGTCAGCCTGGGCCGACCTGGAGCTCAGGCTGCACCTGTCTGTGTGTTCTGGACGACGAGACTCCAGTTTTGACAACCCCAAAACTAACCGCTTTTATCTCTCAAAGATGACATTTGGTGATTGTTGAGATGAGGGGGAAAATAGGAGCTAGTTTAGCTTCATCTTTGAGTATGTTAAACAATGAAGCTAAACTAGCTCCTATTTTAACGTTCTGAATATGTTAAACAAATTTGTTAACTGGTCTGGGGTCTAGGCTTTTTGGTTAATCAATATAGTTTATGCTGTTGGTTTTGTCGTTCTTCATGACACCTGTAAATGCTAACAGCATTCTTAGCGTTCCATTAGTGAAAAGAGGCTGTTTTTTGTTTACCTGTTCAGTGTGCAGCCTTGGAAATACAGGCCAGGCTGCTGCAGAGAGGCCCGTGTGTTGTGGCAAGGAAGTACCTGTGTTGTGGAGCCATGTTTCTGTCAGTTGCAAGGCTCAGACGCCAGCGCATGAGGAGGTCCACGCTGCCAGACACCTCCCTACTGTCAAGCACAGGGCTGGGCCACGCCAGTGTGTAACCCAGAAGCCAAGTCTGCTAAGTCAGACTGCACAGGTGTCGGGTTTGTCAGTCGATGGCTCTGCCCTTCTCTGGTAGACATGCCCTTAGGATGAGGGGCAAATGCCCAGGAAGCACCTGGACTGGCTAAGTAGGCCTGAAAGAGGGGATGGCTCTGTGAGGCTGTGTTCCATATGGTGAAGTGCATCCCACTGCTTCGCTGGTGTGGCCCCAAAGCCTGTGCTGCCATGCCATCTCCTTGGCACCACCTCTGTGCTGGACGTGCAGGCTGGAGGTCGGGCTCTGCCTCTGGTGGCAGGAGCAGGCTGAGTACCCCTCTGGTGCAGGCCCCTGTTGGGCTGTAGCATCTGGAGGCAGAAGGCCAGCTGACGCTGCTGTGAGGTGCAGTGGGTGGGGTTTGGGTCATACACTGTGAAATCCTGGGTGGGGGCCAGGGCTGTGTGGCCAGGATGTGCTAGGCAGAGGGGAACCCCCAGTGTTGAGGGTGATGCAGAAGGGGTCTGATTTAGGGGTGGGACTTCTCTCTAGCCAACCCATTTTCTGAAAGTGGGGCTGTGACATTTGAGCTTCAGAAAGAGGGTGTATCCTGTACTAGAGAGGGGTCGGTGGGTGATGGTGCTTTCGCTGATACAGTCTTCTGCAGCTGGTGCGCTGTAGGTTCCCCACCACTGTCCCAAACTGGCGTTCAGGTGAAATCTAACTGAAACAACACCTATGCCAGGGTGCCAGGTCACCTGGGTAGTAATGCCGGAAGGCAGGGACCCCAGCTGTGCAGAGCCTGGCTGCCATGGAGGCCACGAAGGCCCTGGAGAATGGGAGCGGCGCCAGCTCTGCATCCTCCATGGAAGAGGACAGCCAAGTGCTGGCCGGAACCCACGGGTCTAGGGGAGGGCTGATGGAGCTATGCGCCAGTCAGCAAGAGGTGGGCAAGGGACAGTGAGTGTTTGGGAGTCGGCCTGGTGGGGATCTGCTCTGTGAAAGAGAAGGAAGGTGGTCCTTGAGGACATGGGGTGGGATGGAGGCCTCGAGAATGCGTGTGGCCTCCACAGGTGCTTTGTGATGGGTGTTCTGTGAGCAGATGACACGAAGGTGTCACCACAGGCCTGGGGTGTGGGGTGAGGGGTTGACACTTTCAGTCCGGGGAGCCAGGGGAGCCCTGTCCTTGGACTGGTTCAGTGTCAAGAGGTTGTGGAAGCAGCCAGGGAGGTGAATGTCATACTTCATAAAGTGTTACTGGGATGCTTTAGCCTAGTGATGCAGCCTGCCGCCACCCTGCCAGGCCATGTGCTGTTTAGCAGGAGGAGGACTCAGCCGCCCTCCGTGCAGTTGCCTCCTTACCTGCAGGTTCCACATCTGCACATCCAGCCCCAGATGGAATGTATTTGGAAAACCTGGCGACATGGTGTTTGCACTGAGCGCGTTACTGGTATTTTCCTTGTCTGTCTCTGCACAGTGTGGCATAACAAGCATTCACAGGGCATCTCCATCACACTAGGCATCGCACATCACCAGGAGGATCTGAGGTGCATGGGAGACGTGAGGTCCAGTGCAGACGCTGACCTTTAGGGTCTCCGGCATGTGGGTGCTGGGGGCAGCCACCTGTTGGGGAAAGCAAGTGAGGGCTCATGCACTCTAACTCTGGGTGAGTTAGTGCCTGGAATGTGTCCTGTGTCCCTTGGCTTGAAGCTGCCATGTGCTGCCAGCTTGTATCCTGCTGGTTTAAGGAAAATCCCTAAATTTTACTGTCAGGAGCTGGAGACCAAAGAGAAGTGTGTCTGGTCCCCTTAGCTGCTCAGTAGGGCAGCCACAGGGCATCTTCTCCTCCCAGCAGCCAACTCATGAGCTTATCTAAAAATGTGCACGGCACATCACCTGCTGGACAGAGAGAGGGGGGTCCTGGTGTTGCAACCACTCACCTGCTGCGTCTTGTGGTGTTGAAGGAACTGAGTGCTGGGATGGTCTTCAGGAAAGGCCACTGACGGGGAGAGGGCCTCAGCCTTCCGCAGGGGCAGTTCAGGAAGTGGATGTCATGTTTGCCTTCACCATGAGTGTCCTAGGTCAGGTTTGGTTTTCATCCACAGGGATGAAGTCAGAGAAACTGGGATGATAGGAAAGGTGAGGAATCTTAGCATAGCTGAAGCATTGCCGTGAAACATTTTGCTGGGAAGAGGGGTGAGAAGTGCCCTTGGTATGAACTCAGAAGTTAGCACGGGTATCATTTTGCCATATCAGCTTGTTTTTATTCAACTTACATTTGCTGTGCTGGGGTTGAACCCAGGCCTGCTGTGTGCTGAGCTTTCTCTTGTGATGAGCCATGCACAGCCCTGCTCTTTCCCCTGGTGTTTGGAGCCTGATCTCAGTTGCATATAGCTGTGTTCTGAACAGTTGGCGCTGACACCCATCTGACTGGCAGGACCACTGGATAGGCCTTTGCTTATGGACGGAAAGCTTTCTTGATGAACTGTCCATTCGAGTTCTTGCATAAGCCACCAGAGAATATCTGAATGTCTGGTTCTGTTTTTTTGTGGAATGGTTGGATAAGGAAAATCCACCTGGAAATTCATTTACAAAATATGACCTTCTAAGTTGGTCACACCTGTTCCCAGGCTTTTAGTGACAGAGACACCTGGTGGAAGTGGTGTTCAGCAGGCTGCCAGAGCAGGTGTGGGATTGTCCTGGGAGCCCTGTCCTGGGAGCTCTGTGGGCCCAGGCACATGGTGGGAGAGGGAGGGCTAGCTCTTGGTGGATCAGTGGGGGGGAGGGTGCACTGCCCCCTGCTGTGTGTGTGGGTAGTAGTGGTGGTGGTTGTGTAGCCTTCATTGTTGCAGATTCCCCTGGTTTTGGATTAAATCTTCTCAAATTTGCACAAATCCACTGTGACCCTTAGGATGAATCCAGAGGTGCACAGACACTTGGTATGTCTTAGGGATACACTGTGGGTTTTTTCCAGAGAGTCCACACCAGTGTCCTCGTGCCTGTCAGATTGGAGGGGAGTGCCTGCTGTAAAGTTCCTGTTCCAGTGTGGATTTGAGTATAACAATTCTCTTTTTCAATTTTTCTTTTTTACCATGTTTGCAGTACATAATAATCGCATTTTTCATGGAATGTTGGTCATGTACATCACACATGTTAATGTTTTCATCCCTCCTCATCATCCCTCTATTGCTTGTTTCCCCTTCCTACTTGCAAAAGATCTGTTTGCCTGTTTCCAGTTATCTCTCTTTTATTTTGCTCTATTTATATTTTGGATTTCTCATATAACAGAAACCATGAGGTATTTAAGCTCATGTGTCTGAGTTATTTCACTTAGTGTTATGGTCTCAAGGTGCCTCCATGTCCCCCAGATGACTCAAATTCACCCTTCCGTGTGGCACCGCAGTGTCCACTGTGTGTAAACATTACCTTTCCTTTCATCTGTTCGTCTATTGATGGACACACAGGCTGCTTTTCAATTTAGCGACTATGAATTGTGCTGGTGTAAACATGAGTGTGCATACATCACTGTAATGTGATTGTTCCTCAAGTATAACAACTTTAAGGCCCACAGAACTTGCTCAGTGTGACGGGTCAATGTTTACTGTATTTTTGCAGTTCTGGGGTTGGAACCAGGGCCTGTATGTGCTGGGCCAATGCTGTCCTGCTGAGCCTCACTTCTAGCCCCCGAGAGGAGCAGTTTTAACTCGCATCCCTAGTTTGCATTTTTACAATTTGAAATGAATGTTTTCCTTTCCAGGTATTGCGCTTCTTGGTGAACTGGTGAATATGCCCTGTCCTCATTTCTGTTGATCTGTTTCCTATCAGTTTCCCACTGAACTTCCCCAAGCTTGAGAACATACTTTGCATTTTAACATTTAGCACAGGTAACTTCTGCTTTGGAGACACCCCTTCATGCAGTTGATGGGTGTGTTTGTTTCTCCTGATGAATTCTGAGAGTCTCAGATGCCCAGGTTTGCGGGAGGTCGCAGGATCTTTGGGTGAAGGGCTTGGGCACAGGGTGAGGTACAGCCCACAGGTCTTCCCTGCTATTGTATATGGTTAATTTCCTCTGCTTAAATGTGTTGCTGCCTTACTGTTGCCTCTTGGGCTTTTTTTTTTTTTTTGCCTTTTAGAAAAGTCAGGGTATTGTTTGTGCTAGAGATGGGACTGGAGCCTCCTGTGTGCTCAGCCCAGGCTCTGCCCCTGGGCCACTGCACCTTGGATTTAAGCAAAGACATCTTGAGCCACGTCTGCTGGTGACCCTCAGTTGTGCTTTGTGTGTGTGTGTGTCGGGGGGCAGGGTGGGATGAGGTGTCAGTTGCACCATCGTCCCTGACTTTGACTAGGTCTACTTTTAAATCAGTCCAGTTGTTGTTCTTGGAGATGATTATTGCCTTAGAGCTTGCTTAGAAACTGTTCTTTTTACCTTTGTCACCCTGTTGGAAACTGTGCGGTGTGAGACACACGTTGCCTTACATCTTCCACCCTGGCAGGTGGCATTGATGCCCTCATTGAGGAGGCACAGTCTTGCTGGCTGTGCCCCAGGGGACTTTGGGGTGCTTGCTGGCTTTGCCTCCCATGGGCAGCAGAGAGGCCACGGTGCAGTGCACAGTTGCTGTGGTCTAGGAAAGGGGCAAGCAGTGCGGCTGGCCCGTTGGTTCCCGACTCAACTGTCCTCGCTGCAAGGGGATGCATCTGGAGCCTGGCTGTCTCCTGTCTGGAGGGACCCATCTGCCTAGCTTCCTCTGGTCCCCTCCTTGCCAGGTCCCCTGGTCTCTGCAGCTTAGAACACTGGGTTCAGGGCTGACCCAGGACAGTGGGATGGGACACAGGAGACGCTGCCTTTGCCTGTTGTAGAGGAAAACATCACTTGGTGACCAGCAGAAGAGCAGCACCCCGCAGATGTGTCAGCTGAGGTGGCTGTAGCAGCAAATATAAAAGTCTCTTAAAAAAATCTTTTGAGGGCTGGGCATGGTGACACAGCCCTGTAATCCCAGCATTCCAGAGGCCGAGGCATTAGGGTTGCTGTGAACTCAAGGGCAGCCTGGGCTGCATAGTGAATTCAAGGCCAGCCTGAACCATGTCATGTGGGAGACCCTGTCTCAAGCACACACCATATTTGTTAGGGGCATTTCAGCCATGCGCTAGGGTTGAGAGATTGCTCTGGTGCTTATGTCCTTCCAAACCCACCGCCCTACAGGCACAGATCCTCGTGGACCTCTCAGGCAAAGGCTCCTTGCTGTGGTGGGCAGCTTTGGGGCCCTCATTCTCTTCCCTCCTAGATTCAGTGGTGCAAGGTCCATCAAGAGGTTAACCACAAGCCCAGGGCACAGATGAGGCTGGCTTGGTGTGGGAGTCCAGGTGCTACCTTCTGGTGGTTTACTCAGGCCCACTGGTCCTGGGGGCTTCACAGCTGCCAGGTGGGCCCTGTGGAGCATGTCATGGAGGTCAGGGAAAGGTTACTGCTGGGCTTAGAGTGCCTGGGAGAGGACGGCCACTGGTCACAAGGACGTGTGAGGATGAAGGGCATTGGCGGTGGGCCCTGCTGTGGGCTCCAGGTGCTGGGCGTGGGGTGGGGATGGTGCCTCGTGGGAGAAGAGCTGCCCACGGTGGTCATGTGAGGACAGATGGTCCCTGCATGTGTGGTGCTGCCTTGTGGGCACCACTCGTGGGCTCCATGTGAGCAGCAGGCTCGGCCTGCTGAGCTTGTGTGTGTCTGAAGTCCCGTTGCTGAGGTCCAGGTTCCCTCCCGGGGCCTGGTGAGAAGCTGCACTGGGACCTGTGAGTGTGTGGTCTTTGGAGCCGCAGGACCTGCAGGACCCATGGGCACCCCCAGCAGGCATCCAGCAGGGTCCACAGGGGCCAAGGGGATGGAGATGCTGGTGGCCTGCACTCTGCCCACTTGGGGTGTGAGGGAGGATTACCCGGAAGCCACCAGGAAGACCGGGTAGGGAGTGGTCTCCAGAGCTAGGCTGTTACTAGTGGGCGGTGGGCTCCTGACAGCGGAGGCCCCAGTGGTCTTCTCAGACCCAGTTCCTCTCTTCCTTGAAAAGCCCTTGGCCCAGATGCTGACGGAACTGAGGTACCTGTGGTTCCCAGGTGTGCACATCCCCCCAGGTGTGGTGCGTGTCCTTGACTGTGACAATGGGCTGTCTTCGGCTCTGCACCCTTTCCGTGTGGAGATTGTAGGGTGTCGTGAAGGGCTTTCTTACCTTCTCCACCAAGCCATTGCTGGTGTGGAGGCTGCTGGGAGAGCCATGTTGGGGTAGTTGAGAGGGCTGTGTCACTGTCCAACTGCACACTGACCTTTGGCCCAGAGCCAGGCTGATGGTGGGTGATGTGCAGGCAGATGTGGATCTTACCGCCTGCACAAGGCTGAACTTGCTGTTGTGCCAGTGAGTACCCGGAGGTGAGGCCAGCTGTGGTGTGGCCTCATTTCCAGGCTTAGGCTTAGGGTGAGGGTCATGAAGCTCTCAGGCCTCCCCTCTCCCACATTGCACTTGGTCTCCATAGTGCTTTCGTGTTCTGTCCTTGAGTAAATTGTGTTTCATTTGGCAAATGGTGCCTGCTGTGCACGAACTCTGTTGGGACACTGGCGTCTGCACCTCCCAACCAGGACCTGGCCACAGCCCTCGCAGGGCCCCACTCGGGTGGGATCAAAGTCTGCAGCAGGGTGGGAAATGCCGACAGGTCTCACAACGTAGCTAAGGACAGTCTTCAAGCTCTGGGATTGTATCCAAGCTTGTACTGGGCCTTTGATGTGAAGTGGGCTTCTACCCGCTTCCTTCCTTCACCTCCAGCTGGGTGGTGCTGACCCTGGCCCCGAGGAGCTGCCTGGACAAGGCCTGGGTGCTGCTGGGAGGCCGAGGCAGTGTGATATGTGGAGGGCAGCTCTTCACCCTGCTCCAGCTCCATCCCACCTTGGAGTGTGTGCTTAGTCTGCGTACGCATGTTCACAGGACAGTGGTGACAAGACTTCCTGTGGCCATCATGGCGGTGGCCTGGTCCTAACCCAGAGGCCTGGCATGGTGCGTGCAGGAAGGCTGCTGTGTGGGAACATGATGCTTCTGGCTCCATGGTCCTGTGTGGAGTCCTCCACTGTCCCTGCTGGCCATGTGAGGGCTGTCCCCGCTCTGGGTCCCCCTTGCACCCTGGGGCTTCTGTTCCACACAAGAGACATGTGAGCAGCAGGAATTCTCGGTTGGGAGCAGTTTTTGCAGCATGTTGAAGAATCAAGCAGCTTGTGTTTGATGTCCGTCCAGCTTCTGTGGGCCTCAGCCCTCAGCTGTGACATGGGGAAGACTGGATGTACAGCCTGTGTGGGTTGTGGTGGCCTCACTGGGGTTGTGACACTAACCAGCAAGGATGCCGTCACATTAGAAAACCACAGTGGCTGTCATTGGACCTGTCCTGGTGTGTTCTGTCCTCAGTCCCGAGGATGTGGCCTGGGATATGTATGGTCCTGAGCACCAGTGGAGACCAGGGTCACAGGTTGGAGCGTACTGCAGTCTGTGTGCTGACAGCCCCTCGATGCACTGCTGTCCCCAACCCCAGCAGCTGCCTGGCGCTCTGTGGGTGCCTGGCAGGGCCATGGCTCTGCATCCCAGGACTGTTCCTATCCCCTGTGGATTTTGAGATGTTCCCAGTGGACAGGAGCCAGTGTTGATGTGCTGTCCAAGGTGGCTGCCTCGGGTCCCTGCTTGCACTCGCGCATTGAAAGTTGCTGACTACATGAGCCTGGAGAGCACTGGTGACAGCCAAGAGCAGGGTTTGCCTGCACAGTGGCTGCTCCAGCACCGTGGTGCAGAATCTCAGGCATTAGTGGCCCATACCATGCAGGTGGTGCTCATCTTCAAGGAGACTAGAGCGACCTTTGCCCTGCATCTCCATCTTTGGAATCTGCTCCTGCAAGAAGTGAGGCCGTGCTGGATGCCACGGTGCCCTCCCTGGGGCTGAGCTCATCCTGGGGCTCTGGATCCTCAGAGCATTCCTCCACTTCTGACCCCAAGGCTACTGTGTCTCCCAGTGCTGTGGAACAAGCTTCCTAAGAATTGGGTGTTCGTCATTCCGTATGGTTTGTGGCATGGCGGGATCCAGGACTCCTGTCCTGGAGGCTGGGGTGTGGCCCAGAGCCTCGATCTGCTGTGGGCAGGGCCTGCTCCCTATAGCTGCCCAGGTGTCCATGTGGCCCCAGCTTCTCTATGGCCCTGGTCACAATTGGGTTCAGTCTGCCTCCTGGGACTTGAGGACAGTGAGCGTGCACGTCAGGGTTGGGCCTATATCAGTCCTGTGCATGGCTGGCTAGGAAACAGCAGTTCATGTCTCACAACTCTGGTCTAAGTCAAGGTGGGTCCAGAGCAGCGCCCTCTCATGTGACAACCCACCCTGTCACCCCACAACCCTGTCAGGGCCATCACCTTGGGGTCACACTCAGTGTAAGGATTTGAGGGCATGGGCTTCCTGCAGGAAGACTGCCTTGGCCCCAGGATGTCGGAGGCGGGGCAGAGGTCAGCCTGTCAAGGTCATGGCCCTGAAAGGTTGCCTACTACCACAGTGCTGGCTTGGCAAAGATTTTTGTATGTTCTGCGTATGATTTGTGAACTAGAGAACTCTGGGTGGTTTTGTTTTCTAATTTCCTTTCTGAAAAGAAGAGCTTGCATTTCCTTTGTGATTTTGACACCTTGTGTTACAAAAGAGTTGCTTTCTGTGCCCATAAAACCCACTGTGGGGTGTGCAGTGATAGGCGGGTGATAGGCAGGCACGGCAGCTGCCTGGCCCTTGCTTGGTTGGCTCCTGCTCGGTTGGCTCCTGCCCTGCAGCCTTGGGTCCACACAGAACCAGGGCTGAGGGTGAGGCAACCATGTGCACACCTCTCAGCCCTGGGGAACAGATCTGTTTGAGGGGCAGCATAGTCTTTAAATCATGCCTTGCAGGTTCTCAGCTAAGGTTGGTTTTGCAATGTTTGGAGGTGATTTTGTCACTGCCTTGTGGTGGAGCTCTGATGCTGTGGTGACCCCTGTGGTGAGGGATAGCCCCTGGGTCTCGAGGTGCAGGTCCAGGCCTCTGCTGGGAAGCTGCCCAAGGCCAGTGTGGCTGGCTCTCCCTGGAGAAGGTGCAGCAAGGAAGGGGCCTGCTAGGGTGCAGGTGCACAACAGGCTCCAGCCTGGGGCCTGAACCAGAGACTCAGCGGGCCAAGCCTGTGGTGTTGAGATGTGACCAGCTCTTCAGTGTTGGCTTTTTAAGTGCGAAGGACAGAAACATATGAGGAGCATAAGCAGGACTTTATCTGGAGCTTATTTGCAGGTACAGCTGAGGCCATGGGTGATAAGACTTGTTGAGAGTCTGCAGCTACTCTGGCTTTGTGTCGTCCTCTTCTCTTGTTTCTTGGTCCCTGTGCTTCCCTGGGACCCTTGCATGTTGTTATCAAACCGTGACTCCAGGCCTGGTCTGAAGCTGCAGGCCATGTGCATGGGATCTGACTGACTCAGCCTCCTGGGCCTACCCTTGGGGCTAACCTCCTACCTTGGTTTACCAGCCTGCCCTGCTTGCTTTTCCTCCAGACTTAACCTCCTGGGTCCTGGCTCTGAAAATCCGGTCATTACACTCCTGCCTCGTCCTGCCCTTGGTCGCAGGCTCTGTGGGCCTGACTTGCTGGCCTTCTCCACCTGGCCTGGCCACCTGGCTTCACCACCCTCTGGACTGCAGTTTTGGGCATTCTACATCTGCCTAAGCTGCAGGGGCCCACATGCTTGCTCACGGTTTTCCTGTGCTGGCCTCATCCACCTGCCTGGCCTGATCATATTGCTGTTCCTGTGGGCATTGTCTTCTGTCTTGTGTTCGGGTCTTACCCCCGCATCCTGGACATGTTCCCCTGGGCCTGTCCTGAGGCCTTGCCCTGATGACCTAAAGCCCAATGTGACTTTGTGGACCTTCCTTTGCTGGCCTTGTGCACCTTACCTTGGCCAGTGTGACCACACCTTCCTGGCCTGGTTTTGCTCCTTGGCTTTAACTCCTCCCCTGGACTGGTCACCTGGCCTTCCCTTGTCTGTGGACTTATAGCCAAGACCTCACCTTGCCATTATTACCTGGTCTTGTGCACCTGGTCCTACCTGGCCTGAGCCTCCTGACCGGCTCTCCTGACCTTACCCACTGGATGGTGCTCACCTGCTGTTACGAACCTCTTGGCTCACATGGCCTTACCTGCTTTGCTGTAAACTTCCAGCCTTTCCCCTTGGCCCTCCCACAGGACCTCACCCACCAGGCCTTGTGGCATCACCCACCTGTCTCCCCCAAGGTTTCACCCCTTTGTTTTCATTCTTTTCTTTCCCTTGTCTTCATTTCCTTCTGCCTCCTGGCCTCACTGACCAGCCCCACAATGGGTCTCGGGCACCTGGCTTTGCCATCTAACCTCTTCTGTCTGCCCTTAACCTCCTGTCCTTACCACCCTGGTGTCACCCTTGACTCCTGGTTTTTAACTGCTTAACTGTGCTCACCTGCCCTTACTGATCCCCAACTCACCCATGCCCGGGGTCCTGGGGCACCCATCTGGCCTCCCACCTGGCTTTAAACTCTTGGCCTTACTCACTGTTTTTGGCTCAGGAAGGGTGATAGAACCTGTTGGCATGTTGGTCCCTCTTGCATGGGCCTGACATGTTTAGGAGCCGGGCAGCCCCCATCTCCTCCTGACCCTAGCAAAGTAGGCTCTGAGGAAGGCCAGGAAGTTGCCAGTGGCCTTGTGGCCTTTGAATCATGCCCTCTCTCGCATGACCCTCAGCCCCATCTGTGTCACATGGGACAGTGAGCTCTGTCACCCCCTTGCTGGCCCAGCTCATGTGCTGAGTACTTCCCAGGTGTGCCTACACCTGGGCCTACCCTTGGGGCTAACCTCCTACCTTGGTTTACCAGCCTTCCCTTCCTGCTTTTCCTAGGTTGGCTGGCCATAGGGCTTTCAGACCTGGGCTTTCGCTGGGTAGGAGGAGAATGCCAGGTTCCGCAGGGCTCCTGCAGAGTGAGGTCCTTCCTCACGTGTCCACCCCTGTGTTGGTGTCCACTCCCGTGTTGGTTGGCCTTCCACTTTGCATTTTCCAGGAGCATCCCCTCTGCCTTAGATTTCTGTGATTGCATGACTGCAGGTCACAGGTTGCTGGCCAGTGGAACACCCTGCATTATGGGCTCTCCTGGCGTGGCAGTAGCCTTCTGTCTGTCTAGGAAGTGATTTAGGGTGTCCTGTGAGGGCCAGCGTATTAGCTATGGTCGTGGCTCTGTGAACACTGTATTTACCATTGTTGTTCTCTACAGGCCGGTCTAATTGAAGCCAACGGAGAACTCAAGGTCTTCATAGACCAGAACCTGAGTCCTGGGAAAGGTAAGGATAGCGCTCTGGAAATGTGTCTGCTGATGACTGGAGTTGAGTGTTGTGATCTAGTGGTGCAGCCCCCATGGACAAGGGCAGCAGGCCGCCCCCCACCTCTGTTGCTATGTTGCCCATTCTGTGTGCAGGAGTTTGACAGATGTAGAACAGCCAAGGGACTGCGGCCACCTGTTCTGCTGACTGGGGCTGGGCTGTCCCAGTGCTGTGCTGCAGAGAGACCCTAGTGACATTCCTGCCCCAAGTGGAATGGTGTCTCTGGGCTATGTTTGTGCACCTCAGCAGTTTTGGGGTCTGGCTTTGGTCTCCAGGGATGGGGGAGGGGGCTGGGGAGGTCTGTCTCTGGGCCCTAGGACCCCACAGCTTGCACTTTTGGGCCCTCTTATCAGGGTGGTGTCCTATAACTGGAGACCTGTTGTGCTGCACCTGTCATGCCCTCGATGTGCCCTGGAGGCAGTGGCCTTCTGCATGCTGTAAAAGACTCTGGCTCCTCTACTATCCCTAGAATCATGCTGGGTCCTTGACATTATGGGTGGACCTGGAGCCCAGGGCTGGAAGTGCTGGAGTGTTCCATTCCTGACCTAACTTATTCCTTGTCATACGTGAGCTCACCTGTCTTTAACAGTGTGGCCGTAGAGGGTGACCCTGCCCACTGTGGCTCGGCCTCTCGTGTGGCTGTGCCTGCTGGCTTCCTGCTGCACCTGCCTGGCTTTGTCTTTGTCTCTGGCTTCTGCATCCCAGAAGCCAGAGAGCCTAGCTGTGTCCTTGCCTTGGCCTCCTAGAACCAGGTCCAAATGCCCCCGGTCTGTCACTGTTCTCTCTTCACCCTATACTCCATGAGGGGCAAAACGGCAGAGAGCCTCAGGGCTCAGCCTGCCTGCATCACCAAGGGCGTGAGTGCCTGTGCCCATGGCAGTGCCGCCCCACATGTCCCAGGGTGGGTGTGCGCACAGAGCCACTGGGACAAGGGGGCCCTCGGTCCTTTCAAGGTTGGCAGCTCTCTCAGCCTGCCTGAGAGGAACAGGGCTTTGTGTCTGTTGCCAAATGTAAAAGTTTTCAAAAACTCAGGCAGGGTACTTCCTACCCTAGTGATAAAGCAGATAAATAATTCCGAGGAAGTGTACGGCTTCATTT
Source organism: Chinchilla lanigera (assembly GCF_000276665.1). Lineage (NCBI taxonomy): Eukaryota > Metazoa > Chordata > Mammalia > Rodentia > Chinchillidae > Chinchilla > Chinchilla lanigera. The sequence continues at coordinate 394,868 of NW_004955404.1, read as the reverse complement.
CCTTGAGTATGCTGCTTTCTTCTGGGGTTTGTGTTTAATTTCTGTCCTTGCTTACAAGGGGATAAGTGGTCTAGTCATCATGTGCAGGCTCCGGCTTCTCCATTCCTGATAGTTCATCTGTGCTCACATCCATGCCAAGTTCAGCCATGAGCCAGGCTAGGCAGGAGGGTAAGGACACACCACACAGTTCCGACTCGTGTTAAGTCCAGCCGTGTTACGGAGCTAGGATGGAGGGTCAGGAATCAGGATGGAGTTCAAATCCATCCTGAGCCCAGCCTCGCACTGGGGCCAGGAGGCATGGTTAGGCCGTCAGTGTGCATGGACTCCTGCAGGTGGGGTGTTTTTGGTGCCGGCTCTGGGCCTGGTCCCCTTGCTGCTGCTGCTATTTCTGTGTCTCTGGCCCTGGTTGGCCCCAGTGGCTCTGCCCCTTATAAGCCTGGAGTGGGCCATTTCTGTTCTTGGGCACTGGTCTCCAAGTGCTTGCTCAGACTGCCTGGTGTCTGTCTGACACTCGATGCTACTCCCCATCACAGCCAGGTACTCCGGCCTCACTGTGGCCCAGGTCGGACACCTGTGCTGGTTGGAATTCTGACTATGAGAGTGCATAGTGAGGTCTCCCTCCGTCATGCCTGCCCTCTCCACAGAGGTGAGCAGTGCTGTTGGCTTGTAGTGAACCTTCTGGAGAATTCCTGTAACAGGTGGACCGTCTGTCTGTCGAGGGTCCTTGCTTTCTCAACAGGTGCTGTCCTGGGGAGGGGGAACCTGGGTTTCACAGAGCGCCTCCATGGCCATGATGGCCTGGAGAGGACACTGCGAGTCCCAGGGACCATGTATCCCTGATCAGAAGTGAGAGCCTCCTATGTTGGTCCTGCATGTTCTGACAGCACTTCTTTTGGCTTGAGGGACACGCCTGCTGTCATCATGGATGCTGTCATCACTGGTCATGGAGGTGGTGTGCCTGCCGCTGCATCTGCTGGCCTGACTCATTCCTTGGTACCTCATGGTGGAGAGCTCAGGGGTTTCTCCTGGCTTTCAGCAGTGCAACATCCCTTTTGTTCTTTGTGGAGCTGGGGGTGGATCCAGCAGCACTCATGCCGGGCAAGGCTCACCACAGAGATCACCACCCCAGAATGTCCTGTGAATGTCATCCCCATGCGTTGACCTGTTTGGCAGTGCTCAGTGAACTGGCCCCAGCTCCTGCCCCATAGTCCAGGTGTTGATGGTGTGTTTTAACTTGGAAGCTCTGGGGTCAGCCCTGCTATGGAGGGAGAGTCTGGGGAGGACAGAGGCAAGGAAGATGAGGCAGAGACAATACAGTTGTCCCTATGACCAGCTCATGGTCACCCTCAGCCAGACGTTTCCTGTGTCTTGGTAAAGGATTCACAGAGCAGAGTCTGGAGTATGATTGACTGTGTGACCTGGGTAGAAGTGGGTGGCCGCTCCTATCTTGTTGTACCGGTGAGCCTGGCCTGTTGTCCCCACTGGGTCCTCTTCCCTCCAACTCTGCTGTGTCACAGCCTCCAGCATCGCATCATCTCCTGCTGCTGCTCAGAAGATGTCATGGAGATGTCCATGTTCCCCTGTGTGTTAGTACCCTCCAGGGCAGCCTTGGGGTTGATATGGCAAGGAATTTGGTTGTGGGGCTGGCGTGTCTGGAGTTTGCAGGCAGGAGTGGACCCTGGAGCCTTGAAGCTGAGGTCTTCCTTCAGGAAACTTGCATTTGCTTTCAAAGCTCTTAGCCAGCTGGATGCAGCTGGTGGGATGTGGTGGTTTACTTTCCTTTGAGTCCCTCCCTGAGTGGCTTGGCACTGTGGCCTTGTCAGGGGATTCATGAAACTGCTTCCCACTGAGACACGGAGCTCCTCCTCTTACAGAAAGTGCACCAGACTGACCCTACCAGAGAGCTGGAGAAGAGCCCAGTGCAGTAGATGGACAGTGAGCTCCATGTAGGGTGGTATTCTGGCTGGATTGTCACTTGGTGGCAGGCTGGTGTGAGTGCTGCTATACACTGTGTGAGGCCATGTACTTGTGGCCTCTTGGTGAGTGCCCAGGTAGGGAACTGCTGGTCCCAGACTGTTTACCTTCTAACAGCTGTGTGGTGGTTCCAGGTGCTCTGCGTCCTTACATGCCTACATGGTATCAAACCTCAAGAGCTTTGCCTGGCTTCCTCCTGGGCTGTGGAAGTGGCAGGGTTTTACCCAGGTGACTGGCTACCTCACTGTCCCAGGGCATGGGTAAGTGTGGAGGGTGTCCACTGAGTGAAATCATCCAGGCACAGAAAGAGAAACCCTTTATGATCTCATTTCTGTATGGAATCTTAAAAAAAAATCAAATGTACAGAGATAGAGAACAAAACTGCTCACCAGGAGGATCACCAGCTCCAGGGAGAGATAGCAGACTGGCCCAGCAGCACTGACTCCAACAGACGCCAGTGGCTCTTAGAAACTGAAAACACAATGTGGTATTTTAGTCTGAAAGTGAGTATTTCCACAGGACAGGCTGGAGTTGGGGTGGAAGGAGCTTTCTCCATATCTAAGAAAGTTTCGCCTGGAGCCATCTTGGGAAAGGGTTAAGCCACAGAGCAGCTGCTGAGTAGTTGTACTTCAGGCTTTCGGGTGTCACCCTGCCACAGGACTGGATGGGAGATGGCCATGGGAGGTGGCCATAGAGTGGGAGTGGGCTGGACATAGACTCCCTGAGAAGTTGAAGTTTGGCTAGGAGGGACACAGAGGTCCTGCCTTCTGGTGAGAGGCCAGTTCTGCGCATGTGGTTTTAGAAGTGGCTGGATCTGAAAATGCTGCCATTAAGTCCGGAAGACTGCTTGAACCCCCACCCTGCTAGCTACATCAGGAATAGAGACCAGTGGTCTGATTGCTTCTCAGTCTACCAGTGTGAGCAAGGACACACCTCACCTTGGACAATTGTCACAGCCCAGAGAGTATGGACAGAGAGACTTCTGTGTTGGGAGTGGGGCACTCATAAATGCATAGGCTTGTAGAGCTAGGCAGAGAACATTGTGACTTTGGGTCCAACGTTTACACCCAGGTATTTGAGCATGGAAACAAAATAGGCCTTAACAGTGACTCACTACCCACCTCCCTTATCTGTTGGATTCCAAGACTGCAGACCCAGAAAAGAAAAGACTCATTCAGAAGTATACAGCAATTTTTTTGGACTCTTCTTCTCTTCTTCTTCCTCTTCTGTTTCATTCTCATCCTCTTCCTCCTTCTCCTTCTGTCAGTTCTTTTGGGGTTGGGGTTTATTTCCTCTTTTAATTTTTTCTTTTTCTTTATTTTGCTGCTTTTTCTTTTCCTTATTTGTTCTTTTCTGTTACTTTTATCTAATTCTGTTAATTTTCTTTTATTCCATAATAGGATCCATTGTCTCACTTGTGTCTCCTCCTCATGTTTCTTTTCTTGATTTTTCAAATTTTACTTCTGTTATCGTTTATGTCTGCACATCCCCCCAAATGCTCATGCAGTCATGGAGTAGGCTTCTAGATTTTTGATTGATCCATAATCCAATGCTAGGATTATGGATGTGAGTGCAACACCTGCCCTGGATAGTTGGCATTTGTAAGGGAGGGAAAGAGGCTTGCTTGCAGCCACTCCTCCCTTTTGCTCTTGCTGCCTTTGCTGTTTTCTGCTGCTGTGAACGTCTGCATGTGGCACTCTGCCTTGGAGCCAGCCAAGTATGGACCGAAACCTCCATACTGTAAGCTAAATAACCTCCAAACTGTAAGCTAAATAAACCTTTCTTTCCTTAATTTTGGGCATCAGGTATTTTGTCTGAGCAATGAGAGAAAAGTAACCAAAACAGAATTTGGTACCAGAGAAGGGGAGTCGTTGCTGTGACTATACTTGACCATGTGGTTCAAGAGCCTTTGGAAATGGCTTATGGGAAGAGTTTGGAAAGGTTCAGAGGTGTCCTTCTAGAGAGTAGAGCTGGAACACCTTCGGCTCTTCTGTATGGCAGATTCTGGTCAAAGCTCAGAAGACCAGAAGGCTGATAGAAATCCTGCCAGTAAAGACCAGGAGGTTTTAAAGTCTCAGGAGGTTTCTGCTGGGAAGAAGGACTGCATTGGGTGCTAGACTCCAGACGATGTGTGTTATGGCTTGGCAAAAAGTTTGTCTGCAGTTTGCTCATGCTCAGAGACTTTGCCTGAGACTGAGATTAAGGGCAGTGGACTGATTAATCTGGCAAAAGAAATTTCAAGGCAGTCAAATGTTGGGGCAGTGGCATGGCTGTTGTTGAGGGATTTAGCCAGATTTATGTTCAGAATCAAGAGTAAAGAGCCCAGCAGGATGGTTTAAAATGTGAGTTTGGCCAGAAAGGAAGCTCCAGTAAAGCTGTGGACTGCAAAGGTAGAGCTGAGGAGATCTCCATTGCTCAGGAGGAATAGGAGAATGTAAAAGATGGCCTGAGGGCATCAAAAGAAGCAGTAAGTCTCCACCCTTTGCAGCCTCAAAACTGCAAAGGTGAAAGACTTTGCTTTGAGAAGAAAGCCACAGAGTGCCATGTTCCAGAATGGTGGCGGCATAGAGAATTTGCTCCTCAGAATTGGATTCAGAGTGCCCAGCCATCCAGGCACTCGACCCCTATGGCCAAGAGAGGGAAAAGCTTGGCTGCTGCTCCAAGTGGCAGCAGACCTTGGCATCATCCACGTGGTGCTGGTTTTAGGTGCATAAAGAATTCAAAGTTCTGAGGTTAAAGAGGCTTCCACCTCAATTTCAGAAGAAGGCCTGAGAGGCCAGGCAGTGTGCCCTTGAGAGGGCAGTGTGTGAACCTGTGAGTGTGAAGCAAAAGGTGCAGTGGAGACCTCAGAAGTTTGGAAAGGCCAGGAACGTGGATTGTCTGAGGAAAGCTGCAAGGAGGGAGCAAAGTGGGCCCAAGAGAGAAGCCATGGAAGCTGTAACCACTGGAAGTGCCATAGGTGTGGAATTATGCAAGCCCTTTGGAGCTCACAATGTGCCACAAGTTGCTTCAGATGCTGGATGTGGAACTACAGGACATAGTGTTAGCCCTGCTGGATTTTGGACTTGCTTTGGTCCTAATGCTCTGTATGCCTCTGTTTGTGGCTTTTGGAATGGTAATGTTCATTCTGTACCATTGAATGCTGGAAGTGTTTAACTTTTCATTTGTACAGGGGCTTGCAGTTAAAGAGTTTGCCTTATATCTTGGAGGAGATTTGGGAGTTGGACTCTTCAGCAATGCTGGACCTGTCAGGATTTCGGCAACTCTTAGAGATGGACTGACATGCTGTTTCTATAAAGGAATGTGCATGAGTATTTGAGGGGCTGGGGTGGAATGTTATGGTTTGTGTCTGCATGTCCCCCCAAATCCTCATGCAGTCATGGGGCGGGCTTCTAGATTTTTGGTCCAATAGTCCACCTCCCTTATCTGTTAGTCCATAGTCCAGTGCTAGGATTATGGATGTGAGTGCTACACCCGCCCTGGGATGGATAGTTTGCATATGTAAGGGAGAGAAAGAGGCTGCTTGCAGCCACTCCTCTTTTCTGCTCTTGCTGCCTTTGCTGTTTTCTGCTGCCATGAATGTTTGCCCTCTGCCATGTGGCACTCTGCCTTGGAGCCAGCCAAGTATGGACTGAAGCCTCCACAAACTGTAAGCTAAATAAACCTTTCCTTTCTTAATTTTGGGCATCAGGTATTTTGTCTGAGCAATGAGAGAAAAGTAACCAAGACAACTTCTTTTTCCTGTTCCTCACTCCATCTTTACTAGTGTAACCATTAAGCTCTATTAATCTTTAGATATTTAGTTAGCTTTTGCTATTACTGTTGAATTCTTTTCTATTATTGGAAGTATAGTTGTTGATTTACTGTGTATCAGTATTGGTTTGTCTTTGTATTTATACTATAACTATAGACCTTTTTCTATGGTTAAGAGTAGTACATTATGTGTTCTTTTTTGGTCTTTTTGAGACAGGGTTTTACTCTGCAGTTTAGGCTAGCCTTGAACTCACTTTGTAGCCCAGGGTGGCCTCAAACTTGTGGTGATCCTCCTGCCTTAGCCTTCTGAGTGCTGGGATTGCAATGTGTACCACCAGGCATGGCTGTTATTCATTCTTATGTTATGTCAATATGCAGTTTGTCTTTGACTTCATTGTTGTTGATTTTATTGATGTAGCCAGAGTGGCATAGTTGCTATTAATTGATTTTCTCTGTATGGTAGTACATCAGACTTCAGTGTGTGCACATGTGCTCATGCACATGTGTACACACACACACACACACAACACACACACACAAACATGAATAGACAAGGCCAAAAAAATGTCTCTTAAAACTTCCAAATCCCCCAGAGCTTATCCCTGGGGCATTAGTGGGGAGGAAATCAAAACCCACACAGCTGAATTATTAGAAATGATAAAGGAGATTTAAAAAATCAATAATAATGATGCTCAGTGAGCTCAAGATAATATAACTAAGCATAAAACACGTAATAAACAGAATAAATCAAACATGTACAATAGATATTGTAAAATGGGAAAACACTTCAAAAGGAAAGAGAAACTGGGATGAGGGGGTCGGGGAATGGGGAAAAGAATGAAAGGAAAAGTGAAAAAGGAAAAAAAATATATATAAAAGATAGTTAAGATAGTTATACTACTAATTTCTCTTAGTTTATTGAAAAGAAAATTTTGTGCTAATGTTTTTTGGACAATTAAATGTTGATATGTTGTACTCTGACTAATTTAAAGATAACAATAAGCAATGTATTAACCATTGTTACCCTCCTATTATCTTGTTTTGAAATTTTGTTTTATTTTTTTCTCTTTAAAAATAAACAAAATAATTGGTTGAGTTTGCAGAAAACACTGATGAAGTGTTTTATTAGTAGTAAAGCTGAGCTAAACAAAATGATACAAAACATAAATGAGCATGTTAGCAAAGAATTGGAGTTAATAGAAAGCTACCAACAGAAATTCAGGAGATTAAAAATTCTTTTGAAAGTGTAGGGAGTAGGAGTGACCAATATGAGAACAGTATCAGAACTGGAATATTCAGAGATATCTTAGAAACAAAGGGAGAACATGAAAAATGTATCCAACAACTGCTGGATGATACAGAAAAGATTAAGATTGACTAGAATTGTGAAAAATCAGAAGACAGCACAAATGGCATAAGAAACAAGTTTACAAAAATAATAGAAAATGTTATAAGTATGGGGAAAGAATTTAACATATAGAAAATAAGGCATGTAGAATCCCAAGTAGGCATGTTTGGAAGACTTTTCACAACACATTGTAATCAAAATCCCAGAAGTCCAACACAAGGATAGAATCTTAAAAGCTGTTAGAATGAAGCAGTGAATCACTTATAAAGATATATCTACTAGAATTAAGCAGACTTCTCAAAATAAACGTCAAAGGCCAGGAAAGTTTGAAGAGTTTTAAGCCCTAGGGAAAAAAAAAAACTGCCAACCCAGATTGATACATCTTGCAAAACTGTCTTTCAGAATAGATGGAGAAAGCCAGGCATGGTGGTGCATGCCTGCAGTCCCAGCACTTGGGAGGCTGAGGCAGGAGGATCGTTGTGAGTTCAAGGCCAGTGGGGGCTACAAAGTGAGCTAAAAGGCCAGCCTGAACTGCATAGTGGGACCCTGTCTCAAAAAAAAAAAAGGCAAAGAAACCAAACTAGATGGAGAAATAAGGTCTCTCCATGACAAAGAACATCTAAAGAAATTCATGACCTCGAAACTAGCACTCTGAAAAATTCTCATGGATATTCTAGAAAGAGATAATGGAGCCAACAATGCTAAAAAGTCTATAATACAATGAATACACTAGGGGGCTAGGGATATAGCTCAGCAGCACAGCACCTGCTTGGCAAGTGTGAGGTTGTGAATTCGATTTCTGGTACCCCAAAAAAAAGAATATACCAGAGAAGGAAATGAATACAGGTGAATGAAATCAAAAACAGGAAAATAATGCAATGACGGAAAGTATTAAATACCTTTCAGTAATAGCTCTTGATATGAATGGTCTCTGTTCCTCAATCAAAAGGTTGAGATTGGCAGAATGGATCAGAAAACAAAATCCAACAGTATGCTGTATACAAAAAGCACTTTTAACCCAATAACAAATTCATGGACTAAATATTAAAGGATGAAAAACAATATTCCATGCAATGGGGACCTAGAAACACACAGGAGAAGCTATCCTATCTTCAGACAAAGAGGACTTCAAACAAAAGTGATCAGAAGGGGCAAAGAAGGGGACTCTGTATTGCTTAAGGGAAAAATTCAACAGAAAGAAATACTAATTATAAACGCATGTACCCTGAACATTGGCACATCCCACTAAATAAAACAAATGCTGTTGGATATAAAGATGAAATAAGTATCAGCATGTTATAGTGGGGGATCTTAATATCCCACTGTCACAGATAGATCACCTAGATGAAAAATACCAATAATGAAATATCAGGATTGAATCAAACCTTTAAGCAAATGGATTTAACGTGTTCATGGTGAAGCTGTAATTCCTGTCTTGCTGCTGGCTGGCTCTAACTTGAATGTGTGACTTTCCTGCCGGCTTGAACCACTTGTGGTTCAAACTGATGGGAACATGTTAATATTGTTCCACCCAACAGTAGAGCACACATTCCTAGCAGTGTATGGAACTTTCCCCAAAACACTAGCCCATAACGCATACTTAAGTAAACGCAAAAGAGCCAGGCATGGTGGTGCACGCCTGTAATCCCAGCACTGAGGCAGGAGGATTGTTGTGAGTTTGAGATCAGCCTGGGCTACAAAGTGAGCTCAAGGTCAGCCTGAACTGCATAGGGAGACTCTGTCTCCAAAAAAAAAAAGCCAGAAAAAAGAGTAAATGCAAAAGAATTGAAATTATCTCGTACATACTATCAAGTCATACTGTGATGAAAATAGAAATCAATGCAAAAGAAACCACAAATATAATGCAAACAAGTAGAAATTAAATAATATACTCTTGAATAATCAGTGCATCACAGAGGAAGTCAAGGAAGACGTTAGTTCCTAGAATCAAATGATAACGCCAGTACAACATACCACAACCTGTGAGACAGAATGAAAGCAGTCCTAAGAGGGAAGTTTATAGCGTGAATGCCAACATCAGACAAACAGAGTGAGCTGCAATAAATAACCCAATGATACACCTGAAGGTCCTAGGAAACAAGAAAGCTAGTACAGAAGGAAGGGAATTACAAAGGTCAGAGCAGAAATTAATGAAAATGAAACTAAAGCACATATACAAACACAATCCATAAATCAAAGAATTGGCTCTTTGAAAGAACAAACAAAATAGACAGCCCTTAGCCAATTTTACAAAAAATCCAAGCCAGTGCAGTTAAAAACGTAAAAGGTAAAATCACAATAGATACCACTACTTTGAAATCCTGTATTCCAATAAATTTGAGAATCCAGAAAAAATGGATAGATTTCTAGATACATATGAATTATCAAAAGTGAACCAAGAAGATGTAAAAACCCTAAGTAAGCCAATAACAGGTAATAAAATTGAAGCAGTAATTTAAAAAGCTTACCGCCGAGGACCTGATGGATTTACCACTGAATTTTACAAGAAATTCAGGGAATATCTAACACCAATACTCCTCAAATTTTTTAATGAAATTGAAAGGGAAAGAGTACTCACAAAGCCTTTTCTGAAAGCTATCATTACTGCTATTCCAAAACCAGAAAAGGACCCAGCCAAAAAAGAGAACTGCCAGCCAATCTTTTAATGAACAGAAATGCAAGGCTCTTCAACAAGATCCTGGTAAACAGAATGGACCACATTATCAGAAAGATGATACGTCATGTCTAAGTAGGCTTCATCCCCTTCACCCCAGGAGTGCAAGAATGTTTCAACATACGTAAATCAGTAAATGCTCAGTAATACATCACATAAACAGAAACAAGGACAAAAATCACATGATCATCTCAGTAGGTGCAGAAAAAACTTCTTACAAAATCCAATATTCATTCATGATACAAACCCTGAAGAAAATAGATGTAGAGGGGCCTTACCTCAATTTGATGAAAGCCACTTGTGACAAACGTCAGACTGAGGAAACACGGAAGCTTCCTTTCTAAAATCAGGGATAGGACAAGGATACCCGTCCTCAAAACATTAGACAGATCAGGCAAGATAGAAATGAAAGGGGTACATTTAGGAAAGGAAGAATTATTTGCAGATGACATGATCCTCAACATTGAAGCACCAAAAATAAATAAATAAATAAATAAAAAATTCCCACCCAAAGATTCAGAATTAATGGCCAAATTCAACAATGTAGCAGGGTAGTAGTGAGCCAGGCATGGTGACGCATGCCTGTAATCCCAGCACTTGAAAGGCTGAGGCAGGAGGATCGGTGCGAGTTCAAGGCCATCTTGGGCTACAAAGTGAGTTCAAGGCCAACCTGAACTGCATAGAGAAACCCTGTCTCGAAAGACCAAAAAAACCAATGATGTTCCTCTACCCCAATAATGAACTCACTGAAAGAAATTAGGAAAATAAAATCATTCAGAATAGCACCAAGAAAAAGGAAGTACGTAGGAATTAACTTTACCAAGGTAGTGATAGACCTCTTCAATGAAAATTGCAGTCCTCTGAAAAAGCTCGAAGAGGGCATCAGAAAATGGAAAGATATTTCCTGTTTCTGGATAGACAGAACCAATATTGTCAGAATGGCCACACTTCCAAACTGGTAAGCAGATTTAATGCAATTCCAATGAAAATACCAACAGCATTCATCACAGAGGTAGAGAAAACAATCCTAAATTTCATATGGAACCAAAAGAGACCACTGAGAATAACAAAAGCAATTCTGAGCAACAAGAGCAAAGCAGGAGGCACCACAATCCCAGATTCCAAACTATGTCACACACCTACAGTGGTAAAAACAACTTGGTGTTGGCACAAAAAAATAGACCTGTGGCTATGAACGGAGACAGACCTGCCTCCCTCTGGCCCCTGCTCTTCGTCCCCACCCTTTTTGTCAGGGCATGCTGGGTACTTTAAACATACTCAAAATCTACTTTAAAAAACCAGAATATTAGCCTTTAAAAATTTAAAAATACTTAGTTTAAGAAAACACTATATGATTTTATAACTTGGTATCTTAAGTTGTAGATATGAATGGAATATGATTAGCAACTGTAAAATATGAAAAATTAGAATCTCTTGTTTTGCTAAAGGATTGTAGTAGTCAGACCACTCATAAAGCTATATGTGAAACCTTTTTTTAGTTTCTTAGAACATGTTTGTAATACTCACACTCACTTTGAGGAACTGCATATGTATGAACAATACCGCGTAGCTCCTTAAAAGACTTCTCAGTATATTGTGCTGTTTAAAGAGCAGTGTCCCTAGTGAGTCTGCTTCTGGGCCATGTCATGACTACCTCAGCTTGTAACTGAGATGCCTCCCACAAACGACCGTGTGTGGCATCTTTATCAGGATCCCATGTTACACATGTCTAACTTACGTTGCCAGATGAGAACAAAGGGAAACGCCATTTTACCTGAGTCAAAGATAGCAGGGCTGCTGGTATCCAGCTAGCGGTTGGGGACATTGGGCACAGCTTGGTCCGTACAGCCCAGGGGGAGAGCTGACAGAGGGATGGGCGGAGAGCTGAGAGCTGAGCTCTTGGGGTCTCTCCCGCAGAGCAGAAGTTCAGGAAGTATTGCCCTCCTGAAGCCATTGTGTTTAGGCTCATTCACAGAGCAGCATGGCCCAGACCTGTGCCCTTGTATTGCAGGTGTGGTGTCCCTGGTGGCCGTCCACCCGTCCACAGTGAACACGCTTGGGAAGCAGCTCCTGCCCAAAACCTTCGGACAGTCCAATGTCAACATCACGCAGCAAGTGGTAAGGTGGAGGGTGGGCCTGCGTGTGAGGGGCGTGTGTGCTTGCAGGCCAGTTCCAAGAGTGTAGACACTGGCCAGGTTGCTGACAGCCCTCAGCGGGTGCCAGCCAGGGTGGATGATGTCCTGTGGTGGCTGCTGGCTGGGTCGCTGTCATCCCGCAGTAGACTGACTGGTTTGGAGTGCCTGTCCCCTCTGTGACTGGACAGAAATTGCCCTGTGTGGGGGGTGTTCCTGGCGTCCCTGACAGGTGTAGCAGAGACTGTGACCCAGGCCTGAGCCAGCTTCTTGCCCGGACCTTTGTGCCTGCACCATCCTGAGTGCTGGGTAGCAAGGCTACTCTGTAGTGACACCGTCTGACCTCCCCACAGCCACTGTGCCTTGCCGGTGGCTATCCTGGGCGTAGGGGCCAGCACCTTTCTCCTGTCAGGCTGGGTGTCAGGGAAGAAGATGCAGACCCTGCAGAGGCAGGTGGGTTTCACAGCAGACCCAGCTCCGGACCTGGAGGTGCTCAGCCTTCCTGGCAATCTGGTCTGCAGGCTTCACTCTGGGACCCGCCCAGTCCTGGGCCTCAGTGATACCCATGCCTCTTGGCTCTGGCTGCACTCTGCTGCTCCCTCAGTGCTCCCAGCTGCCCAGCTCCCCATCCTGTGTCCCCACACAGTCCCATGCCCTCTGAGGGATGTCCACCCCCAGGTGGGAGAGGATGTGTGTTTGGAGTAAGAGGCATGGCACTAGCCTGCAGGTGTCCCCGGTCTCCGCAGCCTCCCGTGGGTTCCCCATCCCCAGAAGCAGTCCTGGGTGGGTTCTCTGTGCTACTGTCTCCTGGGTAACTTTTTTGTGTACCACATTTCTTCAGAGAAAGCAACCATGTGTGCGTGTTTCTGCTTTTCAGTACCACTTGATAAAGCGGAAAGACCCAGTTTTGTTCTGCTTTGTCATTTCTCTAGCTTGATGGGGTAGGTACCGTGCGTCATGTGACAGCAAAATTCAGCTCCTTCATCGTAGCAGTGGCTCCCTATTGCCTGGCATGGGTGAAGGGGTGCCCAGGAGCAGGTGGCTGAGGCAGGGGGGCTTCCTCATGTGGGCCAGACCCCTGGCTCAAGCTGAGCCTTGTGGGTTGGGCTTGTGGTTGCCCTCCTGAGCTCTGAAACAGCACCCATGTGAAGTAAGCTTATGTGTTGCAGGTGATTTGAAACCTTTGTATAACTGAAGGTTTGGAAAGGCAGTCTGGCTATTCTGATGTGGGCAGTGAGGCTTTGCCCTTTTGAGGTGACTGTCCTGGATGGGCATTGGGTCCTGCGCTGTCCCAGTCAGGCCTAGGAGAAGAGGGCACAGGCAAGGTGCCCGCGTGAGGCAGCCCTTCGCTAGAGGAGAGCTGGTTGGATGCTCCGCGTCCTGGATGGCTTCACCACCCATGACCTTCCTGATGGATTCCAGGCCTTTTCCTGTTCTTTGAATTTCATGTAGGTGGAATCATAGTGTCCAATGAGACAATCTGGATTGCAATTTTTAGGGTACGTGGGGTTGAGGTACAGACTCCGGAAGAGATGCCCTAGCATCTCCTTCCAACCAGAGTGCACCCAGTGGTGAACGCTCGCCCTGCCCCCACAGAACCACACACCTAGGTCCCTCAGGTGCCAGTATGGCCAGCTGCATAGAGGAAGGGTCTCTGTGAGGGGCACACGTCAGCAGGATAGGGTCTGAAGCCACGGCCTCCCCTCCTTGAGCCAGCTCCAGTCCTGGCAGTGAGGGTAGGAGACAGGGGCATCCATGACCCAGTCACCTCTCCTGCACCTCCAGTTGTGAGGCACGGAGACCAGGCCGTCTCCACCCGAGAAAGCAGCCTTTGCTTCCGAGGGCCCCAGCCCTCCCTGTGTGAGGTGTGAATCAAATCTGTGACAGTGGGGTCCTGCCTCCTGCCAGCCCCATGTGGCTCCTGGGGTGCTGTGGTGCCTGTGCAGAGGGGAGGAGGGTGCATTGGGGGTGGAGGGAAGTGTCCCCTGTGATGTCCTCTGACCGTCTCACATCTTGTCCTCGGGCCATGGGAACGAAGCACACACTCAGCCAGTAGGGGCATCTGTGCCATCCTGGGCAGCTGTCGAGGGGTGCGCGTGTTGTCTGATAGCACGGGGCGTGGGTACAGGGCTGCCTTGGGCAGTGCAGACAGCATCCTGGCTGCCCATCCCTCCCATGTGGTGGTCCACAGGGGCTGCTTAGCAGCAAAAGTGGGAAGAGAGACTTTGCCCATGGCATGTGTCCCAGCTGCACAGTGCAGGCTGGGGAGATGGCTAAACAGGGCCTCCCATGCCTGAGGTCAGGGAAGCATGGGTTCTGTCATTGTGGTCCTCCTGCAGGCTCTTGGGGGGAGCTGACATCGAGACTTGGGGATGCCATGGTGTAAGTGTGGTTGGCAAGCTCTGCCTGTGTGAGCGGAGGCCCTAGCCCGAGCCTTCCCTGGGAGCTGAGCTGAGCTCAGACCTGGGTGGCCTTGCTGTGTGGTCCCCTCCGACCACACAGCTCTAAACTTCAAGAGGCATGTGTCCCCACTGTGACCCCAGCTCCCAAACGCACCTGACATCCACCAAACAGGGCAGAATCTTCCAGAGGTGTTTTCTGACCCCAAGAGATATGTCTCTCCTGTTGTGTTTGCTTTGCTAGTTTTGCTAATTTGACTTTGTGGCCAGTTACAGAGGGTGGCCACAGGGCAAGTCAAGCTCACGACCCAGAGCCTCCACGGTCCCAGCAGACAGGCATGTGGCTTCAGTCCCCTTAACTGAAACAGCTGCAGCCCCTATGGCATGTGATGGCTGAGACACTTCGTAGTAAACTAAATATAGGGCATTTACCAAGAGAAGTCAGTAAGATGGCCCTGCAGCAAGGCCTTTGAGACGACACTGAGACCATAACTGGTGGTGCAGGGTGTGTCTGTGTCCGCTCTACTGGAGGTGGTGGACACTTCACTGTGACCCAGGAACTCACTGTGTAGTCCTGGCTGGCCTGGAACTCACTGTGTAGCCTAGCCTGGATTATCTGTCTTATTGAAAAGAAGTAAAAGCCCAAGAGGAAAACTACAAACATGGCTAAGTGCCCCATTGTTAAATCTGACTGCCGCCAAGTCCGTGCACAGTGTGAGTACTGCCATCTTTGGTGGGTGCATCTTTGTCTCCTCATCTCATGTGGATGGCTTCACTGTTCACATTAGAAGACAGAGTCTGCGCTGGCTCAGAACCACAGGGCAGGAGCAGCTACCGCAGGGCATCGTCACTTCTGTCCTTTCTTGTAGCTGCAGGCACAAGAGGTGACAAAAGCCAGTGGTTAGGTGCGGGAGGTCACTGACTGCCCGAACTGTTTCCTGTTGCAGGTGATCGGCACGCCCCAGCGTCCGGCAGCGTCCAGTACGATTGTGGTTGGAAGCCCACACACCCCGAGCACGCACTTTGTGTCCCAGAGCCAGCCCTCTGAGTCCTCGCCGTGGTCTGCTGGGTGAGTGCCCCCTGTGGCCCCCATGCCTGCCTGGAAGGTCACCCTCTGTAGGGTCACATGGTGGGGAGCCTGGGCTCCTGACCCTCCTGCGTGGCTGTGCATCAAGGGCCAAGCTGGCAGCGGGAGGAGGTGGGATTGACCCTCCACCTGGAGGATCAGGAGTTCAGGCCATGGAGAGGAGGAGGTCGCCTCTCCTGTGTATAGCACACCCACCACAAAACTGCCCTCTGTCTGTGTGGGCTGCTGTGGGCAGATTGACTGGGCTTGGTCTGTGTGATGCTGAGCTGTGCCCCATGGATGGCCCCACCAGGCTATGCTGCCATAGCACTTCCAGCATCTGACCTAGAAGTGATTCTCCTGAGAGTCAGCCGGGTCTTTGCTCAAAAACTCAAGCATAGCTGTGAGACAGGGTCTGCTTTAGGTCAAACATAGCTGTGAGACAGGGTCTGCTTTAGGTCTGCGGCAAAACCACCTATGCCCGAAGCGCAGCTGTCAGGAGCTCAGGCACTCTTGTCCTCCATGTGGCGACGTACCCAGCCACGTGCTCACAGCCACGCCTGCTCACTCACACTTGCACGCGGTGATGACTGGATTCCTTACCCTCTGTGGGTACAGGACTGTCAGCCAAACATGTGCCTCATGACACTGTGGCCTGCCAAGATGAGCCCTGAAAATTCCTAAATTGCACTAAAATTTGTGGCAGTCTGAGGCTGGTCATCATCTCCAGGTGGGCGTGGCTCTGCATGGTGGGTGCCAAGCCATGATGCCCTCTGCCTTGCAGATGCCCCACTCTGACTGGGGGACGCCCCTTGCTGTGTCCTTGTGTGCTGAGGAAGAGCCATCCTGAGGCTCTGGGCAAGGATCGGTGGGCCGCAGGGCCTGTGGGTCCTGGTGTAGGGCTGACCCAGGGCTGACCCTGTCCTTCTGCAGGAAGCGGAACAGGAAGGGCGAGAAGCACGGCAAGGGCCTGCGACACTTCTCCATGAAGGTGTGTGAGAAGGTGCAACGCAAGGGCACCACCTCCTATAACGAGGTGGCTGATGAGCTGGTCGCAGAGTTCAGTGCTGCCGACAACCACATCCTGCCCAATGAGTCTGTAAGTGCGGGGCAGGTGCGGAGGGTCCTGGGGCGGTATGGGGACAGGTGGCCCCAGCATGGCTGAAAGTGATGTTCCTTGAGGGGCCCCAGTGGCCCTCCTGGGGATGCACTCAGGGTTGGAGGTGCATGATGGTCACTGGCAAGGTTCAGGTCGCTTGGAAGGTCATTGCTGTCTCCTCAGGCTTATGATCAGAAGAACATACGGAGGCGAGTCTACGATGCCTTAAACGTGCTGATGGCCATGAACATCATCTCCAAGGAGAAGAAGGAGATTAAGTGGATTGGCCTGCCCACGAACTCGGCTCAGGAATGCCAGAACCTCGAGGTGCACCCTAACCCCCCTTTTCCATGTATCACAGGCATCGTGCTGTCCTGATCCCGGGAGGGTCTCAGTGTTGCCCCGTGACCTCTGTGCTGGAACCCAGGTGCCTCTGCTCCCTGCTGACTGAGCTCTGAGCTTGAATGGAGCTTAATTCCCAACCTTCCTTTGTGGGATTTAAATACACCACGGCCACATCCAGGACAGGGACAGGGGAGCGGGGTACTTCTGGATAGCAGGAGCCTTGCGTGCTTGGCACGCGGTGATGACTGGATTCCGGGGAGGCCTGGGCTGGGCTTATGGTGGCCTGTGCCGGCTGCGGCGACGGCCCCTCTGTGTGTGTTACAGGTGGAGAGGCAACGGCGGCTGGAGAGGATCAAGCAGAAGCAGGCCCAGCTCCAGGAGCTCATCCTGCAGGTGGGCGCTGGGAGGACGCCGGGAGAGTATGCAAGCATGAGCGGATGTGTGAGCAGGTGTGCAGGTGTGAGCTTCTGCAAGTGTGAGCATGTGCGAGTGTGAGGAGGTGTGTGCAAGTATGAGCAAGTATGAGTGAGCAGGCGTGGCTGTGAGCAGGTATGTGAGCGTGAATTTGTAAACAGGTCTGTGCACGTGTGGGCAGATGTGTGCAAGGAGTGAGCCGGTGCAAGTGTGTGCACACATGGGCAGCATGAGTGTGAGTTTTCCGTGGCCCAGTCTGGGTGGCAGCATCCCTGGGGCCTCTGCTCTGAGGTGCTGGTGATGTGTGGTGTGATCTGATGGCCTCAAGCCTTAGTAGCTGCTGGTCAGGGACAGCACAGACATCAGGGCCACACTACGTGGCCACATCTGGGCTTCCCCGAGGAGAGTTGAGGGTCCCGTCTGGGCACAGGCAGCGGTGTGGATGAAGTATGTAGGAGGCTTGCTGTGGGGTGGCGCTAAGAGGACCTGGGAAACCTGGGGTCCCAGCCTGATCCCCACACAGGGAGGAGGAGGTGGGGGCCGCTACCTGACGCTCAGTGTGTTGCCCTCATCACCTGTTTTTCCCATGACACCCAGCCTGTCTGGCATGGCTCCACGTATGGGCACTGGGCACTTCTCTGGGTGGGCCTCCTTGGCACCCCATCTGGGAAGTAGCCTCACCCTTGCCCTCGGGGCGCAGGGCCAGGCTTCGTGCTAGCCACATGTGTGGCCAGATGGGGAGCCTAGCTCCCAATATCTGGGCTCACTGGTGAGTCCCAGTACCCCATGGAAGGGCTGGGGATATAGCTCAGTGGCACAAGCACCTGCCTTGCAAATGCAAGCTCCCGAGTTCGATTTCTGCTACCAAAAAAAAAAAACAAAAACAAAAAACACCTAATCCCAGTACCCCATGGAATGGGGCAGATGCCCTCATGCCCCAAGGGCCCACATGCCTACCTCTTGCCGTGACCTGGCAGGGGCAGCTGCCTCTGGGGGTAGAGCTTGGGCACCGTTGGTGACAGCTATGCAGACTGGCTCTCCCTCTTTCCAGCAAATCGCCTTCAAGAACTTGGTGCAGAGAAACCGGCAGGTGGAGCAGCAGGCCCGCCGGCCACCGCCGCCCAACTCCGTCATCCACCTGCCCTTCATCATCGTCAACACCAGCAGGAAGACTGTCATCGACTGTAGCATCTCCAATGACAAGTACGTCCTGGCAGCGCGTGGGGGCGTGTTCTCGGGGCTCGCCGCATGACTTGGCATGGTGACAAAGAGGCTGTCCCCTGCCGTGGCCACAGCCAGGCCCACTGCCACTTGTGGGGCATGAGGTTTCCCAGCACATGTCGGCCTGGGTGTGATGACGTGTGCCATTCCCTAGCACCTGTTCTTGGTCTCTGAGCCTGGGGGCTCTGGGTGGGCACAGTTAGAGCGGGACTTTGCCTGAGGCCTGGCTTTGTGACCCCGCCCGTCCTGCAGATTCGAGTACCTGTTCAACTTCGACAACACGTTTGAGATCCACGATGACATCGAGGTGCTGAAGCGGATGGGCATGGCCTGCGGCCTGGAGTCTGGCAGTTGCTCCGCCGAGGATCTTAAGATGGCACGGAGCCTGGTGCCCAAAGCTCTGGAGCCGTATGTGACGGGTCAGTTGCGCCCTTATGGCCAAGTGCACGTCCTGAGATTGGCTGTGCTCAGGCTTTGTGGCGTCACCTCCCACTGGACGGAGAGCTGGGGTCCTCGAGTGGCCTGAGTGGTTTATGTGCTGCAGGCGTGAAAAAAAGTCAGAGTTCGTCTTCCGGGTTGGAGCCAGAGTGAGAAGCAGGGCCCTCTGAGCTGTAGCTGGTGCAGTGGCCCCCAGGTGGCCGATGGCCTGGGCCTGGCTGCCAGCTCAGTGTCCTGCTGGAGCTGCTCCGCTAGGCTGCACATTGGCATGGGCGGCTGGTGTCTGACTGTGTGCTGGGCTTTCACTGGGCTGAGCTGAGGGCTCAGGGTCCTGGCCCCGCTGTGAGGGTGGCTCTTTAGTAGGCACATGGAGAAGGTGCTCGTCCTCTATGTCCCGAGCTTGGGTCTGTGTTTATTCCCCAGGGGGTCAGCAAATCCTGGAGGGCTCCTGGCCCATGGACATGTGGCCTGTCCACTGCCTGAGGGACTTGGGGTCCTGGCCTGCCCCGAGCCCCTCCCCACCCAGTGGTCCCCAAGGAAATTACCTAGGCTTGTCTAGGTGTGTGTCTCCTACCCGAGGCCCCACTTCCTACTCTGTGGCAGCTGCAACACTGACAGGCCTGTGCGGTTCCTTCCCTACACTGTGCTGCGCTGAGGGTGTGTGTCCCTTGTGGGGACCTGGCTGTGGCACGCCCCCGTGGAGGCTGGCCCCTAGGTGTTGGGAGGCCTCGGCCGGGCGCCCCCACACTGCTGTGTACAGTCCTTCTCTTTCCCTCTCAGAAATGGCTCAGGGGTCCATCGGCAGCGTGTTTCTCACAACAGCAGGCTCTGCGTCCAACGGCACGAGGCTGTCTGCCAGGTGAGCACAGGGCTGGGATGGGCAGACGTCCAGGGCAGGGGTGCACAGGCTGGGACCTGCATGCTCTCCTCCCCTGTGGAAAAAGGCTTCTTTTCTCAGTTGGCTTCTTCCCCCCAAAATTAAAATTGACTCCTTGTCTTGGTTACTTCTCTCTTGTTGCTGACACAAAATACCTGACACCCAAAATTAAGGAAGGAAAAGTTCATTTAGCTCACAGTTTGTGAAGGTTTCAGTCCATACTCGGTGGACTCCAAGGCAGAGTGGCACATGGCAGAGGGCAACCGGAAGATAGCAAGAGCAAAAGGGAGGAGTGGCAGCAAGCAGCCTCTTTCTGTCCCTTACATATGCAAACTGTCTGCCCCAGGGCAGGTGTAGCACTCACACCCATAATCCCAACATTGAACTATGGATCAATCATAAACTCTAGGAGCCCACCCCATGACTGCATGAGGATTTGGGGGGACATGCAGACACAAACCATAACACTCCTGTTTTTATTTTTTTTAAAAGCACAGGAAAGGGGGCAAAATGCACCTTAACCTTGGGAACTGAGGGACAACTGGCCGTCCTGTCTTTCTTCATTTTCTTCAAACATTTGAGGGCCTCATACACGTAGAATTCTGTTCTCTGCACGGTATATTATATGTATTTTGTGTGTGCGGGGCACAGACCTTTCTTTCCTAGATGAGTGTGTTTAACCTTTGACCTGGTGGTCCACAGGGCACAGTGATGTCCCTGGCATTAGTGCTAAAATGTAGGCCCTGCTGTCTGACAGCAGCAGTTTGTTGCTTCTGGGTTGCACTGAGGGTCTCCCACTGCTTTGCTTTATCCTGAGGCTGATAATGTAAGAGATAGTGTGTCTGAGAATGGGGAATTAGTTGCTGTGGGTCTGTCAATCAGGGGTTGGTCTAGTGAGGCCTGGCTTGTCTCAGGTGCAGGACACTACCGCCATTGGGCTAAGAGCTGGGCTGTGGCAGGCTGGGGACAGGTGACTGCCATCTGGGGCATCCTTGCACCCTGTGTGAGCTCTGCGTTCTTTGCCTTGCGTCCTGGGTGTTGGCCTGCAAAGTCTTAGCAAAGGGTATGTAGTTGAAATGTAGTTGGAGTGATTTTAGAAATTCCACCTTCAAATCACCCTCTTCAGTGACTAAACTTTTCCGGTTTGTCAGTTTTTACACGGGAAACAAAGCTCTGGCCATTTCCTGAGAAAACCAGTTTCAGTAGAGGCAGGGTACAGATAGAGGTGCGGGGTACTGTGTTACAAAAGCACCTTCAGGCAGCTTGAAGTTGCCAGGAAAACCAAAGGCTGTGCCTTGTGGGTGCATCTGTCCCCTCTGACCTGTTCTGCCAGGCCGGGTTTCCAGTGCAAGTTGCTTGTTAAAGAGTGCAGCATGGGGTGGGGTGGGGGCTGCGAGCAGACTGAGGGTACTCTGAGGGGTGGGACAGGGCTGTGTTGGGGTGCGGGCCAGGTAGGTACGAGGGCACAGCGAGGGGTGATGGGGCAGCGCCTGGTGCACTGTGTCAGCCTGGCCTGGGCTCAGAGTTTAGGGTGCCGCCCTTTTCTGAAGACTGAACCCAGGGCCTTGTGTATGTGGAGCAAGCGCCCACTACCAGCCTGGCCTCAGGTTGCCCGTCAAAGCCGGGCCCTGCCCTGGTCCTGTCCAGCCCACGCCCGCTTCCTTAGCCAGCCACGGGCCAAAGGGAGTGCAGGAGGAAGGACTCACCATTTTCCCACATGTGCTGTGGGTCCCGTGCCAGCGTGGCCGGAAGCACGGCATTCAGAAAGTGGGGTACAAGGAGGCTCAGGATGGGGTGGGCCCTGCGGCGCTGGTTCTTAAACTGTTCTGTTTCCAGTGCACCGCTCAAAGCCCCGTCCTTGTGGGGTGGCATCTGCCCTGCCCTTACCTGGGAGGTGTGGCCACGCCACTCAAAGCCCTGCCGGCCCTGTCCCCACAGCGACCTGAGCAACGGAGCGGAGGGGACGCTGGCCACCAGCTCCAACGGCTCTCAGTACAGCGGCTCCCGGGTGGAGACGCCCGTGTCCTACGTCGGGGAGGACGACGAGGACGATGACGACTTCAACGAGAATGACGAGGACGACTGACACTGGACACCGCCTCCCTTCCTCTGTTCAGCTTCAGGAATAATTGTTTAGAAAAGAGAAACTTTTTTTAACATGGGTTTTTCTTTCTTTTTGGCCTTCCCTTGCGAAGGCCCGTAAGCTGTGGGTTTAGACGCGCACCTCGGATAAGCAAGGACTGTTCCGCACGGTTTGGAGACTGTGCGCGCGCGTGCGTGTTTGGTGCCGTGTGCTGATGCAGAGCCTCTATTTACCTTTTGTTTTCTATTTTTCTTTTAGTTCAGAGTTGGTTTCTGTCCCTCAGCAGTGCTTGCTGGGGTTCTGAACACGTTGTACTTCACCCATGCCAGTGACAATAATGAAGCGCCGTTCTGTCCTGCGGGGCCCAGCCCTGGCGCCCCGTTTACGGTGTGCTGAGTGGCGCCCCCTGCTGGCAGACAGCGGGACTCCAGGACGTGTCTTCGCTCTGTGAAATCCCGCGGGGGCGGAAGAACCAAGCAGATAACAAAACTATGTTTAAAATATTGAGCACCATAAATTTTATTATGATTTTGCTTTTCCTTAAATTATGTTAATGTTGCAAACCCATCATACCTGCACACTTTTTCTGGTGCACCAACTAATTGAGACGTGCTTTGTTTTTGTTTGGTAGACGTTACTGCCGCGCTGGAGCAGCTGTGGAATGTGTGGAAGGGTTATTGCTTATGATAAAATTTGCCTGATTTCTTACAGGCCGCGTTTGGAAACTTTTTATTATATAGTTGTTTACATACTTATAAGTCTGTCATTTAAAGACATGCACCGGAACAAATGTTGTGTTTGTTTCCCAAGCATCTTCATGTATCTATTATAAAGTTGAAATTAAACATAGAGAATGTTTTAACAGTTTTTTAACTCAAAATTTGTCAATCATTTTTAATAGTTCTTTTTTTATAAAAAGAATGGAATTTAAGGACAGGCAGTAGTCTCTTTTAAAATTTATTCACAAAAAAACGTTAACTGCACAGTTGCTGTTAGCTGCCTGTTCTGAAACAATAGTCTTTTTATTGAAACACAAATAAACTTTTCTGTAATATTTTATGGAATATAAAGAGACTTTAATTGTTTGACTTTAACTTGGCACTGTTAGTTTTTATTAATAAAACGCGCATGGGCATTTTAAGCAAGCTCTGTCTTTATTTCAGGATTATTGTCTGGAAATTATTACTGCCTCGTAGTCTCGTTTTACACTATGGTGAAGAAGCAGGCTGCCGCACAAAGACGGGGTCGCTGGGTGCACCCCTGCTCTGGAGCAGGGTCCAGGCCTGCGCCCCTTGGTCCCCTGAAGTTGCTTGGAGGGCACAGGGCTGAGGGAAGGAGGCCAGGTGAGTGGGACAGTGGGCGCCCTTCTCTCTGGGTGCCTTTGTTGCAGGACTTTTGACTCCCCTCTATCCTGAAAGTTGGGGCAGATTTTGTAGGTTTGTCTTTCAGAAAAGAATAAGATGGAGAGAAAATTCTGGGAGAGGCAGTGTGGGATGCATAGGTGTCGCCTGCCTGACAGCATCACTAGGCCGAATCTGCAACAGGTGACAGTTTAGGAGCTCAGGACTCCAAGGACTACCCGTGCAGAGGTGTGGAAGGTAAAGGCTCCACTATCCATCTCTGCTGTGCCTGCCCGGCATCTGCAGGCCACATGGCTTCCCTGGGGTGCCAAGCACACAGCCAGTGGCCGCAGGGTGGGCAAAAGACCTGCGTCCTCAGTTCCAGGCTTTGCTCTGGCTGCAGCCACTGCTCCTCTCGCTTTGCTGCAGGACCTTCCCTGGGCTGAGGTGGCTTCAGGGGATTTGGAGTGCCAGCCCATTCTTCCCAACCCTCCCTTCACTTTTGTCTTTCCCCTTTTGGAAGCAGACACTGGAGATGAGGCTATGAAAACAACTCTGTTTAGGGAAGTCTGGAGAGCGATTGTGCACACCCAGGGCAGGGTCCAGAGAGACCCGTAGCCCACCCTCAGGCTGGGCCCAGCAAGGGATGCGCCAGTGCTCTCCAAAGCGGCAGCGAGGAGAAAGCCCAGTAGACCCCAGGAGAGACAGAGATCCTGCTGCTCGTCAGCATGGTAGCAGATTCAAAAGCCCTCGTTCAGCAGAAAGTCACAAGGCACACAGCAAAACGTGTGGCTATTGAAAGGGAAAGTGAGTCAGCAGGTGTTGCTCCCGGAAGGGTGTGGTCATGGGTGTCCCAGACAGGGTCCTCAAAACAGATGTCCCAAGGCTGCTCGGAGAACAAATTAGAGATGTGCAGAGCACAGCAGAGACTGAAAACCTAACAGAACCCAGAAAAAAACTCAAGGGGCGCAGAGTACAATAAATGAAGCCAGAAGTTTCCTAGAGCACGTCACAGGGGAGCCAGAGAACACAAAGTCCAATGATAGAAATGCTGAATGAATCTGAGGAGCAGAAAGACAATGACAAACAGTGAGGAGCCCGAGGGTTTTATTTGAATCGCCACTCCCCACTGCGTGTGGTCTGTACGGGAGGCGAGGTCCCGCTCTGGAAGGAGGCCTGGGGTGGGGCTCAGGCCTGTTCAGTGCCCGCGGACTAAGTGATGACAGGAGATGCGCTTGCTTCCCGGCTGCTTGTCTGTCCACTCGTTTCCCGCACTGAGCATCTACCTGTTTGCCCCTCTGCTCCCTGCTGTTACAGGGACAGGTTTGGGGGGCTGGTGGGATGGGTGCGCCAGTGTGGGAGGAGGGATGTACCCCAGTGAAATGAGCCCTGACCCTGCTATGACTAACTGGGTTCAAGTCCTGTCCGTGGATGGCGACTGAGCCCCCCTTACCCCCCGCTGCTGGCTCCTGCAGCCTCGAGCGTGGTGGTCCTCAGATGCCTCGTAAGTTCCCTGCGCTGCAACCGAAACAGGAGGCTTTCAAAGAAGGAAGGTTTTGATTTTTAGTTCTTCCAGGTTGGGAAAAACGTGGCTGTAAGAGTAACTTGAATGTGTCTTGTTTTTGTACCGTGGGAAATATGTCTTTAGAAGGCAGAATTCAGAGTGCACCACATTTGCTGCCTGTGCTTCTACAGTTTTATGTGCTGTGAACAGTGGTTCATGTTGAAGTCTGGAGAAACCAAGTTAGAGTGAGGAGGGAAGGCCCATGTGGAAGATGCCGAGTGGTACTGGGCCTGGTTCACAGGGCAGGCGCGGCCTTTGGGCACCCGCCGGAGCCCCACATCTTATCCTGGCTGAGGTTCCTTCCAAAGTACAGCAAAAGGCCCAGTGCAAGGTGCATGCATGAAATCCTAGCTACTCAGGAGACCGAGGCAGGAGGATGGCAAGTTCAAGGCCAGCCCAGACTACTTAGTGAGACCCTGTCTCAAAATAAGAAAACAAAGCAGAATGCGGATTTGATAGGGAATGGCTGGTGCTGTGGCGAGAGCTGGACCTGCGTGCTTCTCGGCATTGCCACGCGTGCGAGGTGGTGGGCAGGTCCCTGGCAGGCAAGATCGCAGCAGGAGGGGCAGGCCTACACTTGCTGTAGTTGGGTCCCCGCCCCGGCCTTCACTTCTGAATCCTGAGCTTGAACTCCACCTTCCCTTCGTAGGGGTCATGGGGGTTGTCGAAGGTGACGTGGTCGGCGAGGATCTTGCACACGATGATGACGTCTGAGTTCCAGGGGATGTTGAGAAGCTTCGCTGCCACCAGAGGGTTGCTGTAGTGGGGCTGCAGGAGATAGGTGAGAGCCCTGGGGCTGGCAGCCTGACACACGGCAGGCAGTGGGTCGGTAGAGGCTTCCTCCCGTGTGTCCCGGCCAGATCCACAGGCCCAGCCAGCCCCGGCGACTCACAGTGGCCGCCTCTGCCTGGTGTGCGGGGACTGATGGGTGGGAGTACAGGATGGGCCTGGGGATGGGCACAGGTGGGCGTGTGGGCAGAAAAGGGTTTGTGGAGCCCTTGAAGGGAAGGGAGTTAGGGCTGCGTGGGATGAGCGAGTTTCTGGGGTATTAGAGAGCCAGGCTCTGGGAGACACTCCGACGGCTGAGCAGCCAGGGCCGCCTTCTTCCTGTGAGAAGGGCCACTTCGCGCTCAGTGTGAGGCTGTGGGCAGCTGTGGCTGGGGCAGAGTGAGCAGGCGTCTTACCTGCGCTTTCTTCCCGTAGTAGGGGAAGTAGTGTAGGCTGAAGGTGCCGTTGGGCGGGTAGTACTCCACCTGCAGGGTCCTGGGGTCCCGGTGGGGCTCATCCTGGATGGGAGAAGCCACAGCTGAGCCGGGGGACGGCTGTGGCTGGCAGGTGTGTGTGTGCGCGCGCGTGTGAACGTGCAGCAAACTGTGTGCAGGGCTCGTGTGCACGCTGCCTGCATGTCAGCCTCAGCTGCATCCTCAGCCCTTCTTCTGTGTTTTGTTTGAGGCAGGGTCTCAGCTGCCCAGGCCGGGCTCAAACTTGCAGTCCTCCTGCCTCAGCCCCCAGGTGCTGGCATCAGGGGTACGCATCACCATGCCCAGGTTTCCCCCAGTTGGCTTCAGAGCCTCTGCTGAGAGCCAAGCCAGAGGGAAGCTGGCAGTGTGCACAGCCTGGGCTTTTCACACCATGAGTCCCGCTGGGGCCCAGTGGGTAGAGTGTGGCAGGGCTGAGCCGCATTCCAGCGAGATGGAGCTGCCTGCTCAGCTGCTAGCCGTTCTGAGTCAGTGCAGCTTTCTGAGGTCACCACAAACGCAGTTCTGGTAGGAGCTGGAATTCCCACCTGGAGCTTGAGCTCATCAAAGAACAGGAGGATGCTTTGGCTTCCATTAGGTGTTGGGTCAGCCCACACATGTGGCCAAACTAACTGGAAAAAGGAAGAGCCAAACACTGCAACCCAGGGAGAAGCGAAGCTCTGGGGACTGATGCGTCCACAGACCCACGTGAGGACCAGGGCTTAGGGTACAACACAAGTGAGAACAAGCTTAGCTTTTACACGTCATACTTGAAAGGTAGTTTTTTCTTTTTTGCAAGAAAGCCAGCTCTCACAGCCCATCACTAACGCAGGTTAAATGCCTGCCGCTTGCAGGGATCTGAGATGTGTTTCCCAAGCTGCCACCAAGCATTCTGGAGTTGGTGTCTCTTGTAAGGTAGGACTGTGACAGCACGTTCCTTCCTGCAAGGTCTTCACCCGCCAGTCTCTGGGTGACGCCCATCCCTGTGTGCCCGACTGACTGGGTGACAGGCGGTGCATCCCTAAGAGCTGGTCAGTTCATTCCCGTGTGCCCCTGGCAGTCTGGAGACCTGGGTCACCCCAGGAGCTCACCAGCGCAGGCAGTCCCTCCTCACATCTACTCACCAGGAAGGCGCAGTCCACGCGGGGCGCTGTACTGTTGCTGGGGAGGAACTTGACGATCTGGAAGGAAAGGCACTGCTGTCCCATCCTGAGCTGTGAGCTGCCGAGGCCCTGACAGAGCCCTGGCCACAGCACTTCCACCGCGGCCCTGGCAGGACCCTGGCCAGCCCAGGATGGTGGCAGTGCATGAGCGTGTGGCTTGTGGACGTGAGCATGCGGCCTCTGGAGTTCCACTACCCTTCGTCTCTGGAGCAGTGACCCAAGGGCCTCTGCCTGGGCAGCTTCTGCCCTTTGGGCCGCTGCCTGGACGGCACCCTGCCCTGTGCCTACAGGAGTACAGCACTGTGCCTTTTCTGCTGATGCACATGTGATTCTTCACACCTCGGGCACAACGCCAGGCACCACTGAAGCCCTGGTGACTCCGCGGTGCCAACCCTGGGCCTGGAAGTTGGCCATCAGGCCTCTGACCCAGGCAGAAACCCTGCTACGGGAGGCTTCTAGGCACTGCCAGCCCCACAGCCCCCACTGCAGTCTGCGCAGTATCCTAGCCACAGGGGCCAGCAGGCACTCCTGTCTGCTTAGGACCCCTGCATGCCGAGCCAGTGTGCAAAGAAACAGGACAGCTTCCAGGGGAGACCCCTGCACTCACCCTGTTCATTTTGATGATAAAGCATGGCTTTCCATCCTCGAAGCCGAAACTAGGGTCTACCAGGCCTGAGCAGTTTTGCAGCATGTCTGCCGTGAACTTGCAGGAGAACTTGGTGTGGTTTGGGGCCGCGAAGCTCTCCTGGAAGAAGTACTTCTCGGAGGAGCAGTTGATGCTGCCCCTCTGGGACGCTGGGGTGTAGCCTGCAGGGACACAGCACTGCTGTCCACCCTGCCCTGGCACACCTCCTGGAGTCCGGAACCCCGAGCTGTGGATGGCTCAGCCTACCTGCCAGGAAGCTGTGGAGTGTGTGCACCAGGCCTGCCCAGGAGCTGTTGTCCGAGACATTGTAGGAGATGTCCAGGCCTCTGTCCCCATACACATCGGGCCGCAGGGTCACCCCTGGGGAGAGAGCGCCACCTGACTGCTTTCTGCAGCCTCACACACACCTATCAGCCTTATGCCTGAGTCTCAAGCAAAGCCTTGGATGTCTGACCAAGGCGGGGCCTGGTCCTCATGTACCATGAGAGGAGGACGCAGGCTGGGCTGCCTCTGGGTGAGGAAATGCGGCCAACATGTGGTCTTGGGACCCCTGCCTGCCGGCCAGACAGCACAATTGGCATAAGACCCCGACCTGTCCCTGAGAAGCACGTGCTCTGCAGGGTCAGGTCTTGAGCCTGGTCAAGCCTCAAGCAGGGTACCCAGTGTCACTTGAGTCTGCAGCCAAGTCCCTAAGTCAAACTATCTGGATGCACTTTAAAAAAATCTCCCCTGGCTTTGGTCACAAACAAAAGCAGTTGGATGGCATGTTGGTTGTAAAAATAACAACCAGAGTGCAGGAGAGAAGGGAGTTGAAGCAAACGTCCTCTGGTGCGAGCTTCCTGGGCTCTTGCCATGGCAGCACCTGCCACCCACTTGCCTTTCCCCACCAGCTTGCTTGGTCCACAAACACCGCGAAGACTGCCCTGTGGCAGATCTGCACTGGATTCCGCCTGTGCCCTGGAGGTGGCTGCTTTATAAGTACTAAAAGGGGCACTTTGTTGTTTTGGTGGGTGTTGTGAAAGTAACAACTGTACTCGGTTTAAAGCAGAAAACTGTGGGAGTAACCCTAAAGGGTGAAGGCAGTGGGCCTGGTGGTGCACGCCGGTACACCTGACACTCTGCAGGGCCAAGGCAGAGAATTGGAAACTTGGGCCCAGCCTGGTGACTTAGTAAGACTCTGTCTCAAAATAAAAAACTTAGAAAGGGCTGAGGATGTAGCACAGGGTGATGGGCCTAGACCCAATCCCCAGCACTGCAAAAAAACCCAAAAGCATACAAGCAAAACCTATGGGAAAGGCTTTGACCCTGTTTCCCGGCCACAGGGCAGCAGGACCCCATCTTTCCTCATCCTCAGCAGCTTAGGGTAACCAGTGCCATCTCACTGCAGCCCATTCTCCTGGTGACATCTCCTGCCCGCTCGAAGTGTCCTGTGTGCACGGCTCCACATGAATGAGCGGATTCAAGGCAACTTGTCTTTACAACAAAAGACTTCTTCTAGTAAACTACACGTGAAGTCAGACCATGAGCCAGGGTGCCTTCCTCATCAAATGAGGCCTTGGGGCCTCTCTGCCTGGCCTGCAGCTGGGTTCGTGTGCCTGGCCACGAGCATCACTGGGATTCCGACCTCCTGGCGCCTACCTGGCGACTTTAGCTGGTCCTGGTAGTCAGGCGTGTATGGGTCAATTGTCTGCATCAGCACATAGATGCACAGCGCGAAGAGTCCAGTCATCACCACGTAGAAGGCCACATAGTAGAGGCTGATCCACACTGGAAGGAGAGACACAACCATGGTGCAGGGGTCAGGGCAGTGCCCACAGCACAGGCCTCAACTCACATTGACCCTCCACACCCACACATCCCCTGGTCAGTATGCCCACTCTGTGCCCCTCAGCCCTCTCCACTCACCGCTCCTCTGCGCTCCACAGACCGCCTCTAACCGTAACCCTCCCCTCTACGGTTCCTCTACTCACAGACCCTCCACTTGCTCCCCACAGCCCTCAGACCCTCCACCCCGCAGAGCTGCTCCTGCTGTTACACGGCCCCCGCCCAGTCTTATCATGGGACCTGCTGAGCCAGCATCTGGACATCCTGTCCTGGTGGCTCCCTGTGCCTGTGCCGTCCCCATGGCTGTCCCTCCCACATTTTCTGTCCCACCCTGTGGTGGACCTGATGTAGGAGCTGGGCGTGGCAAAACTGTCGGGGGAAATGAGCAGGACCTGTCAATCAAAAGATGCCAGGTCAAGGCCAGGCCCCATAGAGCTTCTGTCGCGCTCCCATGAGATGTGGAAGGCATAAAAAAGAGCAGCCATCACTGAAAGCTGCTATCCAGCATGCGTTTGCACGGTAGCCCACATCACGTTTCTCAGATGTGGCGTGCACATTTATCTTTGCTTCTGCCCTCTTTTTCTCTCTGTTCAGCCCAAGTTTGCTCTGCAGAGCTGGTTTCTTCCATAGCTGTTTACCCCGCACTTTTCAAGTAAACTTTTGGCTTGTTTTGTCCAATTCTTTGTTGGGGGCAAGAAGGGCCTGGAATACTTTTGATTGGCACAGCTTTTCTAAAGAACCCACCCAGGGCCAGGGATTTAGCTCAGCAGCACAGCACCTGCCTGGCAAGCACAAGGTCCTGAGTTTGATTCCCGGTTCCAAGAACAAAAGAAAAGAAGCCACCCTATAAGAGACCTTCTGTGCACGCGGAAACCCACAGTGAGGAGTAGTCTTACGTGTGCTGCTCATTTTACCATGGGGGCATTTTGCCATTAACGGTGAAGCACCTGGCTGCACAGGTCATTGTCATCCCAACCAGCACTCACTGACCAAGAGCCTGTCCTCGGAACCCTGGGGTAAGAGTGACTGTGCCCCCATGGTACTCAGACTTCTAGAGGGATGGGGGGCTCCCTGTGGTCGCTGGGCCTTGCCTCCCAGGAATAATAGCCTGTCCCATGCTTTTGTGGTCTTACCGGGCTGGTTTCCTCAGCCCTGAGACCCAGCCCCAGGTCCCAAGGCTGCACCCACACCTTGGGCCTGGGACCTTTCCAGAAAGTTCTGAGGGGCCTGGAGGCCAGCAGGGCAGTTCCAGGGAGACTTGGCGGCTAGGACCACCCCACCTGACAGCTCTGAGGGGATAGTGGCAGCTATACTACAACTTCTTTTGTTTTTGTCTTTTTGAGACAGGGTTTCAGTATGCAGTTCAAGCTGGCCTTGAACTCACTGTGGGGTTCAGACTGGCCTTGAACTTGCAGCCATTCTCCTGCTTCAGCCTTCCAAGTGCTGGGTTGATAGGCATGTGCCACCCACCTGGCCTGTACCCCAACTTCTGCCTATGTTCTCTCTGCTTTCCTTCTATCCCTGTCGCCTAAGCCCTGTCTGGGGCTCCGTCGGCCATGTTTGCTTTCTGCTCTAGGGCTTGCTGTGCTGTTTAAGTCACATCAGAGAGGTGGGGGGCCACGTCCCAATGAGAGACTTACTTTTGAGAATCATGGTCTTGGAGAGGCTGCACCACGTCCCCGTAGGTATAGACAATGAGCTTGCACACAATAAGCATCATTGGCATCTTTGTGGCCCAGCTGGGGGATTGGGTTGTCTGAAGTGGTACCCCTCAAGCCACAATACCCCTGCAAACCCATAGGCTCGTCCTCATTCCTTCAGTCTGGGAGGTTGGGCCTGGGTTGGCACTCCACGGGGTCCCAGGGACCAGGGACAGCAGTGGGGACACCATCATCCCCTCTCCCAAGACAGGGCAGCACTGCAGAGGCCCAGGGGCCACAAGGTGTCCCTGGGCTCCCACTCAGCTGCCAGGGCCTGAGGGGTTATGAGGAGGATTCGCTTGTTCTGGACTCTTAAGCAGTTTGTGGAGGACTTGCCCTGCGGGGCTGCCTGTTGTCGGGAGAACATTTCCGCCCCAAAGGCTCAAGTGGCCGCCTGCAGCCAGACAGGTGGGGACCTGGCGGCCAGCAGCCCTGAGCCGCAGCGTCCTGCACATGGAGAGGAGCCAGCGGGTGCTGAGTCGCAACTGCACAGCAGGGGGCGCCCGAGTGCGGCTCGCATATCGGGCGTCCCAGAGACTTGCTCCTTGATGAGCGGCTCCGTGTGCCTCAGATTATCTGACCAGAGAGCCACCATCGCTGCCTTTAAAATTCTTTAAAGACTTACTTTGAGAATCATGGTTTTTAAAATACTGTTCTCAGACATGCTGTTGAAATTCAGGGCCACATGGTGCTCCTGCCTCCAGGATCAGCTGGGGCCCAGGCTGCCTAAGCTGTGTGCCCACATGACCTCCTTGCAGGGCCTGTGCTGCCCTCCACCCGTGCCTGCCCACCAGGGAAGGGGGCTGAACCGCCCTCCACAGCCCCCACACCTACCCCAGCGGGCTGGGGTGCGGCCCAGCATCTGCCCGGTGTCTGGGTTCCAGCAGTAATGCCGGAACTCCTCCATCCTCTGGCTGCAGGTCTTCTTTTCCTGCAGAGCTGCCATGTCTCTGTCTAGAAGCCCCTCCTGCTCCCGGCCAGGTGGAGAGGGCCGCCCTCCCTTGGCTCTTATAGTCTCCTCCGGAGCAGGCTGGCCGCACCTGAGGGGTGGCTATCAGCTCTGCCATCGTCTCCAAACACAGGGAGGGGCCGCCTGCCCTGCTGTGCCGCAGTCCCTGCTATCGCGCCTTCCACCCCCATCCTGGCTCTGGCAGCCCCAGCTTGCCCTTGGGGTGCCCTTGGGATGCCCTCGGCTGGTGACTGTTACTTGGCTCCTTCAGGAGGTGAAATACAAACACGAGTCAGAAGCAGACAACAGCCCGGGCCAGCCACACCCGCCCTCCTGGGACACAACCTTTCAACCTTCAGCTTCTGCAGAGGACCTGGGTGCCCAGAGTGACCCTGCAGCCCTTGACCTTGGATGTTTGTCCCCTGCCCCATGGCAGGCAGACTGGCATCACAGTGGGGAAGGGGCCAGCCTGTGTATGAGGATGATGCCCTCTTGCCCCTTGGTGGGGTGAGACAGTGCCCCGTGGGTTTCTGTGTCCCTGGAGGAGCTCACCCACCGTGACAGCAGCTGCTTGGCATGAGTGTGCTCCTTACTGGCATCTTCAGGGTGCGTTTCAATGAGGCCTGAGCCCCCCTGTTCCCAGGTGCTGTGTTGAGGGTCCGTGGGAAGAATGTGTGAGCAGCACATGGGGATCGGCTATAAACACTGGACCCCACCCATCCTGCTGCCATGGCCTGAGCGCCCAGCATGCAGCCAGGTCCAGGACTCAGAGGCTTCCTGCAGCTGGCGCAGGTCTACAGTGTCCTCTCCACAGGGAGGCGGGCAGGGAGACCAGGCAAGGGGATGAGCTCAAGGGGCTTGCAAGTGCGAAGGCCAAGCCCAACTGAAACGTGGGTGCTGACACCTAGGATATTGCACAAGAAATTGCGTTTAAGGGTTCATTTCCTGTCACAGCTAGGCTTTATCCCTCAGGGACCCGTGTAAGCCATGCAGTTTCTCTGGGACAAACAAGGAAGGCTCCTGTAGCCACTACTCAGCCTTTTTCCTTCAGAATGGCTCAGAGTTTGCCTGCAAACCAGTACCAGGACACTCGGGAGGAGCTGCACTGCTTTAGCCTGCACTCTTCCCCAGTACCACCCATCTCTGGTGCTGAGAGCTGAGGGCCACCCAGGCTCAGAGGTGCTGGAGCTGCCATCTCCCTGTGCGAGCCCTGGGCTTGGGACTCCAGAGGCAAGGACCCAAATGCACCTGCGTCTGCAGCCTTACTGGTGTGACAGACAGAAATGCTCTTGATAGGATATGGGTCCTTCCTGGTTGTTTTTGACCCCCGTGTCCTGATAGTTTGAGTTTCTGGAAGCAGCCCTATGCATTATCAGAGTGGCCCTGCGCCTGTAGGCAGGCCACTGACTGTGTAGAGGGCAGCTTCCCTGGAGAATCACAGGAACGCAGAGCCAGGAAGGCCCTTGGCACCTGTCTGGCACCAAGGTGGCATCAGGTCAGCCCAGTGGACACTCAGGATGGTAACCACCACCCAGTGTAACATCGTCACTGCCTATGGGATCAGTGGAGGCCACACGGAGCCAGAGCTCCTGCCTACCTCACAGTGACGAGGGGCCCTCAGTTCCCAGGGGTGTCCAGGCCTCTGCCTCTCAGCATTGGTGGAGCTCCTGGTGCCAAGTGGAGCCAGAGAAACAAGCAGAAGTGAGAAGAAACGACTGTATTGCGGCTGATAATTGGTCATCACACGAAGAACTAGGACCATCAGTTTGTGCCAGGTCAGACAGGTGTTCAGTGCCCAGCCAAGATTAAAGGCAGCCATGGTCACAGCGCTTCAAAAAGTAGTGGCAAGCATGCCCAGAGCAGATAAAAAGAAGCTCTCAGTAAAGAAACGGAAAGTTTCAAGAAAGATATAGACGGTATAAAGAGCAAAATGGAAAATTTTGATTTGAAAATTCAATGATCCAAAGAAAAAAGCCTAAACAGTGGGCTTAGCAGCAGAATGTGGGGGATGAAGACACAGCAGTGGACAGCACTGGGGACACGCAGGGCTGCAGGACACACCCTGTGGCCAAAGGCTGGCACTGGTGTTGGCACAGCCTGGAGGGAGGCTGGAGGCCACTGCTACAAATGCCCAGCTGACAACTCAGATTTGGCAAAGGCATAGACTCACAACCCAAGAAGCTGAGCAAACCCATACGAGTGCCCCTGACACCATCAAACATCTGAGAACTAAAGAAGGAAAAGACCTTAACAGCAGCCAAAGAAAAACTATTTGAATGACCGCAGAATTCTCATCAGATGCTGAAGAGACCAGAAAAAAATTGCATAATAATTTTGTTTTGTTTTATTTTGAGATGAGGTCTTGCTGTGTAGTTCAGACTGGCCTTGAACTCACTGTTGAACATGAGGTGATCCTCCTGCCTCAGCCTCCTGAGTAATGGAATTACATGCATGTGCCACCATGTCTGGTTGCACAATAATTTTAAAGAAAATGACTGTCAAGCCACAATCTTCCTTTTTTTTTTTTTTTGGTACCAGGAATAGGACTCAGGACCTTGTGCTTGCCAGGCAGGTCCTTGTGCCGCTGAGCTAGGTCCCTGGCCCCAAGCCACAATCTTATACCTAGAAAATATCATCAGGAATGTAGGGAGAATCCAGACATTTTCAATGAAGGAGAAGTAAAAATAAGCAAATAAAAATATTGCCAGATGATTTGATTTTCTAAAAGAATGGCTAAGGGAAGCTCAATACACAAAAGAAATGAAGAAAGAAGAAATACTGGAAGGGAGGAATAGCTAGAAAAAATATGGGTGATTACTATAGATTTTCGTTTTCTTCTTGGGTTTTAAATTATGTTCAGTGAGTAAAGCACAATGCCAATACTGCCTGAGGGCGCTCTGTATGTAAAGGAAGTGATTAAAACTGTTGCAGACCCCATTTAACGACTGAGTTAAGTCCTGTGACTGCAGGTTGTTAAATGAGGAATTGTGGAGAGTATGCACAATACATTATTTAGGAAAAGAAGTGGTCAAAGGAAACTCCAACTTGATGAGTTTGCTTCTATTTGCGGAACTCTTCTGTGCAGTGCTGTGATGGGTGACAGAACATAAACTACAGCGCTGTGCTGGGTCCGTGGATCACAGAGCTGAGCCGCAGAAGATGCCGCTGTGAGGCTGCGCTGCTTGCTGTGCCACGAGCCTGAGTGCAGGTCCTTCGTCCAAGCCATGGGTGCGGAGTCCGAACGGCGCGCCTCAGCCGTAGATCCAAACAGTAGGGAAACAGGTTGGTCATTAAACGAGGGACATCCGCACAACAATGAATAGGGAGGGAAAATGGGATGTTTCGCATACTTTACTTGAAGAAATAAAACTGTAGCACCAAAGAATGTGGTAAGTGATGTATATAATGCAGTGCTTTGACCTACCAATCAACAGCTACATCAAGAGATACACTTTAAGTACCATAGAGGTATAAAAATTGAATTCGAAAAATATTCAAGTGTCTTACAGGAAAACTGGAAGAAGAAGCACAGAAACCAAAAGTAGAACAAATGAAACGGCAGGTGTGATCCCTCGCACATCAAGCCTTGCTCTCCTGTGCATGGTTCAGTGCATCGGATAAAAGCGGAGGTTGGCAGAGCTGGTTTAAAACGTGGGCCAGCTGTGTACCGTCTACAGGAGACTCACCAGCTTGGATGCGCAGCAGGCTGAATGGAGGAGGAGTGCCATGCAAGTGCTAACCCAGAAAAACAGCAGCTAAGTGCACACCCTGCAGGGCAGCGGGAGTTTCCAGCAGCAAAGAGGCTCGCAATAAAGTAAGAAAAGGGCTGATGCACAGAGAAGGCAGGGCAGCCCTAAAAAAGCAGAAATACCGAATGTGCTGTGAGCTTCCAGAACTGGGTGTAGTAGACCAATGCACAATCAGAAGTGGAGGCGCTTCGAAGCACCTCCTTCACCAGCTGATAAGAGAACTGAGCAGATGTCGGGGTGGACAGAAGCTGTGACCTCCTCAGCCTCCTGTGCCCTCTGCAAGGCTCCCCACAGCACTGGCGGGATGCCTTTCTTCTAAAGAGTGGAACGGATACAAACTAGGCTGTGTTGTGGGCCACAGGATAAGTCGCAGCAAATTTAAAAATTTCAGTCCTACAGTGAGAGCTCTAAAACCAGCATGGGATCAAAGTAGGAATTAATCACAGAAAGCACCAGGAAAGCCTCAGAGCACAGGAAAACTATAGTACACTTCTGATAATTGAGTCTAGAGGAAGTCTGTGGCGAAAACTTTAAAAATATGCAGGATGGAGAGAAGACACAAATACAGCCTACTAAAATTTGTGGCACACAGTTATGATAGCATGAAGAGGAAATTTTATAGCACTAAATGTGTGCACTAGAAAAGAGGCAAATTTCAAATAAAAAAATCTAAGCCTCCACCTCACAGGTCTAGGAAAACAAAGAACAGGAACAAAAAATTAGTAAGTAGGAGAAGGAAACAGAAGAGAATAGAAACCAATGAATTTGCAAACAGGCAGTGAAGAGAATCACTGAATGAAAGGCCGATCTCCGGAAAAGATCAGCAAAGCTGGCAAACTGGGAAGAGAAGACGCTTGTCAGTGGAATCAGGAGTGAACCAGAGACATCACCACAGGCCGATGACACCAAAACAGGGAAGATGCTACTTGTCTCTGTGCAAGACCTGGACCTTAGAGTCATTGGGCCACTTTCCTAGAACACAACTCACCCAGCTTAGAAGAGATCCTTTTTTTTTTTTTTTTTTGGTTTTTCTCCGGTACCGGGAACCGAACTCACAACATTGTGCTTGCCAGGCAGGCGCTTTGCCACTGAGCTAAATCCCCAGCCCCTAGAAGAGATCCTTGAACAGTCCCATAGCCATCAAGGAAAGTGAATTCATCATTTTGAAATCTCCCTACAAAGAAGCCTCCAGTCCCAGGTGTTTTTGTGGGAGAGTGTTACCAAATGTTTAAGGAAAAATTAGCACAGTTTTAAAAACCACATCTTCTGGAAAATGTAAGATCAGGAAACATTCCCCAACTGATTTTAGGAGGCAAGTGTTATCTAAAATGAGATAAAACAATATAAGACAGAAAACCACAGATCAACATCTCTCATGAATGTAGGCATAAAAAGCCTTTAAAAATTGGTAGCTGAATCCAAGTGTGTGAGAAACACACTTCATGACCATGTGGGATGCAAAACTGGTGTAATACTAAAATCAACTGGTGCCATGCATTAACTGAATGAAGAAAATCCACAGGATTGTAGTGATCAGTGATGCAAGCACCTTCGATCAATTCAGCATCATTTACTATGGGAACTCTCAGCAAACGAGGAACGGGAGAAGCTTCCTCAGTGTGACTCAGCCTCCACAGAACCTGAGTGACTCTGGGTGGTGATGGGTGAGTGCCCAGCCGGAGCCCACACCAGGAGTCTGATTTCCTTGTGCAGCTCCCAGGTTCACCAGCCATGCCAGTGAGCAAACAACACTCAGCCCAGCAAGGAGGAAGTGGAGCTGTCCTCGCTGCAGGGAACAGGGTGCCATATGCAGACTACCCAGGAAAACTACAGGGATGAGAGGTTAGCGAGGTTGTGAGGCACAGGTAAATGTCCAAAATGCCACTGTGTTTCTAACACTAGTAGTGAACATGTGGGATTCAGCATTAGAAATGCAGTGCATCATGATTGCCCCAAACAAAAAGGGATGCTTAGGCATTCATCTAATACAACTGATGTGCAACTTGCAGACCGAAGCCTGTGTGGAGGGCTGGCAGGAAAAGAGTCGCAGGCTGTGTGCTTAACACAAATGTTTAACTCAGTTCCTATCAGGGAGAAGATTTATAGAGTCAGCAAAGAGACCAGATAGGCGTTTTCTTCTGTACTGTGCATATAGCGGTGTGTATGTGTGTGTGCATTCCTAGGGGTTGAACCCAGGGCCTTCGCACTGAGCTACATCACCAGCCCTTTGTTAAATTTTAAATTTTGAGGTAAGGTTGCCCACACTGGCCTCCAACTTGTGGTCTTCTTGCTTCAACCTCCTAGAGTATGGGGAACATAGACATGTGCCACTGTGCCTAGCTGAATATAGGGTTTTTAAAAGAATTTTTATAAAAAATATTTTGGAAAAACAAAAATAAAGTGGAAGGACTGTGTCTACCCCATTTCAGAGCTTGTGATATAGCTACAGTGGTCAGGGTGATGTGGTCTGGCCAGAAGGAGACATAGAGACTGAAGGGATGGAAGGGAAAATCCAGGGACAGACCCAAATATGCCCAGCTGGCCTCCTTCCAAGGTGAAGAATAAATCCAGTGAGGCAGAAGCAATGTTTTTAGTAGGAGTGCCAGGCAACTGTTAAAAACAAACAAATCAATTGACCAATCCAGAACCTGTCTCACCCTTTATACAAAAATGAACTCAAAGCGGCTTTGGAACTGCAGCGTAATTTGGGACAGGAAAAACTGTCCCAAAAATGTGTCAGTCCTCAGGACCTCGGGCTGGGTGGAGGGCACTTGGGCTTACACCAAAGCACAGTTGTGCTCTGCAGAAGGTTGGAGAGGGAGAGGAGATGGGCCGCCACCTGGCAGGGCGTTTGGAAACCACGTCTTTGGCAAGGGCCTGGTTGGTGTCCGGGACACAGAAGGACTCTCCAAAGTCAATGACCAAAAGCAAACACTGGGTAGAACAGTCAGGAGATGTGAGGAGTCAACCAAGGGGAACAAAAACTAAAGCCACGAGGGGCAGCAGGTACCCGTTGTAATGGTGAGGAAAGAACAGGTGGCAGACACTGTCCTGGTGAGGTGTGGCGAGCTGTGTCTCCTGTGCTTTGGCTGCTGGAGATGTAAAATGGGGTGCAGGCTCTTGGAGGACAGCTTGCCAGCTCCTTATAAAGTAACCTTGTGAATACCAGGGAACCTAAAATTATTCTTGGGCATTTGTCCGGGAGAAGTGGAAATTTGTATTCACGCGGAAGCCTGCATGGGACCTGCGTAGCTTTGTTCATGACAACCAAACACTGGCAAAAGCCCAGAGGCCCTGCAGTGGGTGGCTGGGAATGGCAGTGAGAGAGGACACTGCTTGGCCAGAGGAGTGGGAGCTGGTTACGTGTTTGGGTAGTGGGGGAACCTCTGGAACCATGGAGTGGAGAAGCCACTCCCCAAGGGCAGCACGGCGTGGAGTCCACTCACACAGCCCCCAGCAATGGCCCAGGGTGGCCGGGGGACAGATCTGCCTCCACGGGGGAGAAGGAGGAGATGGGTGCGGTGTGCAGGGAGGCAGGAGGGTCCCAGGACCCAAGCCCTGCATCTGGGAGGCTCTGGCCTCACAGAATGGGCTGCAGTGTTGAGCTAAACTTGGGGCACTGACACTTTGGGTCCCTCATAACTGCGTGTGGATCTGCAGTTACCATAAAATAAACATTTCATTTAGGGTTTGGAGACCTGCATGCCCGACCTCTTACATCTGAGACCTGAGAAGGGACTTGTTTGGCCCTGTGACTGAGCATGTCCCTGCCCTGTGGTGCCTGGCACAGGGACATCTCCCAGAGTGCCCCTTGTCCCAACTGCCAGCTCGCTCAGTGCCCCCTAGCCCCTCGTGCCTCTGGCGGAGCCTGAGTCCCTGTGCCGCAGCAGGGAGTGAGCCACGTCCCCTCAACTCTGAGGGGGCAGAATGGGGTCCCATGGCTCTCAAGGTCACCTGCTGCTGAGTAGCTGGGGGGAGGAGTGCAGGTCTCCTGGGGACAGAGAGCTGCTGGTCACCTCAAATATTTACTCACTGGCGCCTGCATGGACACTGCCAGGAGCCTGCATGGACCGTGCTGCTCAGCCCGAGAGTGTGTCCCCTCCCCACTCCACTTGGGCGTGTCCCCACTCAAGGGTCCCGCTGTCCTCCTGCATGAGCAGGGGGCCTGGCTCGCTTCCCTGTGCAACCCTGTGCTTCCTCCCCGCTGGGGGCCAGAACTAACCCTGCTCATGCCCCGTGGTTCTTCCCAAACGGGAGTCCCTGTGGGCTACTCTCCCAAGGTGTGTCTCAGTGTGCCCTGGTGTGTCTCAGGTCTGTCCCACGTATGCCATGCCTGAATCTCAACCGTGTCCAGGTGTGTCCTGGGTGTGTGTCAGGTATGTCCCAGGTGAACCTTACTTGAGTCTCAGGTGTGCCTGTGTGTACTCTGCCTGAATCTCAGGTGTGCCCTGGTGTGCCCCAGTGTGTCCTGGGTGTGTGTCAGGTGTATCCTACATGTGTCCCACCTTTGCACTCTTCACTGTGTCTGCCGTTCTCTGGCAGCCTGGACCCGAGCAGCATCTGCGTGTCTCTGGTCACCTGGTCGCCATGTTACCTGGCATGTCTGCCGGCCTGCTTTGCGGCGAGGACACTGCTTGGGGCTGCTGACTCAGCACCCAGGGTCTGGGTATAGACACCGGGGC
Organism: Chinchilla lanigera; assembly: GCF_000276665.1. Classification (NCBI taxonomy): domain Eukaryota; kingdom Metazoa; phylum Chordata; class Mammalia; order Rodentia; family Chinchillidae; genus Chinchilla; species Chinchilla lanigera. Next base: position 354,190 of record NW_004955404.1, on the reverse strand, counting down.
TCTGCAGTGTGGGCTTTTGCTCTGGATTCCTACTGTCGGGAGGTCTGGGTCCTAGTGAAACCCAGCAGGAGGAAACAGGCTGCCGTCCTTACGAAGAAAGCTTTCTCCCCCGACCTCGTTCTCTTCCCACAAGGAACTGCACAGGCGCTGCTGCCTGCTGGGGCTGGGGCCTGGCCTCGTCCTTCCTGTGGGAAGCAGAGGTGGCCCCTTGGCAGGAGGGGCAGCTTGACACTCCCTCTAATCCGATTTGGAGCAGCTTAGGGGATTGTCTTTTTTGGGCGCTCACTAGTCACTCCTAAGGCGTCCTTCACGACCCTGGGGCTGGGATTTAGTCTGACGCTGTGTCGGCCCCGGACTCCTGGGGCTTCCCAGCGGGTCCCCAGCATCTTCGCCGGGGCTGGGACGTCGTCTTCGTCTGGAGAGGGCAGGCACAGGCACAGGCCAAGGGCATCGGGTCAGGGCCACTCTGGCAGTGGGTGCTGTGGGCTGGGCCTCAGCAGCGGCGGGATGGACTTCGGGGCCTTGGAGACCGTGGTGGCCAATTCTGCCTTCATCGCTGCCCGGGGCAGCTTTGATGGGAGCAGTGTCCCATCCTCCCGGGACAAGAAGTACCTGGCCAAGCTCCGGCTGCCCCCGCTGTCCAAGTGCGAGGGCCTCCGTGAGAGCCTCAGCCTGGGGTTTGACAGTGTGTGCTTGGAACAGCCCATTGGGAAGCGGCTCTTCCAGCAGTTCCTGGGGATGGACAAGAGGCACGCACCGGCCTTGGGGCTCTGGAGGGACATCGAGGACTACGACATGGCCGACGATGACCTGCGGCCGCAGAAGGCACAGGCCCTCTTGGCCGAGTACCTGGACACCCGGGCGGAGCTCTTCTGTGGCTTCCTGGAGGAGGGCGCTGTGGCGAGGGTGAGGGAGGGCCCGGCGGGGAGCCAGGATGGGCTCTTCCAGCCGCTGCTGCAGGCCACCCTGGCGCACTTGAGCCAGGGCCCCTTCCAGGAGTTCCTGGGCAGCCTGCACTTCTTGAGGTTCCTGCAGTGGAAGTGGCTTGAGGCACAGCCCATGGGTGAGGACTGGTTCCTGGACTTTAGGGTGCTGGGCAAGGGTGGTTTTGGGGAGGTGTGGGCCTGCCAGATGAAGGCCACTGGCAAGATGTATGCCTGCAAGAAGCTCAACAAGAAGCGCCTGAAGAAGAGGAAGGGGTACCAGGTGAGGGGCCGGCAGCATGCTGAGCACAGCACTTGGGTCCTGCCTTTCGGGCCTCCTGGGGGGTATTGCCTCAGTTACCATGCATAGGAGCAACTTGGGAAGAGTCCTGGCTACAGGGCCCAGGCCCAGCCCTCATGACCAGAGGGCACAGAAGGCAGAGGCGGGATGGTTGGAAGCTTCCAGGAAGGGGAAGCAGGGTCCCTGTGATTCTGGGGTGCAGAACTGTGTTTCCTGCACACAGGTTTCCCAGGATGGGGAGCGAAGAGGACATGCCACAGGTTGGCCCCTTCTGTCCTGCCCTGTCTGGGGTCAGGTGTCTTGTGAGGACAGGGCCAGTGAAAGCTGCTTAGCCTCCAAGGGACTCAGATACTGCGCACAGCAGGTGGTGCTGAGGGCAGGTGAAGCTCTGAGGCACATAGCCGGTGCTTGTTCCTAACCTGCCAGGTCAAATGTCAGGTGCTCATGGCACTGTCAAATGGGTCCTCACTGGGCTTAAGAGTGAAGTGACGGCACCCCACTATATTTTAATGGCAAATTTTAAAATTGGGTTTTTTTTTACGACAAGGTCTGGCCATTTTGCCCAGACTGGCCTTGAACTTGGGATCCTTTTGCCTCAGCCTCCCGAGTGCTGGGATCACAAGTGTACCCCACCACGCCTGGCTAATGACAGTCTTTAAAGAATGGCTTTATTGAGGTATAACCCACATGTCAGGCTGTTCATCTGTGTCTGAAATTTTAATCCAGTGGCAGCGTTCTCCCTTCCTAAGGCCAAATGAGGCCAGCCTGACTGGGCCCTGAGAACCACAGAACAGTGAGCAGAGCTGTGGGGCAGCAGGAGGGCCTGATGGGAGGCTGCCAGAGTGGAGGGGCTCCCCGGGGATGCCAGCTGACCCCCGCTGTCTATCCCAGGCGACTCCACACCCACCTCTCTGGGAGTGGCCCCTGACAACCTTCTGTGGCTTTGGGAGCCTTGGGTGTGTTGCACTCACCCACCTACCTTGCAGGGTGCCATGGTGGAGAAGAAGATCCTGGCCAAGGTGCACAGCCGCTTCATCGTCTCCCTGGCCTACGCGTTCGAAACCAAGACGGACCTCTGCCTGGTCATGACTATCATGAACGGAGGTGACATCAGGTAGATGCCGTCCCAGGGGAAGCCTGGCCTAAGGGGACACCTGCTTGGCCCCCCATCAGGTGGGCGCCCTGGGCCTCTGGGGCCATTGTCGTTGGTGCTGACCTTCATGGGGGCACAAAGTGGCAGAGAGGCAGCGCTGTCTCAGCCTTGGCCAGGATCACCCAGCGCTAGGCTGGCCCATCATGAGCTCTGGGAGGGGAAAGACTGCTGGCCAGCTGGGTGAGCTAACTGCTCTGTGCCTCAATTTCCTCATCTGTAAAATGGGAATAAAAATAGGAAGTAAGAAGAACTGAGATGTGAAGTGCATGTACCAGCTCCCCATGATGAATGTAATCATGTTGTGCTATAGGCACATGCTAATAAAAATAAAAGTTAAAAAACCCAGTAGATGAATTGAAAAATACAGAGGTTGCTTGGAGGATGACCTTAGCACCCCAGGGGCTTTTGTGACTGGTGCCCCTTGGCTCCGTCAGAGGCAGCCATGCTCCAAGGTTCTGTACCCCTCTGCACTCTGAGGAACCCCAGCTGCCCATTTTCCAGAGGAGGAACGTGAGGCCCAGACCAGCACCCAGCGTGACTATGTCTCTCTTTACCTCCCTTGTCCACCCCTACCAGGCGCCCAGCAGCTCAGGCACCCATTTCCTGGGGCGCAACTGGGAGAGGCTGGTGCAGCAAAGGGGGCTTCGGCGGTCGAGGGTGCAGGGCCACTCATCTAGGCCACATGGTTCCCTTCCGAGGGACAGGGCTGCGCCCCCCGCTCATTACATGGGCCTGATCTCCTCTCAGCAGCGTGGTCAGGGAACTGCCGCCCTGGGGCTTTGGGGTGACATGGAACCCTTGCTCAGTGCCCCACTGTCCCCCAGGTACCACATTTACAACATGGATGAGGAGAACCCCGGCTTCCCAGAGCCCCGCGCTATCTTCTACACGGCCCAGATCATTAGCGGCCTGGAGCATCTGCACCAGAGGCGCATCGTCTACCGCGACCTCAAGCCAGAGAATGTGCTGCTGGACAACGATGGTGAGACTTGCCCTGGGCTACTCCCAGCCCTGCCCCTGCCCCCAGCCCTGCCCCTGCCCCTGCCCCCAGCCCTGCCCCTGTCCCTGATCTCAACTCCAACCCTGCCCCTGCCCCTGCCCCTGCCCCCAGCCCTGCCCCTGCCCCTGATCTCAACTCCAACCCTGCCCCTGCCCCTGCCACTGCCCCTGCCACTGCCCCTGCAACTGCCCCCAGCCCTGTCCCTGCCCCTGATTTCAACTCCAACCCTGATCCTGACCCTGACCCCAACCCTGCCCCTGGCCTCAGCCCTGACCCTGACCCCAGCCCCTGATCTCAACTCCAACCCTGATCCTGACCCTGACCCCAACCCTGCCCCTGGCCTCAGCCCTGACCCTGACCCCAGCCCCTGATCTCAACTCCAACCCTGATCCTGACCCTGACCCCAACCCTGCCCCTGGCCTCAGCCCTGACCCTGACCCCAGCCCCTGATCTCAACTCTAACCCTGACCCTGACCCTGACCCTGACCACAGCCCTGCCCCTGCCCCTGATCTCAACTCCAACCATGACCGTGACCCTGACCCTGACCCCAGTCCAGACTCCTACCCTGCCTTGGCCCTCATGCCCCTAACTGTGACTGTTACCCCAACCCCAGCTCTGTAGAGCATGCCGGGACCCAAGCCTTCACCATTAGCACCCGTCTTGTGCCCCTGGAACAATGTCCATACTAGGATCATTCGTAGGTGTGTGTGTGCAGTGTATGCCTGGTGTATGTTGTGTCTGTGTGTGTGGCGTGTGTATGCTCTGTGGTGTGTGTATAGTGCCAGTTGTGTGTATGTGTTGTGTCTGTGTGTGTGTGTGTGTCATGGCTGTGTGTATGTGTAGTGTACAAGCCCATGTGTGCTGGGCATCTTGGTTTCTGACCCCACTGTGTTGGCTCAGGCAATGTGCGGATCTCTGACCTTGGGCTGGCTGTGGAGCTGCAGGAAGGGCAGAGCAAGACCAAGGGCTACGCGGGGACCCCAGGTGAGGTGGGGACCTGGCCAGCAGGGTGCAGCACGGTTCCTCCTTCCCCCGCGAAGAGCTACAGTGCCCCTCCCGCCTCTCTCTGGGAGCTGATAGGGCTGCTCCCTGTGGCCACCCTCCCTGCCCTGCAAGTCCCAGGGCTCTGTGTCACAACTGCCCTGGAACCATGTGGGCAGCAGTGGACAGGGCTCACGGTGCCCCAGGCATGGGTGGACAGGATACGATCCAGGCGCGTGGGGTGGGAGCTGAGCCACAGAGCAGCTTTTGTAGAATCGGTGCAGCCACTGTGCACAGCATGCACCTGTTCATGTGTGTGTCCGTGTGTGTGTCCCACGTGAGTCCACACCTATGTCTGTGTGAATGTGCATGCGTGTGTGCACGTGAGTATGAGCAGCTCTCTGTGCGCATACTTCTCTGTGCATGCATGCACATGTGTATGAGGCACACAGGCATGAGCATCTCTGTCTCTGCACACGTGGCTGCATGCATCTCTGTGTGTTGGTGTATTTTGTAATGCTTCTATGTGTCTGTGTCTTTTGAGTGCACATGTGTGTCTGTGTGTGCTGTGGCTGCACATGCCTGGCGTGTCCTGCTCCCCATCTCCCCCGTTTCTTCTCACCCTCCCCAGGCATGCAGCACAGAGGGGAGGAGCTGTGTGGGCAGTGTGTGGTCGTGTTCTCACCTGCTGTCAGTGGTGTGTGGCTTCGGGTAGCTCACTTGGCCTCTCTGAGCTTGTTCTAAATGTGCGGTGTGGGTGTCCTGATGTGGCCACTGTACCAGGTGCCTTTGGTTATGCAGGGAGATGCTGCCCTGGAGGCCAGGCTTGGGCAGTGAGGGGACTTGGTCCTGCCGTGTAGTGGAGCGGGTGGCTGTGTGGCCTGACTTAGGGAAGGGGCGTCCCCTGGTCTGGAGAAGGATGGTTCCTGCTGCCCTCCTGGGGCTCAGTCAAGGGACTGAGGCTCCCCTGGAGGTTGCTGCCACTGTGGGGCGCTGAGAAGAACGTTCTGGAAGCGGCAGACCTGGAGCAGCCCTGAGGGGTCGGGGAGGACATTTTTGGGCCTCCGTGGTCCTCACACAGCTGGGACTGGAAACCTCTGTCTCGAGTTTGGCCACCAGGGGCGCTATTGCTACTGCTTTGCACCCAGCCCCAGAGATGGGCTCTGGGCCTTCTCAGGCAGCACCACAGTGGCCAGCTGTGCCCCAGGAATCAGCACTGCTGTGACCTGACCTGGTCTCCAGTGACGCTGAGGTGGTGGGTGCCCTGCGGGAATGAAGCCCCTCCAGATAGGTCTCCTGGCTGGGCACTGCCCATGCAGAGGTTCCCTCACCACTGCTTTGTGGCTGCCACTCCGCAGTACTCAGGGTCAGCCAGGCTGGCTGTGGGGACAGACAGGGATGGCATCCTGTGCCTCCCACGTCTGGCCCTGTGTAGGCATCAGTCCTGCAGGAGGACGCATCCTCAGGGCTGCACAGTGTCCTGCAGGGCCTGGGGACCATGGCAGACGCATGGAGCCCACTCCCCTCTGTGTGTGTGGCTTCTGAAGTGTAGATAGGGAGGCAGTGGAGATTCAGGTCAGAAGCAAAGAGGAAGAGGGGCCTGGGGCAGCCATGGGGATGCTGTCCAGCTGTCACCTGGTGCATCGGAAGGCACAACAGGCTGAGAATGGGGGCCTGTGATGCCCATCAGCGTCCAGAGGCTGGAGGAGGAAGGCTGCCTGCTGGGGCCCACCCATTACTGATGCTGTTGAAGAGAGGAGAGGAGCCGCTGTCCCCATGCAGGGGCAGAAGCAGAGAGAAATGAAACACCCAAGCAGACTTGAAAGATCAACTCAGAGTCCTCCCAGAAAGTATATCAGAGTACAAAAAGAGACAGCAGGAGAGAAGCACAAAAAAACCGAAGCCCACCCCAGAAGGGCTAACGTATGAACCAGCTATGGCTGGAGGTGTCGCCAAGACCCTGGGAGTGGACGTACCAGTTTCCATCTGGAGATTCGTGGCCCGTCGGTACCTGCAGAGCCCCAGAGATGCTGGTGGGATTCCAGCATGAGGAAGATACCTAGGCTGCCAGGAGGGACATGGAATTGGGTCGGTGGGGCTGGTGCTTCCTGAAGTCACCCTGGAGAGAGAAGATGGAGGGAAATGCTTAGAAAATCCAGAGAGGCGACACCCTACCCAGCCAAAGCATTGATTGAACGTCAAGGAGAAATGGAGTCATTTTCAGACAGGAATGTTCCCAAATGCACCTTTAGCACCTTCCTGAGGAAGCCACTCAGCCAAAATGAAGGAGCCACCAAGGAGGCAGTGATCTGGGGCAAGGACGAAGAGGCTCCATGGCTCCCTCCCAGGCCTGACCAGCGCAGGGAGAAGGTGCCAGAGACACTCACCAGGATGGTGTTGACACCATATTGCCTTGTCAGAAAAGACCGGGCTTGGAGAATTCTCAAAGATGTGATAACCTGGTACTCAGCACATGGGAAACCAAGCAAATGGAAGAAAACACTAATGTAATCTTGGGAAACCGAGAGTGCAGTACACAGAGACATGGCCCTGGCTCGGAGCCTGGCTTGGCCGGCATGCTGTTGGATCCTGGTTTGTTGACCAGTGGTGTCTGAGAGGGAGGAGGTGTGTGTAGTGCTGCTTGGCTGATGGAGGGGCATCAGGGGAGTCCAAGGTAGCCCCCGCATCAGAGTTAGCTGTCCAGGGGCTACGCATGTTGGCAAGGACATCCAACCATGGAAGCGAAGACCAGAGGGTCAGGCCACTCCTGTGGCACAAGCAGGCTGGGCACTGTCTGGTCTGCTTTCTGCATGAGTCACTTTGAGCCAAAGACCAAGGTACAAGAAGGCAGTTGGTGGGCTAAGGACAGGTTTGCCCGGCCAAGGGGCTGCTGTGCCTGATCAGGCCTACTTTCTACCTCATACCATCTGAGCAAGTGACACCACCTCAGGGCCGCTGTCTCCCATGCTGAGGCATTGATTACATCTCTGTGAGTGTGGGTTAAATGCAACACGACCACCCAGGTGCACAGCAAGGTGATTGCAGGGGCCCTGGGCTGTCCTGGGCTGGAGACCAACTGAGCTCAGTCCTGAGCTTTCCTGGGCTTGCTGGAGAATGGGTCAGGAAGCCACAGTAGGGCTGCCTGCTTCTGTCTGTCGTACCTGGAGAGTCACACACATGCTCTAGTGTGGTCCAGGCGTGTTTTGCACCATCTCTGAGTTCAAGGTGCCACAGAGGGGAAAGAAGATATCACACCACCTGTGCAGCACAGGGGTTCCCAACCAGGATGACTGCCCCACTCCTGTGCATGCTGGGAGACAGTTTGGTGGGAACCAAAACAGTATCACAGAATTTTGGTGCCTGTTGGGGGAAGGCTGCTGGCATCTGGCACTTGGAGGCTAGGGTGCTGCCCAGTGTCCTGAATGACCACATGGGACTTTCTGTCCCCAGATAACAATGGTGCTGGAGCCTGTGGGGCCAGAACCACTTGTATCAGCTCTGTGTTTAGGACGGGTGCTTGTGTCTGACAGGCTTCATGGCCCCCGAGCTCCTTCGGGGTGAAGAATATGACTTCTCCGTGGACTACTTTGCCCTGGGGGTCACACTGTATGAGATGATCGCAGCCAGAGGGCCCTTCCGTGCCCGTGGGGAGAAGGTAGGTGCTGTGTGACGTCTGCTGTGACCCTCAGGATCTGCTGCTCAGGCAGATCAGGTGTGGGGCACAGTCTCTCCTGTCACTTTTTGGGGTGATGTTTCTGGGCCCCTGGAAACACGTTTAGGCCTGCCAGGTCCTGAGACCTGCAGGGTTGCTGCAGGACTTCATACTGTCCCTTTTCCCCAGAGCAGACAGTGATCAGCATTGGCCCCTAGGATGGGTGCCCTCCACTTCTGAGCTCAGAGGGCCTGGGGCCCAGGGGCCCAGGGGCCCAGGGGCCCAGGGGCCCAGGGGCATGGTGCCCCCAGCATGTGGCACTGTGGGTAGCCCTGCCTTGCCCACGCCCCCCACCTGAGATCATGTAGGAGCTTGGCCTATGTGGGGTGAACTTCCTTGCTGGCCCCCATCCTGGCCTCCCAGGCTCTTGGGCCAAACCTGATCCCCAGCATGGTAGCCAGGCCTGGGGGTGCAGTGCTGTTCCACCTCCTCAGCCACTGTGGGTTGGAGGGGCCGGGGTGCCCACCAGACTGTCCACCTGAGTACTTAGGAGGGGCCTTGGTAGGGTGGATGCCATCTCCAGGGAGTGGCCAGAAATAAAATGAGCCCCACATCACAGCTCCTGTCCTGTGATATGGGAATGAGACCCTAGCATGGCTGTGGTATGTGGTGCTTTAGTTTTGTTAGTTTCTTTTCTTTTGTAGCCGTTACACAGGTACGCTGATTAAGTCAGCCAGAGTTTCCTAAGATGCCCTGCACCCAGACTGTGGCTCCTGGTGTCACTGCTAGGATGCTATTGCGCCAGCTCCAAGCCCTGGCAGGGAGCTCAGTGGGGCCACTCATGGTCACCTGCACCAGCAGGAGCAACTGCCCAGTCTCGAGCCCACTGCCCTGTGCCCTCCTGCAGGTGGAGAACAAGGAACTGAAGCAGCGGATCCTCTCAGAGCCCGTCAAGTACCCCGAAAAGTTCAGCCAGGCCAGCAAAGACTTCTGTGAGGCGCTGCTGGAGAAGGACCCCACACGGCGCCTGGGCTTTCTCGATGGGAGCTGTGATGGGTTGCGTGTGCATGCCCTCTTCGGGAGCATCAGCTGGAGGCAGCTCGAGGCTGGTACTGTCAGTGGGGACGAGTGCTATGGGACCCCACCTGCCCCTGCCTCGGCATGGTCCCAGCCCTCTGGTCATCTCTGGTGTTCCTGGCCAGGAGAGGACATGCAGGGCATAGGCAGGTGTCCCTTGGACCCCAGGCTCCAGCTGGGTGCAGCGTGGCTCCCATGCTCTGTGCTGTGAGGTCCCCAAGGCCGGTGTCCGGCTGGCTGGCAGGAGACATCACTCACCCTGAGCTGAGGCATAGGCTCTGCCCCTGTCTGTGAGTGTGCATGTGTCTGCGTGTGTGTCCACACACATGTGGCCTTGCCTGTGGGTGTCCATGTGCACATGGCACATCTGTGTGTCCAAGTGTATGAGTGCTTGTGTCTGTGTCTACGTGCCCAGGTGTCCCTGTGTCTCACGTGCCCCATGTCCCTCCAGGGACTTGGAGCAAGGAGAGTTACATTGACCATTGAGATCAGCCACCTTGTGGCTAGAGCCAAGGGTCATGGGGACCAGGATGAGGTGCCCAGAGGAGATGTTGCCCTGGGCAACTGGTCTGGCCATGGACTCTGCCTGTGAGAGCCATCAGGACTGGCCCTGAGCCAAGGCATGAGTTAAGTCAGAAGCCCAGGGACTGTATTCTAAGGGCCAGGTGACATGGACTTGACCCCAGATGGAGGCTGAGCTGTGGGGGTTTGAGTCCAGGTTTCACAGTGGAGCCATACATAGGAGGGAGCCCCTCAGAGAAGCCCAAGGCCATGAGAAAACCCACGGTCACAGGAAAAGCCACAGCTACTGGGAAAGCCAGGGCCATGGGAAAAGCCAGGGCCACAGGAAAATCCAGGGCCATGGAAAAAGCTATGGCCACAGGATAAGCCATAACCACAGGAAAAACCACAGCCACTAGGAAAGCCAGGGCCACAGGATAAGCCAGGGTCACTGGAAAAGCCAGGGCCATGGAAAAAGCTATGGTCACAGGAAAAGCCAGGGCCACAGGAAAAGCCATGGCCATAGGAAAATCCAGGGCCACAGGAAAAACTATGGCCACAGGAAAAGCCAGGGCCACAGGAAAAACTGTGGTCACAGGAAAACTATGGCCACAGGAAAAGCCAGGGCCGCAGGAAAAACTGTGCTCACAGGAAAACTATGGCCACAGGAAAAGCCAGGGCCGCAGGAAAAGCTATGGCCATAGGAAAAGCTATGACCACAGGAAAACCACGGCCACAGGAAAAGCCAGGGCCATGGGAAAGCTCACGACCATGGGAAGACCAGGACCACATGTAGCCAGCTGGGGCCACGTAGGCCTTGCAGCTTCAAGTTCTCCTGTGTGCTAGTGTGCAGGGGAGAGGTGCAGAGCCAGGGACTGGGACAAGGCATGTCTGGAATGGTGGAGGGCGTGCTCTTGTAGCCCTGGGCACATAAGAAGGGGAAGCTGGTTGAAGAAGGCTCAGTGGGGGCCGTGCTGTGATATGCTGTCCACGGGGAGCCACACAAGGGTCTGTGGTCCACACAGGAGGGCCGGGGCTGGAGCTTCGTGCTCAGGAGGAGGACTGGGTGGGATCTAGAGAGGCTGAGGTTGGCTCAGGACAGGCTTCCTGGCTGTGCTTTGCAGTCCCCAGCTCTATCCACTAAACACTTGGCACCAGGGGCTGGGGCCATGTGGGACACTGGCCTTCTCTACTGACTGCTGGGGCCCTCTCTGTTTTCCATGGAGCTATGGGGGCTGGTGGCCAAGGCCTGGCTGATGTGTGCATCTGGTCTGTGTCTCCTGTTTCCTCACAGGGATGCTCATCCCTCCCTTCATCCCAGACTCCAGGACCGTCTATGCCAAGAACATCCAGGACGTGGGGGCCTTTTCCACTGTCAAAGGCGTGGTCTTTGACAAAGTGGACACGGAATTCTTTCAGGAATTTGCCTCTGGCAACTGCCCCATTCCCTGGCAGGAGGAGATGATTGAGACAGGCATCTTTGGGGAGCTGAACGTGTGGCGTGCTGACGGCGAGATGCCTGATGATATGAAGGGGGTTGCCACGGAGCAGGTGGCCCCTGCATCCAAGTCGGGAATGTGTCTGGTCTCCTAGCCCTGCTTGCTGAGAGAAGCAGGGAGCAGGCTGGTGGGGAAAAGGAGTTCTCCTGAGCTTGTCATGGAGCAAGGACTGTGACATTGGTCTGTGGTTCACCCTGAGGCCACAGTCCATCCGCAGCCGTGGTCCTGAGCGGAGTCTCACAGCAGGAGGCTGCCGTGTGGGCGCAGAGCAGCGTGCTATCAGCCTAGAGCGGGAGCCTCGGACATGGCTGTCCCCTCCCTTGCCCTGCTTTACTCGAGAGAGACAGACATGTTCCCAGGGGAACAAGCCAAGAACGCACCATGCTTGGAGATTCTCACAAAGATGTGCAGCCTGACTGGCCGTGGGCAGTGCAGGCAGCAGTGCGGTCGGAAACGCATGCTCTGCTTGGGCCCTAATGCCCCAGTCAGGCCCTTGTGGGCCATGCACCCTCCATTAGCTCAGGCTTGGTGAACTGTGGCCTGCTCTGCTCCCGCTCCTGGACAATGCGACTCTCCACCTGGAGACCCCCACATCCTCTGTCTCCCCAGCGCCAGCACTGGCTGCCACCTGCCTTCCAGATATTCCCATTCAGGGAGGCTGAATCCTGCAGGAAATCGCCACCTCCCTCAGGAAGTGGTACGGCTGGCTGCCTCAGACAGCCAACGCTACATGTGGTGGATAGAGAGCCTGTGTCCTCAGTCAGCACCGAGTATGGCCAATGTCTGTGTCCTCAAATACTCACACCATGTGTGAGGCCATGAGAATCAGCTTTCTTGTTGCTGTACCCAACACCCACACCCTAAAAGAGAGAGGTTTAATTGGCCCAGGATTTGGGGGGATTCAGTCTATGATCAGCGGGCCCCAAGGCAGGAGCAGCAAGGCAGAAATGCGTGGTGGAGGAGAGCTGCTTAGTTCATGCTGTCCAGGGAGCAGGGCAGAGCAGCACCAGAAAGGAAGGCACGGGGCCCATACACACACCTTCACAGCCCACCCAGGCACACAGAGAAGAGTGCCCCCCCACCCCCTGGGTGGCTCTCAAGCCAGTCAAGTGGACATGATCAAGCTTAATTGTCACAGTGGACATCCATGTCCTCAGTCAGTATCAAATGCAGTGGATGCCTGTGTCCTCTATCATCACTGAGTGGGGGGTCAGATAATCACAAACTCAGTGGGCGCCCATGTCCTTGGTCATACCATCTGTGAGGGACACCCTGTCGTCAGCCATTGTTAAGGTGGAGTCTGCACCTCAGACGTCACTGGATAGTGGACATTGTCCTCAGTCATCACTGGTGGGTGGTCTTGTCTTTAGAGTTAGCACAAGTGAGGTGGGTCCCTGTGTCCTCAGACAACACTGAGGTGGATGCCATGTCCTCAGACAGTCATCACCAAGTGTAGTGGATGCCTGTGCCTTTGGGTAGTCAGCACTGAGTGTAGTTCACGCCTGCTTCAGGTAGCGCTGAGTGAGGTGAATGCCTGTATCTGCAGACAATCAGAGCTGAATGTGGTAGATGCCTGTGTGCTCTGCTAGGCTGTAGTGAGTGTAATGGATGCCCACATTCTCAGTCAGACAGCACTGAAAGTGGTGGGCGCCTGTGTCCTCACACAGTCAGTACTAATTGTGGTGGATGTCTGTCTTCAGATAGCACGAGGCGTGGTGGATATTCATGTCCTTAGTCATGTGGTGTGTGGTGGGTGTGTAGTGGATGCCTGTGTCCCTAGAGACAGCACTGGCTGTAGTGGATCTCAGTGTCCTGAGACAATTTATGCCTTGTGTGGACACCCATGTCCTCAGTCATCCCATGTGGAGGGTGCCATGGGCGTGTGTGTGGGGCTAGTGCATACCCGTGTCCTCGGCCAGCAGTGAGTGTGGTGGACCCTCATGCTGTGTGTGGAGGGTCTCATGTCCTTAGCTATGTGTGTGATGTGTACCTGTGTCCCACTCAGCACCAGGTATGGTGGATGCCTGTATCAACAGTCATGCCTTGTGTGGAGGACACCCATGTCCTTAGACATGTGTGTGGTGTGTGATGTATACTCATGTCCTAAATCAGTGCTGAGAGTGGTAGATGCCGATGGCCTCAGAGAGTCACATCACATGTGGAGGACTCCATGTCTTCAGGCACGTGTGTGGTATATAATATGTACCTGTGTCCTCAGCCAGCATTGAGTGCCGTGGACACTTGTGTCCTTATGTGGAGGATGCCATGTCCTTGGGCATGTGTGTAGTGTATGCCTGCATGCCCAGTCGGCACCAAGTGAAGCGGCAGTCTGTGTCCTTAGAGAGTCACACCATGTGTGGAGGACATCATGCTCTTAGGCGCGTGTGTGCTGTGTGGTGTGTGCCTGTGCTCTCAGCCAGCACTGAGTGCGGTGGACACCTGTGTCTTCTGCCTGTGAGAGGGATGTACCCATAGCAGCCGACAACTTAGAAGATTACTTTCTCCAGTCAGCTCTGGCACCTGCCTGCCCCCTGTCTGGTTTGCGCCTATGAAGGGAGGATGAGTCATCCCTGAGCAGCTGTCAGGCACAAAGACTGTTATGAGCACGTGGCTAGTGTTCCTCAAGAAGCTGGCCTTGTGGAGAATTCCAGATGCTTCCTTAGCAATGTGGTGGTCATGGGGACTGTCCTGGACAGCAACCATGAGTGCTGGGACAGCTTGCCAGCAGGACCCTTCGAGCATTGGATGCTGCTAAAGCTGTGGGAGCTCTGGAAAGGCTGTGGGAGGTCTGCGCCTCCTGGACTGTGACTTGAGACTCACCCGGGCCTGGCCTCCATGATGAGCCCAAGCTGTGTCCCTTCTCTCCCTGCTTCCTGTTCCATATCTAGTGTCACACAGGGGAAATGATGTCTGTACATTTTGCTCCTACTCCTGACTGCTCCAGGCCAATCTGACCTGCTGTGGGTTCACGCTCTGGACAGGCAAGCAGGCTGGTCCAGGTTAGGTGGGTATAAGAATCTGACACAGCTGAGTTGGTGGAGCCTTGGCCATCCTTCCTGGCCACCTTCCCCACATGGGCTGCCCAGCACCTACGGTGCTCAGGCTGGTCCTTAGCTTCTCTGCTCATCTGCAATTGGACTGCAGCTGGGGTGTAACACATCCAGAAAAATGTCTGGATTTCAGGTAAATAATGGTACTTTTTGTGTCCATGTACTACTAATAGAAAAACTGTTCTTTATCCTGAAATCCAAATGCAATCAGACTTCCCACAAGGTTTTCTTTTCTGAGCCTGTGCCTGTGTGTCTCACCTTCCCAGTGCACAGATGCACATCCCAAGCTGGCTCCAGCCAAGCACAGGTACCACTGGCCTGGTGCCTGAGGGTTTGAGGGCCAGATGAGGACCACTCAGCTACATGTGCACGTACAAGTGTTACACAGAGAGGCCGGCCCCTGGTGCTTTCTCTTAACTCTTCCTTGACAGCCTCACCTCTCCACACAATCCTGGAAGAATCCACTCTCAGAGCCGCAATGGCCCTGTCCAGCTGCACAGCAACTGCGGCTCCACACACTCTGACCTGACCCCTTCCTGCTGGGCATCTGGTGTCTGGCGCACAGGCATCTGGTGCTGAGCTCTCTGGGCAGATGCCTCCACTAGCTCTGCATCCTGGAGCTCTCAAGGGTCTCCGGGACCTGCATCATGGCAGCTCTGGGAGTAGACATCAGTCCCAGCTGGCAAGTGGCCACACTTCCTGCTGCCCTTCTCTGCCCTGGGTCCTCCTGGACATCAGGCCTGGGCAGCAGTGCCCTCCTGCTTGGCACTGGGCTTGGTGTGGGACTCCTGAGGGCTGGACAGGGAAACCAGGGTCCAGCTGCAGGTGTTCACACCTCTCTCAGGGTGTTGGGATGCCACTCACACTGGGCCTGTGGCAAGGCCTGAAGTTCAAATCCTGTTCACCTGCATCACGGGCAGTGGCCATGTCGTCCCCAGAACTCTCCCTGGTATCCCCAGAGGTGACTTGTCTCAGCCCTGAAGGTTGTCAGAAGCAGATGGAGCAGTGTCCTCTCCAGCCGGGGACAGCATGGTGTGATGACAACCCCCCTTCCCATGGGAATTCCAATACTCCCCAGGGGATGCATAGGAGGAGATGCTCCAGACACTGGTCAGAGCCACTTTGGCATGACTTCTGTTAAAAAGTGTAATTTTTATTTACGTGAAAAAAGATTTTAAATGTTTAAAAGAAAGGCATGTTCTCTGCTTGAGATGTGAATTCAGGCCGCACACACTCAGACGCTCCTGTGAACATGCAAGGGCACACCCGTACAGACTTATGCATACACACGTGAAACACTCACACATGCCCCACGGCCGCCTCTCTGAGGCTGCCAGGTTCTCACACCCTGGCCATGCCCTGCTGTTGGGGTGAATTCCCAGCTGCAAGTGCCCTACTCTGTCCCCCTGCCCCGGTCCTCTTGTGGTCTGCATCCACAAACCTGTGTCCCCATCCCAGTTCTGCCATGGCCTCCTGGTGAGGTTCTGTGCCCACACCACGGTGCCAAACAGGGCGAGGGCCTTGAGGCAGAGGGAGCTGTGCAGTGCACTTGAATGGGTTAGTGGAGCACAGTTCTGGGCATGTCCTTGGCTGACTGACATGTAAGTCGCCAACCGAGGGGCAGACCCACCCCAGATACGGTGGTGCCAACCGCCAGGCTTGTAGCCTGGGTGGAACAGAAAGGGCAGCCGGCCCTTTTGCTTCTTCTGAACTATCTCTGCGTGGCCTTTAGATTTGGGCTCCAGTTCCTCCACATTCTAGCACAGACTCTGTGGCTTCCATATAGACTCTCACAGGACTCTGCGGCTCCACATGGCTTACATGGGACTCTGCAATGAGCCCTGGACTTCCAACCTCCCACTGGGCCCTCTGGCTCTCCAGAGGCCACTCTGTGTCCTCCACCCTGTGCCACAGGCGGCCACTGAATTCCTGCCTAGCAAATCCTTTATGTATCACATATTTTATGTTAAATCTGCTCCTCTAGTGAGCCTGGTGGACACAACAGGGTTTTTGACCAATGCAGTGTGAGTTGTGTCAGACTGCACTGTGCAGTGGCAGTACACAAAGGAGAAACAAGGCAGGCTAGGCTTGGTGTTGTGTGCTTGTGGTCCCGACACTCAGGAGGCTGAGGCAGGAAGATTGCTTGAGCCCAGGAGTTCCAGAACAGCCTCGATAGCATAGCAAGACTGTCTTGAAAGAAAAAATACACAAGACATGCCCAAGTGCTCTGCCTGCTTCCCTTTGTCCTCTGGTCTCTCAGCAACACCAGCCTGAAGTGAGTGATGCCCCTGGCCTCTGCTGTGCCCCCTCTAGCTGGGCACTCAGTGGATGCCTGGCCTCAAGGGGCAGTGCTTCCTCCACACTGAGGCCTCCAGTGACCTGACACTCACCATAAATGAGGCTTCAGATTCCCATGCCTCCTGCTATTTGTCCATGTGCAGGGTATGTATAATGCGGGGGCTGGGATTAGCCGAGGGGACTCAGGCAGTGGGCGTTCCCAGGAAAATTCTCGAGAACACACTATGAAGAACGGAGCCAGGACAGGCTCCCTGCAGCTCTGCCCTCAAATCAGAGGGGCCTTTGGGCGCCTCCAGACAAATCCTGATGAGAATGAGCAAGTTTGACTGTGTTTCCTAAAACATCAAACCTCAGGTCTCCAGTCTCCCTGGTCTTTTCCCAGGTGTGGGCTGAGAGGTAGCCATTGTCCAGGCCAATGTGCAGGGCTGGGTTTAGGCACAGTGGTGGCTGAGTCCATTGCATTGGACTGTGTGGCTCAGGCTGCCTTCCTGTCCCCTGTCCCGCTGGGGCTCTGTTGGTGCCCAGGGGGCATGCAGTGCCTCCTGACCCTCAGTACTTGCAAGGCCCTGTGTCTCCTCCTGCAGCAGGGTGGTCAGTGCTTATGTGTTGTGCAGATGTTTTTGCTAAAGCAGGAGACACTGAACAAGCTGGTACCTACCACATTCGAGGCAGGGCAGGCCTTCTTGCCAGACAGGGCAGGTGTCTCTGTTTGTAGGAACTTGAGCCGTTGGGCCCCAGCTGTCCAGGTTGGAGAGGGAGATCTGGGGCGTTGTCACTGCAAGGCTCCCAATGCAATGCTGAGTGTTATTCATTCTTAAAAATTAATGTCTCGAGTGCGTCTCCTGTCTCACTCCTGTTCCCCTCCTCCAGGTCCCCACCGAGACAGGGCAGCCTCTGCATCCCCTTGCTGCCTGCTCTGCATTATTCATGGGTGATTGGGTTTCAGAGGAGTCATTTGTCCATTCACCATGCATCCCTGAGCACCAGGGTCCTACTGCAGGGAAGGAGGCCCACACACAAAGAGGAAGGTGACGCCCTGCTACTTTCATGGCACTTTGAGTCCCTGTCCTCTTGGCCTAGAGACCCAGGCCTGGGCTTCAGGCTCTTGCTGGCACCTGCCCACGTGCATCAGTGGCTGAGGTGAAGATGAGGACAGGGCCTTGTATCCAGCCCCCTGCCTGCCAGAGGACAACCCAGGCTTGGGGGCAAAGTTTGCTGTCTCCCTTCAGCTCAGGCACAGTGAGTGTCTTCTGGGCCAGACATGGCCTCGGGAGAGAAGAAAGAGACTGTGGTTGTCTCTGAGGCCACCTTGGGCCGTTGTTTGTGTAAAGGAAATGGCATGGGGGTGACACATGGTATGGCTCACACTAAACAGGAAGGAATTTGGCTTTAGAGAGGATGCATGTGTATAGCAGAAACGCTTTAAATTTTCTCCTGTTGCCAGTACTAATTTATCCAGCTTTTGTGGTTATCTCCAGATGGGTAGAAGACAGATTTCTTCATCCTTTCATAATTGCCTTTTGAGAGAGCTCAATTGAGTTACATTTTAAAAATACCCAGATCCCAGCCCATTGCTCCCTGGGGTGCCAGCTGTCAGCTGGTATGATGGGCCTCAAGCCAGTGGCCTGGTATGGATGCTGTAAGCCAAGATGCCAGCCTCCTCAGTGCAGCACAGTAGGCTGCTTTGGGGAAGCTCTTTAACCACGTGTGCAAAGGGACACACTCTCTGCAACAGTGAAAAGCACAGCGCAGAAGGTACTTAAGCTGGCAAGATTGTGATCTCCATCACTGCCAGGTGCTAACAACTGCATGCACTCACATGTGCTGCATCTTCCCATGACCAGGTGGGGAGTGCGCTGCTCATCGGTGTATGACAATAGTGATGTCTCTCTGTTGAGGCAGGGGTCCCATCACCATCTCTGGGACCTCCTGAATTATGCACTGTCACTGACCCAAGCATCATTGTGTGGTACGTGACTACAATTCTAAGACATTCTCTGCCTTTTCCACCAAGTGGACCTTGCATGGTGGTGCAGCATCAGCGGTGGTCAAGCTGCTGGCACTTGGCCCCTTGTCCTACCTGTCACTGTGCCCTTCACCTCGGGCATCAGAGTTTAAAGCTTTACTTCTGAATGTCCTCACTACAGCTGAGGAAGCAGAGAGCCTCCCTGTCATCACCTGCAGCCACAGCACAGCCCTTCTCCATGGTCTCATGACCCTGCAGAGGACCACAGGCTCTGGCTGCAGGTGGCTCACTGAGGGCAGACAGGGTCTGACTCTGGCTCTAGTTGCTGCAGCAGCAAATCTAACGTGACAAAATGGGATTGGGAGATTTCCTCAGAATGAATAAGGAAGTCTGTCCTGCCACAGTTCTTGCTGCTGGTGACAACAGTTTGAATTTTCATGTTACAACAGGAATTTTGAAATACTTATTCCTTTACCATGAGCCTGACAGCTTCCCAGTAATTTTTCAAATGATCTAAGCATGATCTCTTGACATCTCTTCTGGGCAAAGGATACATTCAGAATATAGGAGAATCTAGAGGATTTTACTGTATGAAAAGGGTACAAAAAAGTTATTGTGGTATCAGACTCCACATTGTAACTAACCTTCAAAACTTACCACTTGTTAAATTCAGGTATAGTTTCAAGAAAAATATTGTGTTAGAGTTCTTCAGAGAGAAGGAACAAATAGAATAGATAGATATGCTAGTAAATATATAGACATATGGATATATGGATAGATAAATGGATGGTAGATAGACATGGGGGGAATGGATGTATAAGTAGATGGATAGATGAATAGATGGATGCCTATATAAATAGATGAAAGGATAGATGGTGAACAGATAGATAATAGATAGACAATGGATAGACAGTTGGATAGATTGATACATAAAGATGCAGCTAAATGGGTAGATGAAAAATTGATAAATAGATGGATAGGCAGGTGGATAAATGTATGATAGATGAATATATGAATGGATAAGTGGGTAGATAGATTGATAAATGTGTAGATGGACAGAAAAATCTAGATAAATTGGTGGATACTTTGATAGATAGATGGGTAAGTAGATAGATAAATGATAGATGGGAGAGACAGATGAGAGGTAGAGAGATAGCAAATAGTTAAATACATACTGTAGATGAATAGATGGATAAATGATGGATAGGTAGTGAATGGATGGATAGATGATGCATAGGTGGGTGGATGATGGATGGATGGGTGGATGGATGGGTGGATGGGTGGATTGATGGGTGGATGGCTAGATGTGTGGATGGGTGGGTGGATGGATGGATGGGTGGGTGGATGGATGGATGGATGGATGGATGGATGGATGGATGGCTGGATGGATGGGTGGATGGGTAGATGGGTAGATGGGTGGATGGGTGGATGGATGGATGGGTGGGTGGATGGATGGATGGGTGGATGGGGTAGATAGGTGGATGGATGGACACATAAGAGCAGATTTCCTGGGGCACTGAGTTCATGTGTTCATGGGCACTGAGAATTCCCACCACCACCTGGTGACTGGCAGGTGGAGGCCCAGAGAAGCCAGTAGTGGGTCCAAGTCCCAAGGCCTC
This sequence comes from Chinchilla lanigera, assembly GCF_000276665.1. Taxonomy (NCBI): domain Eukaryota; kingdom Metazoa; phylum Chordata; class Mammalia; order Rodentia; family Chinchillidae; genus Chinchilla; species Chinchilla lanigera. The sequence goes on along the minus strand of NW_004955404.1, from coordinate 334,169 downwards.
AGAACCAGGCCTGTATGGTGTAACACTTACTCTAAGCCCTAGAGCCCAAGGGCGAGTGGTGAAGGAAGTCCCAGCTCTTTGAGGGAGTGGGAGAATTCACCTTTCCTCTGCTTTCATCCTGCCCAGGCCCAGCCCATCAGGTGATGCCCACATTGAGGCAAATCCTCTCCTATAGTACCGGTCTCACGAAAACACCCTTACAGACACCCCAAAGAGGAAGTCTCCCTTAATCCAGTCAGGCTGATGCTGTGATGTGCCATCACAAATGTCCACAAATGTGTGCAAAGGCCACACATCTACTCTCAATTTCCAATTGCTGTGTGAGGCCAGTTGTGCAGGGACTGCCACCAAGACAGCATCTCAGGACGGGTGCATGCACAAGCCTCCACCCTCCTGGTAGCCCAGCCTCTCACCAGTCAGAGTCTCTACCTGATTCACTCCACGATGAGGACGTGAAGTACTGACAAAACAACCACACATGTGATTTTAGATAGTTGTCCTGAAAGAAACCAGGCCAAATATATCACTCACTGCAGGATCATTTCCATAAAATGCTAGAATTTGCAAGGTATCAGAAAGCAGATCAGTGGGCAGTGGGGAAGGGGCTGCAAAAGGGGGGTTACAAGGGACACAGGCAAACTTAGGATGGTGGGTGTGCTCACCGTCTGCAGCACTGACTCCGTGGGTGTGTCTATATGTCAACCTATGCAATTTTCACTTGAAAAATGGACAGTTTGTTGTATACTATTTAAGCCAACCAAAGCTTGAGTTTTAAAAGGACCTTTTGGGAGAGTCTGGGTTAAACTAAGGAGCATGGCTCTCAGAAAGACCTCTTAGAGCATGAGGCATTCACAGTGGACGGCCTGTTCTGGAGCCACGTGGAGGGATGAGAGCTGGGCCAGGAAGGGGCCAGCTTGGCCTCTATACCAGCTGCTCCACAGGAGCTACTGCAACCTTTGAGGATGGGTACCTGGGGACCTGGTCACTTTGCACTGTACTTCCGCCTTTGAAAGTCCCGACGCCCCCAATGTCACCACACTGGAACCACACTTCCAATAAGGAGCCCTGGGGGACACATTCAAACCGTGTCTGAACATGCAGATCCTGTGGGCTGTGCTATTTATCATGTTTGCTAGTTGCCTCTCCTCTGCACCTGGGTCTTTGTCCCGCTCTGCCACACATCCCAGTGTGTGACAGGAGGATGGACAGAGCATGCACAGTGATGGCAGACAGGCTAAAGCTGGGCTCTTTCCCCGAGTACTTTTGACTTTGCACGAATGGCGTGGTGCTCATTGCGGTGCTGTGAGTGCTTCCTGCTTCTTGTCTGGGCAGGTCCATGAGGCAGCCCTGTGTGGGTTCCCTGGACAGGCACCACCGGGCTCAACGTACCTGGGCCCGTTGTCCTGCTGTCACACGTGTGCCCCCTCTGCCAAGATGCAGGCCTCTGTCACAGCAGATGGCCTGTGGTGATGACAGGGCTCCTAACAGCTGCTCTTCCCCAGAGACCAATTCACGGGTCTGGGCTCAGGATGGCAGGAGTTAAAAAAGTCTCTGGATGACTCTAACTACCACCATGGATTGGTCCCTCCTCGGAAGCGCACAGCCAAGGTCTGCTCCAGGAGCGCTGGGGAAATTGCTGGCCAGGAGGCTCTGCTTCGTGTTTCCTGAGTGCTGGTCTCCAGGGAGGTGTGCTGGGGTCACCATGGCCAGCCACATGCACCTGTGCTCACCAGTGTGGTTGTCCTCTGACTGCTCATGGTTCATGTTGCTCTTCCTGGCAGTACTCCAGCTCCTAGGGAGACGGTGCCTCTGCAAGTTCCTTGTTCTGTGGGTGGCTGCTGATACCCTTAACTCAGAAGGTTTTGTTGGTTTATTTGTGGTGCCAGGGATGAAACCCTGGCCTCAGTATGCTGGGCAAGCGCTCTACCATTGAACTACACTTCAACCCACAAAAGGTTTTTCTTTTCTTTCTTTTTTTTTTTTTTTTTGGTACTGGGAATTGAACTCAGAACCTTGCACTTGCCAGGCAAGTGCTTGTGCTGCTGAGGTACATCCCTGGCCCCTGTTTGTTGTTGTTATTATTGTCTGTTTTTGTTTTTTTTGAGCGAGGGTCTCACTGTATAGCCCAGGCTGGCCTCAAGCTACAGGTGACCCTCTTGCCTCAGCCTCCTGAGTGCTGGGATAGAGGTGTGCACCACCACTCCTGGCTGAAGATTTAAAAAATAAACTAGTGGCCTTAAAAAGACTAATTTTCCCAGCTTCATGTAAGGCAATCTGACCAGTGACCCACTTCCTTCCAGCCCTTTCCCTTTCCCCAACCCTCAGTGCTACAGAGCACAACATGGGCTGGGGAATGTGTTGGCTTCCAGGCCAGGAGCTTCAGGGTACACATGTGGATTTCACACACTGAGCTTCCTGCCGTGTGCTGCCCCCAAAAGCAGAGAGGAGGCCTGTTCTCACCGACAAGCTCCACCCATGGCGTCCCACGAGACCCCTCCACCAGCCCCCAAGCTAGCCTGTGAGGACTCTGAGGGAGTTTGTGGGGGGGAGTGATCAACAAGGATGCACCTCCAAGTGTATTCTCCCTGTGGTCTGCTGATGACTGCGTCCCTTTTCCTGCACATTCTGATTTCCAGGAACCGGAGGGAGCTGGATGGGCTGGGGAGCAGGTGAGGAGAGGGAGAGGTGAGCAGGAGGACGAGGGAGGCATGGACAGCAGGGAGCGGAGCCAGCGGGGGAGGCAGGGGAGGGGAAGGCATGTCAGGAGCAGGGGCGGGGCCACCGTGCAGAGGCCTGGGCTGCTTCAGTCACACAGAGAGAGCAGGGCGAGAGCAAGAGTGCAAGGGAGAGCAGCACAGCTGGGGGCTGCTGCTGAGGGTGCCCGGTTCCCCAGCTGGGATGCAGCCGCCTGCGCACCCTGTGCCTGGGCCCCTGGCACTGCTGGACAACACAGGTGAGCAGACAGCTCAGTGGGTGGGACACGGGTGGGCAGGAGGAGGGCTGTTCCAGGCTCCAGCCACTGGAGTGCCTGATACTCTGCCTCCTCTGAGCTTGAACTGCACAGGCTGTCTGCTCACCCAGCCCTTCTCGGACGCTTCATCTCTTCTCTCTTGGCCTCTCTGACTTGGTGTCTGTCTTCACTCTGTGACGCTGCGCACACCCTTTCCCGTGAGGACAGATCTGAAACTTGTCAGCGGGGCCACCAAGCTGCACGTTTCTCTGTTCTTCTGCCCAGTCTGGTTCCTTTCAAGGAACTCAAGTAGCTTGTTCCTGCTGGGAAGTGAGAGGTGCTCACTGCATTTTAGGGCATTGTTTGATTTCGAGGACCGCCCCCTCCACTTCACCGTCAATTCACGGAATTGCTAGTTGACTTCCCAGGTCCAGCCCTGCAGCTTGGGCTGTGGGCTGGGAAAACAGGAAGCCTTTTCCTGGAGGGACCGGGAGCCAGGGTGACGCCCAGGGGCTTGAGTCCCCAGAAATGGTGAAGTGATGGTGGGAACAGGCTGTTACCATGCACCCTTGTCGAGGACTTGGGGCAAAGCTCTCGCTCCGGCCAAATGGGTTCATGTTAGGACGCGATGAGGGGATCTGGCTTCTGTTGCACATTCTCTGTAGCAGGGTACCTGGTGTTTACACACTTTCATCTCTGGAGAGGATTGCCTGGTTAGCATCTGATCACTATGGCTACTTATTGCTAACCAGTTGCTACTGTTGTGGTACTGAGTGACCAATGGTTTACCTAGCAAATGATCTAGTTTTTCTTCTGGTAAGATATTTTAAGCCTTAGGACGTAACACCTGGCATCAGTCTTTTATTAAAAGATTCAAAACCAGGGGCAGAGGCTGCCTGAGGTCCCCACTACTCAGAGGACTGAGGTAGGAGGATCACTTGACTTCATGAGTTCAAGACCAACCTGGGCAACATAGTGAGATCCCATCTCAAAAAATAAAGAGCAAAACTTAAAAGACACCAAACCCTAGTGTGTCTGGGTAGGACAGTGGGCATTTTACCTCTGTCCTTTGCCTGTCACACTGGGTGCTGCTTGTAAATCAGAACACAGGGACACCAGTGACAAGGTGCATACCTCGGTGTCCCTGCACCCCAGGATCAATGCCTTGTCCCTACAGTGGGGTCCATGCTTTTTTTTGATGGGGTCTTTCTGTGTTGCGCAGGCTGGGCTTGAATCCCTGGTCTCAAAGTCACTCCTGCCTCCCGAATACTGGCAGCACAGGTGTGTCATGCGCCCAGCGGACACGTGTTTAAATGAACACATTCTGGGGCCTAGGTCTATCCAGGCTGCAGGCCCTGGCTCAGTCTCTGTGAGTGGGATCTAGGGTCATGAGGTCCCAGAGCAAAGAGCAGGGATGGGGAACACCACGTCCATAGGTCGCGGGACAGCTTCAGGGCCTCTTGAGGCTCATGGTCCCTGTGACAGTGTCTGCTGCAGTGGGGCTGAGCTCCACTCTCCCCTGAGACTGAGATCTCGCTCAGCCCTGGGCTTGTGCAGCAGGGGACAAGAGGACAGCCCTGCTCTGTGTCCTCCCGCCTTGGGCTCCCACAGTCAGCAGTGCCCAGGGCTGTGGCCTGCTGGGTGGAACAGTCACAGCCCTGGTGGGTGTGTGCATCATGGAGGGGCGTGTCCTCTCAGCACTACCTCAACCTAAGCCAGGCCTTGATGAGTAGTGGGGTCAGAGGAGAAAATCTTCAGAAGCGCAAAGGCACTACCTGCTGTGGTCCAGCCGCTGACACTCTCACACGCACGTGAGCCACTCCCTGCATGACACTCACGTGCACATACTCAAGTCCAGTCCACCCACATGCACATGTGCACAGCCCACACATGTGTACTCGCCTGTGCATACTCTGCGCACATGCACTTACCGTGCTTGGCCACATATGCTCACTCACACGCGTGTGCATGGAGCACTGACTCTGAAACCTGGGCTGGAGCCCTTGCTGGGTCAGAGGGCCTGCGCCCTCTCTGGCCAGGCCCAGCTGTGTGGCTCTTGGCTGTGGCACTAGGTGGCAGGTATGTTTGAGGGCAACGGCCAGCCACTGTGGGCATTCTCGAGAGCTGCTTCCCGTGTAGACCAGGGAGGAGTTGGTGGAGGAGGGTGCAGGCGATGAGGTTCCTTCCTGCCTGCTGCCTGCTTTTGTGACTGTGGTGACTGGACTCAGGGCCGCGAGAACGGCAGCTTGCAGTGCAGGGTCCTGCTCCCTTGCCTGACTACTCGGCGCCTGTGCTCGGCCCTTCCCAGGTCTCTCTGATGGTCCCTCATATGTCCACCCTAGGCAGTGGCAGGGTGAGGGGACCAGGCTGAGGCTTGCTAGAGACCCTCCTAACAGTCCCACTACACCCTCCTGAGTCCCAAGCATGGCAGGGCCAGTGCTGCCCCTCCAGTGAGGGTCGGTCTGCACCAGAGCTGGCCCGAGAGGAGCAGATTACTGGCTCTGTTTTCCTGCTCCTCCAGGCTGGACCCTGTTGTTCTCCCCTTGGCCCTGAGCTGCCAGGGACATAGCAGAAGGACCCTCCCAGGCCCTGGTGGTGTGTGGAAGGGGCTATGGGTCATGCCCTGGTGTCCCGCCTGATGTGGACTTGGTATGCGGTGCTGGGTGGGCCCGACATGTAGTGGATGCTGAATTCAGTTTCTGCAGTGCAGGGGGCAGGGATGGAGGTATGGGGGTCTGGGGTTCTAGGAGGCAGGAGGGGGCACTGCATGTGGCACAGGTGTTGCAGCTCCTGGTCTGGGCAGGAAAATATCCCTTGAGGACAGCAGTCCCGGAGGATGTCACCCTGGGGCTGTGGCAGGGGTGGGGGATCATCTGAGGAGGGGCAGCACAGGGACTGGGCTCAAGGACCTCAGGGAGGTGGAGTCCATGCCTCACAGGAGCTGGGAAGGTGGGCAGGGTCATGGGGGTCTCCAGGGCTAGGCATCTACAGGGCGAGGAGGAGCCTGAGGTCTTGAGAGACTGACCCTGTGCTGTTGCATCCAGGGAAGAGACCCCTCAGGGATGGTCACACTGATGTTTGTCCTCGTCCTTCCACAGAAGGGTTCGGCCGGAGGAAGCGGATCTCCCTGTGGTTTGTGGGGTCTCTGTTGCTGGTATCTGCCCTCATCTTGACCATCGGCCTCGCTGCCAACACCAGGACGGAGAATGTGACAGTGGGCGGTTACTACCCTGGCATCATTGTGAGTCCTGGGTCTGCAGGGGTGTGGGAGGGCTCTGCCTCCCCACGGGGTAGGGGAGACTTCCCTGCAGAGCGGGGCCTCCCTGTCCACACCCTAGAATGCTGCTGAGACAAAGGCTCCTGTCAGGAGACCGGATAGGGCCAGGGTCCTGTGCCATCCAGGGGCCTGCACATGGGGCAGGGCTGGTCACTCCGTGCTCGGTGGCACGATATAGGGTGGAAGGGGACCCTCCCAGGGTCCCAGCCCCTCTGCAACATTCCTGCCAAGGACCTGCAGTTGAAGATTCCTTCAGAGTAAGGTCACACGGACCAAAGGAAATCAACAGGGCTGACGGCGTCTACTCTGAGTTAGGTCAGTGCCTACACCACTGAGCTCCATGCTGCCAGGAGACCAACCTGTGAATCCACATAGCTGCCATCAGTAACAGAACTAGCCTCAGTGAGCTCTGCTGAGACGACCTTGGGGTCCTGAGCCTGGCCACCCAGTCACAGGCTATAGACCAAGACATCTTGAAATGAGGCAATCAACCCTGTGGCTTTCACTGACCTCACCAGCAGGACCAGACACAATACTGGCAAAGCTGCCCTCAGCATCTGCACACTCTCTACAGATGTCAGTTACACACACCTGTGATCTCAGCACTAGGGAGGCTGAGGCAGGAGGATCACCAAGAGTTCAAGTCCAGCCTGGGCTACATAGTGACACCTTGTCTCAAAAAACTGAATAACAAAGCAAAGCAAAGGAAAATAAAACAACTAGAAAGCCAAGAAAAATCCTCACCAAGAAGGTTGTCTTTCCTCTTTATACTGACCCTTACATACTTTGATTCATGGACTCTATCTAGTTCAGGAATAAACATACATACGAGTAGAATCTTCCAGAGAAAGCTTTCTAGTGCAACTGCTTGAAGTGAGTGTTGGGGACTGGCCTCACCCTGTTTTTCTGTCATCTTCTCTGGGAGTGAGGGTGCTCTGGAGCCCACTGCTAATGACCATGAAGATGCCTCGTCCTGAAGCATTTGTGTACTATCAGCTTGCCTCTGAGGGGCTGTCTCTGTTTGCTCTGGGCCTTTGCTTGGGTAGAGCCACTCCCGCATTCGGGAAAGAATGGGCCCCTGGGAGTGGGGCCGGGTCCTGTGCAGGACAATGGCGCTGCCTGGAGTGTGTGAGCTGTGGCCCACAGCCCTGGCTGTGAGCTGTGCATGTGCGAGCGAGATCGCAGGGACCCCGGCGGCGGGGGCTCTGTCCACCATACTGTGGAGTAAGATCCTTTCCAAATGAAAGAAAATAAAATGTAGTGAGACAGAATATTTAAACACATTTATGTTGAGTGGACTTTGATATTTATTTATTTTTTGGTTCCTTTGAGACAGTATCTCACTACGTAGTTTAGGCTAGCATTGACTGCTCAGCCGTCCTCCTGCTTCAGGCTCCTAAATGCTAAATCACAGGTGAGCACCACCATGCTTAGCTCTTTTTTTTTTTTTTTTTTTTTTTTTACTTTGATGTTCGTGAACTGTGGAACCTCAAAGTTCAGTGCTGAAGAGGTTGTGATCTTTTTATCCCTATGGGAACCCCGTGTCATGGTGGGAACCGTGTGTGTACCTGTGTGTCACTTCTGATCTGTGACCAGTAAGGTGTGACCACGGACACTGTCAGTCTGACTCCCAGTGCATTGAGGCTGACACAGTTGTGGAAGTGGGTCAGAGCCCCAGGCTGCTCATGTCCAGCCACCTCGGCGCAGCTCCCTCAGCTATGGCTGAGCAGCCGGGGGCAACTCTGCCTCTGCAACATACACTGTCCCAGCCACTCAGCGGGGTTCACCGTCACTGCTGAAACTCATGCGCTGCCAGCTTCCCACCTTTCCTGTAGAGACAGCTGCCAGAATGTTCACCCCAATGTGGCCCCTCTCCTCCTGTCTCCCAGCTGGGAGCCTCTGCCTATCCCTGGCCAGGTCCAGAGGTGGTTCCTGCATCCCTGGGCAGTATGGCAGGTTTGAGCAGTGCCCAACCTGTGTAGCTGTCCTTGGACAGGGTTAGTGAGCCAGGGCCACCTTGTCTCTTCCAGGACTCAGGAGAGGAGATGGGTGGTGTTGGGGCTTGGTCCCTGGCCAGCTCAGCACAGCAGGAGTGAGTGCACCTGGAGCGTAGGGGTGCCTGTGGGGAGATGGGTTTCCAGGGAGTGCAACTGACTGCTGACCAGAACCTTCCTCTCCTGTTTCTCTTGTGTCTCAGCTGGGCTTTGGCTCTTTCCTGGGAATCATTGGCATCTACCTGGTGGAGAACAGAAGACAAATGGTAAGAAGACAAGTCTCTTCCGAGGCGGGGAGGAGGCTGCAGCCACAGCTGTTCCCACAAGAGGCTCCCTGTGCCCAGCCCCGCCCACCGTGGGCTGACTGAGCGTCCTGATGCTGAGGCAATGCTTAGAGCTGCCAGACCGGGACAGGGGAGGGGTGGACAGGAGGTGCCTGGGCCGGGATGGTGCAGTGCGGCGTGGATGTCCAGACACCACTGCAGTGTTTGGCCTCCAAGGGCATCGCTGGTGTTGACTCTGGTGTCTGCTCTTCAGGCTGTGCCCGGCAGAACAGTTCCAGGTCACTGGGGCAGCAGTCGGAGGGCAGTGGCTGTTCTGCTCCTGCCTCAGCTCCACATCCCTACTGTCGGCCGTCACCAGACTGTGTCATAAGGCTGGAGTGACCAGGGTGTGACGTGTGTGTGCCCCAGGTGGCCCTGGCTCCAGTGCTCAACCCATCCTGTCCTGGGGGAGAGCAGTGGGGTCACCAGCAGCAGGGGAGGAAGCTGGGAACCGAGCCCTGTGTAGGGCAACTCATCCTGGCAGAGAGAGTTTGCCCGAGTCCTAGGGAGGATGATGTGTCACAGGGTGAGCTGCACTTCTGCAGTTGGTGCAGGAGCTCCTGTGCAGGCCACTGGCAGTAGCACAGGCCCACAGGTCAGGAAGCAGCCCACAGTCCTCCACCTGGGAACATGCTCTCCTAGGTTCCAGGCTGGGGCAGCACTTAACACCTTTGTGTCCACAGAGGCCACATGGCGGGGCAGTCGGGTGGGCAGAGCACCTGCGTACATGGTGGCATGCACAGTCACATGGACCTTCCTGTTCTCAGAGGCCCAATTCCTGAAGCTTCCCTTTTTAGGAAAGGTGTTAAGAGATACAGCCATGTCCATGCAGCCACTCATGGAACAGGTCCAGCGCCACGGATTCCAGTGTGCAGTAGGCAGGAGTGCCATCCCACGTAGGTGGCTTTAGGATGCCTGTCACCATGGCACCTGCTCAGCCCTACCCAGCCTCACTGCCATGCCGGGCCTCATCTGAGTGCTGCTGCTGTGGGCTGACCTAGGAGTGGGATTACACACCAGGTACCTTTCATTTCTTTTTTTCTCCTTGAGCACAATACCAGCACGGTTCCCAAGTTGTGGCATGTCAGAGTCTCCTTTTTCAGGGGTGGGTGATAGTCCAGTGTGGGAGATCACATGTCCCCTGTCAGCTCCCTGGTGGATGGCTATGAGGGTTGTCTCTGTCGCTTAGCTGTTGTGGTGTGCTTGGTAGGCATGTGTGAAATGCCTGGGCTGGTGTCTGTGTGGACTGTCCCTTTCCTTTCTCTGGGGAATATACCTAGGGAGGAAATCACAGGACAGTAAACTGTGTCTGGCTGAGTGAGGAGCTCTCGGACTGTTTTCCCAAGGAGCTGCCCACTCGACGCCACCACAGGCAGTAGGGGCTGATCTCTTCCTCCTCGCCACCCCTGGAGTGGAGCAGCGCCTGCTGTGTCTTCAAGGCCTTCGTGGTGTTCTCCTTGTGACCAAGGGAGTCCAGTCTCTCTCCATTCTCTGGGAAACATCTGTTTGATCTTCTGCTTGTGTTCTTTGGGATTGCTTCTCTCTCGTCACTACCAGAGTCCCTTGTGTACCCTAGACACACATTGCCGTCAAACGCACGCAATAGCTCTCTCCTGCTCTGCGGATTGTCTTTTCACTTTCTTGTCATTGTCCTTTCAGTGCAGTGGTTTTCAGTTTTGATGATGTCTAATGAGCATATTTTTCCCCCTCAGGCTTTTGTTAGCACCTCCATGAGTCACTTGTCAAATCCAAGGGCACAATGACTTGCCCTGTGTTTCCTTGCAGTTTTTCTGACTTTAATGCTTCTGTCAGGTATTTGACACTGAGTTAACTTGTATTTACAATGCAGGGAGCCACCCACATTCCTTCTTTGGGCTTTTCCAGTTGTCTGAGCACCATTTGCTGAGAAGTTCACGTCTCCCTCCAGTGGCCTGATGCCCTTGTCGAGAGCAGCAGACTGCAGTGCCAGGTTTATTTTTGGACTCCCAGCTCTGCCTGTGGTTTGTGCATCTCCCTGCACCAGGGCACATGTTGGGGATGACAGGAGTCAGGGCAGGAAGTGTGGCTTGGACCTGGCCTCCTCGTCCAGGGTCTTTGGGCCTCTTCTCTAGCTCCCTTCATCAATGTGGTGGAGTTCCCAGCTTTGCGCTTTATCTGTTAAATCTGTTCTTGATTGTTTTGTTTTCCTTGGGGGCTTCATTTTCTCACTTTTGTTTTGCATTGCTGTGGCCTCTGGTTTGGAGTTCATCTCCATCCTGAAGCCTGCATTGCTCACTTGTTTCTAGCAGTCATTTTGCTTACAAGGAGAAGTCACCTCAGCTACTTTCACCTTCCTGGGGGTGGGGCCAGCCCAGGTCCCTGGCTCTGCTGCATGGTATGTGGGCCTCCCAGTGGGCAGCAGGAGCCCAAAGGGGACAGCAGTGGCCAGAGCAGCGGGTCCAGCTCTGGACAGTTGAGGCCAGTTGCTGGGTCCTCAGAACCTCTGGAGGGCTATGGGTGCTCCTGCCCTGCCTCACTGTGCTTCTTCCGGGAAGTGTCCAGGCTGACTTCACATGATGGCCACGGTCTCACTCTGATGCTTGCTTGATGTCAGCAGTTGAAGCCCTGGGCCACCATTAGTGTGGCCAGGGTATGCAGAGCTGTCCTGAGCCCCAGCTGCTGCCATGCAGGCTGGGGAAACAGTCGGGTTACACTCAGGACATGTCCAGCACAGAGGTGGCCACATGGGGATGCCTGCTCCAGAGCCCCTGGTTACTCAGGGTAGCTGCCTCGTCCTGTGAGAACCAAGATCCAGTTGGGGCACTGCTGGCTACAGAGAAAACTGCTACACCCAAGGCATGTCCAGAAGCTTGGGAACACTTTTTCTTAGTTTCTTTTAATCTTAAAGCCATTGGAAATTGTGAGTATATACAGAGGTAGACAGCATTGTGTGAGCACTTCTGAGCTGTGGGCTGGCGTGGTCAGCATCAGCTCAGGGCTGAGCTTGCCCCACTCCCACAGCGTCTCTGAAGATGCCTCCATGAAGCAAACCCCACCCCTCCTGCAGCCTCATAGAATCTGAAATTGCCTTCCTCTGGACTCCAGGTGGAATCTAATCATCAGGAATGCACCTCCATTATCTCTGCCCTTATTAGGTTAGACTCCAGTGATGGGCAGACAGCTCCAAATTGGATCAGCTTCTGATTTCTCCACTGTTGGACTAGTGGTCCTTGTTTCTTCCCCAGACACACGGGTCATGGATTTCACAATGGTGCTACAGTCCAGCTGACCCACAAGGCCAGGGCAGGAAAGACTGTTTGTTAAATGCTGACCCCCATATCCCATATGTGGACCCACATGCACACGTGTGCACATACATGTACATAATATATACACATGCACATTCAAATTCACATAAACACAAACACATGCACATGTGCAGTATACATGTCCACACAGGCATGCAAATGCATGCATACAACCCATGCATATGCGCACATGTACACATAGGTGCAGTTATGTAACACATGCACACACAGACACACATGCACACATATATGTACACACAGGCATGCAAACATATAGACATCCTAGAACACTTGTGGATCAGGATGTAGAAAAACCAACAGGACTGAGAAGCAGTAACTTAGATTGAAAATGCCCTCTGTGAGGGCTCAGGGCCCGGGCTGTGCCCAGGATAGCTGCCCTCTCTGTCCCTTGGGTGCTGGGCACATGCGACTCAAGGCCTTGCTATTGTGTGATTTCTCAGGCTCAGGGAGATTTGTATTCAAAGCTTAGGGGCGGAGCTGCCCTAACTCCCAGCTGAGTGGACTGAGGAAGGGTAGAGATGAGGTCATCTCCTGAGACCCTGGAGGCCATTGGAGAGGATATCTGCTGACATGTGCAGTGAGTCTCCTGAGATAAGCTGGGATAATACCTTTGGCCCCTGCTTCGTGGGAATTCAGGACACTGGGTCACATGGTGCCAGCCTCACAGTACCCAGATTTCTGAGGAGGAGAGGGCCCCCCACTCCTGGCAGCTCTAGCATAGCTGGTGGGGGTCAGGTGGCAGGCGTGGGGAGGAAGCAGGCCAGGCTGGATGAGGAGTGCACCTGCTCAGAAGGTGCCAGTGCAACTCAAAGCTGCCGGGACTGGATGGCTGTAGTGCAGGAATGCAGGTGTGAGTACTTTGACCCACATCCACTGTGGCTTTCGGGAATCCAGGTGAGAGCACGTGACAGTGTGTTGACAGCTGCCCACTGCTAGTTCTTCCAAGTGTGGCCCCTGACCTGGTTTGAGATCCATTTCCCAGAGCATGTGGCCTCTGGGCCCATGGCATGCTAACCAGTTCTCCCTGGAGCAGGAGAGGAGTCAGGCCCTGGGCCAGGGTTCTGGGCACAGGAGGACAGCAAAGCCTTTGAGTTGATACTGAAGAAAGAGAGGGTTGCAGGGACAGAGGTGTAGAGGACGATTTGTTCCTAAGGCAGGAGAGGGTGCTCCTTGGTTAGTCCAGGACACATAACCAGTTTCAACTGGGCTTGGGGACAATTGTAGTCTTAGCATTTTAAAGATCTTTGTTCTTCTCGCGGTTGCTGGGCTGTGGCAGATATTATAACAGGTGACCTGCACCCAGGTCCTGGCAGCACATCTGACTGACTGTGTCCTCTTCATACTGGGTGCTGGCCGAGGGGTAGTCCTGGGCTACCTCCACATCAGATCCACTGCGTCACTCTCTGGGTGATGTCCTATGCTGTGGAGTGAGTACCACTGGCCACTGGAGGCCCCCAGCAATGTCACATTGCTGCATCCACATCCTTGTCCACAGTCTCTGGGGCCCTGAGGCAGGAGAACACGGGCAGGGGGGCACACCAACATGCCCAGACATGGTTCTGCCCCTCTGGAGTTGGCACGGAAACTGACAGCCATCATAGAGTGTACATGCACATACACATGTGTGCATGGGTTCACAGGCATACACACAGTATCTGGCTGGAGGTCAGGCAAGAGGAAGCCCCGCTCACCATGCAACAAGGTCTAGTGCACAGAACAGTCTAAGGAGAAGTGTGCAACCCTTAAAGGTGGACGTGGGCAGGTGGGAGAGACACACCCTTCTGGTGGCATAGAGGTCGGCCATAGACATGTGTGCCTCTGGCACAGCCCTGTAACCTGACTCTGAGTAAAGCTGGACATTTCATGCAGGAAAACATGCAGGGAGAGCCCAAGGACCTCCTCCTGCAGGCGAGCCCCAGGAGCCCACATTCCCTCATGAGGTGGCTCAGGCAGGGCAGACGGCAGCTGAGCTCAGGAGAGGACCCTCCCACCTGTGTGCTGACCAAGAGAGAATGGAGTCAAGCTTACACCTCACACTGTGCACCGGTCATTGGTCAGAGATGGAGTCGCAGGGCAAGAACCCCATGTGGCTGCAGTATGTGCCTGTGCGCACGGCTCCTGCATATCTGTACATGTGCACTTACCTGTGTTCAGACTTATTACATGCACCTGTGTGGGGGATGAGGGCCCAAAGCCCAGTATAGGACATGGAATTAACAGGTCATTTATAAGAAGTCCTTAAATATGTGACAGACATTCAGTCTCACAATTAGAGAAATGCAAATTAAAACTTACTGAAGCACCATCAATCACCACCACCTCAGCAAAAACTCACCAGCATTGGCATGTGGGGCGGTGGTGAGGGGTGTGGCTGTGGGCCCTCCTGGAGGACTGTGGGGCACCCAGCAAGGCCTGTGCACTCCAGGAGGCTGGGGCAGGGCGCCTGCCTTACAGATGATCCCACAGCAAAATGCAGCTGCAGAACGCCCCTTGTGGGAGCTGCAAGAGTGCCCAGGCCAGGGGCTGGGGATTTAGCTCAGCGGCAAAAGCGCCCGCCTGGCAAGCGCAAGGTCGTGAGTTCGGTTCCTGGTACCGGAAAAAAACCAAAACCAAAAAAAAAAAAAAAAAGAAGAGTGCCCAGGCCCACATGCATGCTGGCAGTGTGGGCACAGTCCTGGACTCCTGGAAGAAGGCAAAGGTGTGTCTAGGGGGTGTGGCTTAATCACTTTCCTTGCTGCTCAGACACAAAAAAGACCCAACACCCGCAATTTGAAGGAGAGGTTCAGTTTGGCGCACAGTTGGTAGAGGCTTTAATCTCTAGTCTGTTGGCTTCAAGGCAGGACAGCATGGCAGAGGGGCCTGGCAGAGGAGATTTGTTCACTGCATGGAGGACAGGAAGTAGGAAACGCTAGAGAGAGAAGGGAGGAGCTAGAGAGAGATGAACCTTCCAGGCCCCGCTCCCAGGGACTGCCTCTTCCTAACCATGAGTCAGCTAGAGACTCATAAGTGGATGAATCCACCCATGAGTAAGTGCCCCAGGATCCAATCACCTCTCCAAAGCTCTGCCAGTGATCCCATGAAGCTTGGAGGGGACATCTAGCCATAAACGATAACACAGTGCCATGCAAAAGCCACAGAGCCAAAGACACAGGAAAGAGAAAGTGTCTCCACAGGGTCACTGGGGTTGGGAGAACAGGGCTGGGGTAGGGGGATGTGGAGCCTTCTTGGAGCGGTACTTTCTTTAGATTTGTGCCAATAATCTCTGGAAGAACAGATTAGGGCAGGGAACTCAGCACATACAGATATTGGTCCCAGTGCAATGTGAGCTACTTAGGTGCACCAGGGTGCTGGGGTCCCCACCTGTGCACCTGGGAATAGCATTCTGGCTTCCTGAGCTGAAAACATGGTACACTTCACACCTCCACAAAATATAGAGGTGATGTTGGCCACTCCGTGTCTCTAGGACCAGCTGCCCTCTGCTGGGGATAGGTGTCACCCATAGGGGAGGTCATTGTGTGGTTTTGAAGGTGCTGACAGTGGGGAGCTGAACTAGTTTCCTTTCTGTTTTGGTTAATATGGAATTGTTTCACAAGAAAAACTTTAAAATGTAAGGGAGTGACCAACAAATGTAAGAAAGGTTTCCACTCTCATTAATATTCAGAGAAATGCAAATTGAAATAAAGTGTAGTTTTTTGTCCATCAGACCTAAAAAAATCAATAGTTTCAAATGTCATTCAGGATAGGAGGAAATGAGCAAAAGAACTGGCCAAGTGTTTTTATCAGACTATCTTGATCATGAAGTGCAAAAGGCCTAAATGGGTCCCCGTAAAAGCATTGTGTTAATGTGCATTGGAGGAGTTGATCCCACAGACACGCATGTGCAAACCCACTGTTTTTACAAGGCCACATTCAGGGTCTATGCAGTAGTTTACCGTAAGAAGAATCTGCAAACTGTTTAAACAGCCATCTTGTCAGTGCTGCTCTGCTCTCAGAGCCAGGATCGCCAAACACAGGCTGTGCAGGGGTGTAGAGGGGACTTGGTTACTTTAAAGGCACTGTACACAGTCTGTGTGTGTGTGTGTGTGTGTGTGCACATCTGTGTGATGGGAGCAGAGGCTGAGGTCCCTCTCAGGAGCTGTGAGGGGAGGGGCTGTGTGCTTGATAGGCAGAGGGGACCCCGTGTGTCCCTGTTGGAGGAGAAAGGTGCACGGGAGCACCCCAGGGTGAGTGGGCTGGGCAGGCCTATCCTAGGCTGCTGTCCTGAGAGAGGTGGGGGGAGCCGGTGACAACCCTGCTGGGAGCCGGGTTCAAGCTGGGTTGAAAGGTGTGTGAGAAGTACCCTTGTCCTGTCTTTCACTTCCAGCTGGTGGCAGCCATCGTGTTCATCAGCTTTGGTGTGGTGGCCGCCTTCTGCTGCGCCATCGTGGACGGTGTATTTGCAGCGCGGCACATGGTGAGTACGGCACTCACACCTCAGCACGGTCACCTTCCTGGGACGGTGTCCATCTGGGAGTGACACTGTACCCTGTCTGTCCTATTGCCGAGCCCACGGAATCTGACTGACTCAACGACTGCCAGTGAGATGGTGGTTATCAGGCTCTGCTGTTAGGACAGCAGTAGCAGTGCTTTGGGAAAGAGACAAAAATACATGCAGTCATAAAGTACATGCAGACTGAGATCCCTGCTCCTTTACAGATTTTGTGGCATTTTAATTTCTGTGTCCTCTGCCCCAGCAGTTATAAGCACCTTGGCATTGCGAGGTCACTGGCCTGGCCGTTCACTGGTCTGTGCATTGCCTGAGGCAAGAGTTCTGTCATGTTATTTGATGTTGACCTACTCCAGGAATGTTAGATCGGGATGTTTGGGACATGGAAGAATGTTTGGTTGAGTGGTTGGACAGGGTGATATTAAAGGGTGGATGGGTAGATGGGTAGGGATAGATGGGTGAATGGAAAGAGGATGGAGAGTGGGAGGGATGGATAGGATGAACAGACGGGAAAATATGGAAGCCTGGATATATATGGATAGATGGGTGATGAATGGACAAATGGTAGATGGAGGGGTGGGTGATTGGATGATAAATGGACAGATGATAAATGGGTGGATGGATGGACAGGGGCATGTGGGTGAGTGTGGGTAAATGAATAATGGAATGGACAGATAAATGGCTGGGAATGTGTGGAAGCTGGGTAGACAGAGATGGATGGATGGCTGGGCTGGTTGAATGGATGAATGAATTAGTCTGAAATCCTTGCTACCATCCTTGTAGAATGTTGTTTCACTTTAGGGAGAGACAGGGGCCCAAGCATCTGTGGTACAGTTGTAGACTGCCCCTCAGCAGACCAAGTGACCATCTGCCTCCTCTTCCCTGTGCTGACTAGTGGAGATGCGTCGGCCCCACCAAGTGGAGAGCTCCTCCTTGGGCTTCTGCTCCTCCCTCCTGGATGCAGGAGTCCCACTGCTCTGGTTGGCACTGGCTGCTGTGCTGTGGTCTGAGGCTGTGGCAGGCAGAACTGCAATGGGCATGACAATTCCATCCATCTGCCTTTCTTTCTTTCTAGGAACTGAGGCCCCTCAGCATGGAAAGGTGCCAGTTCTACTCCAGTGGGGCAGGGTACTTGTATGATGTCTACCAGACTGAGGTAAGCCTCTTGGTCTTTACTCGGCTGATACCTCAGTCCCACCAGTGTCTGTGTCTGGTCACAGTGTGCCTGCCTTTGCCCTAGCAGGTTTTCCTGCCCTGTTTTCACCTATGGATGGTGACATTTGCAGCACCCGTTTGTGGGTAGGCTCGCCTTGGCATTTCAATGCCCTCTGTTTTCTTTGGAATCACAGCTGCAACTTGCTTCTGTGACACTGTTGCAATTCATCAGTCCAGCTCCAGGGGTTTCCATTAGCATTTTAACCAGCTTAATCATTGCAGGAAACTCTAGAGTGATGCTGGCACTGTCCAAAGATGCCTAGCTTTCTCGTTATGGATGGCTGCTGAGTGGCTCTGCCTGCTTTCTAGCAGAATGAGACTCCATGAACAGTGCTTGTGGGTCCCTCCGGCATGGGCCTCCTGTGGCTGTCTGACGTCCCACATTTGTGTGGTGGGGAAGAATTGGTGGGCTGAACACAGGCCCCATCTGGAATGTCCTGGCCTAAGGTCCCCTGTGCTAGGAGACAGGCTCTGGCCCTGGTTTATACCTGTTCCTCTCCCCAGGTCACCTGCTACTCCTTGACGGGCAAGTGCCAGTTGAAGGTGAGGAGTAACACCTGCTACTGCTGCGATCTCTACACGTGTGAGAGGTGAGGGGTGTCTGTATGTCACATGCACACACACAAACATGCACACACACACATTCTGCAGCATGTGTACACACTTGTGCCTGGTCTCCACGGCTATTTCTGTTTCCCCTCCTTGCTCTGCTCCCAAACCCTTCAGTCAGCCCTGATGTGGATGCACAGGTGGGAAAGCAGAGGCTTGGAGATATTGAGTTGTCTCCAAGGCACACAAAGCATGTGCTGGGAGGGATTTAAGCATGTGCCTCTGGCTGTCATCCCCTGGGGATAGCTGCCAGGGTGCCCTCTCAGGGCAAGGACCCCAATACCCAAGCTGGGAGGAGCCCCAGAGCCTTTTCATGGGGTAAGGTGGTACATGAGAGCACGGTGTGTTTGTTTGTCCCCTGGCATGAAGAGGAGGGGTGGCTTGGCCGCTGTCTTGCCTGGCCACCTCACCAAATGCAGGTGGGTCCCACATTGAGGTGCCACCCTTGGGTAGGAGGGGACAGAGGCAGTGCAGAACACCAGTGGCATAGGGCTGGCTTGCCACATGTGCACCAGTCATGTGGCTTCTCGTGCCCGTCTGAGTGGCCTGTGGCTGTCCCCTCCTGGACCCCGGTCCACACTGAGGAAGTTGCACCACCCGCAGCTGTGAGTGCTTCCCCGCATCTGTGCCATTGTGGGCCCTGCACGGACACCTGCCACGACCTGATCCAGCTGGCTCCTCTGTGACCAGCAACTCTACAAGGTCAGCCTGGGCAGCATCTTCCTGCACCTTGGAAACCCCAGCTTGTCTCCAAGTGTTGCCTCTTCATTCTCCCTGGGCAGTTGGGACTTGAGCCCTGGGTGGCTGCTGTTGAGGCCTGGTCAGGTTGTTGGTGGCTGCACGGCCAGCCTTGGGTACCTGCCAGCTTAGGATATTTGGTCCCACTCCAAGGCGATCACTGTCCCTGTATCAGTTGATGTCTGTGTGGAGATTGAGACCCACAGGATGGGCACTGCGTTCCACACCAAGAGTGTGAAGTGACCCCTCCAGGATCCCCAGGAGGGCATGGACTGGGGCCAGACATTAGCTCTCACCTGGTGTTGCTTCACAGGGAAATCTGGGCTGGGCTTCAGTGCTTGTATGTGGCCTGATGACAGGGCAGTGGGCACAAATTGTATCAGAGTCCCCATGGCAGCCAGGCTTTGTGGCCGTAGGAACATGCTGAGCTCACTCAGCAGCCTTGAAGGACAGAGCAGCCTGTTGGGCAGGCAACCAAGGCCAGCTCTGCCTCAGAGGCTGTGCCATGTGAGAGAGAGTTTGGTGCTACAACAACTTTGTTCCCTTTCCCATACTGTGCAGGACACAAAGTTGCCTGGCCATGGCTCTCTAACCCACAGCCAGTTCACCTGGCCACCACCTGGCTATAGCAGGGTTGCCTGGCTGCAGTTCTAACATGCAGGGTCATCACCCAACCAGGCTCTGATCCTCAGGGTGGTCACCTGGCCTTGCCCTGGCCTTTGGGGTGGCCTCACTTTGGCCCTTGACATGGTCACCATGCCACTCCCTGGCCCACGGGTGATGCTGCCTCTCCCTCTCATGTGCAGTGCAGAGCTGTCCCCCACCTACTACGAGTTCGTGGGTGTTCACAGCTGTCAGGATGTAGTCCACCTCTACCGGTTGCTCTGGGTCTCCACGGTGCTGAACATCTTGGGCCTGTGCATGGGCATTGTCACAGCCGCCGTCCTGGGGGCCTTCAAGGACCTGGTGAGTGGAACCTTCCAGCATGCAAGCAACGCTCGGTCAGGGGCTCTGTTGACAGAGGAGGTGCTGGCTGCAAGGACTCCACAGCCCACCGAGTGACAGCCAGTGCTCACCATTGCTTCCGTGGCAGCAGGCCCATCTATACCTTCACAGGAGTGGTCTAACCTCATCCTCCAGCCCCTGAAGCAGGGGAACGCCACCCTCTAGGAAGCCAAATTCAGCTCCAGAGCTGCTCAGTAGTCACGTGGGAACCATCCATGCACAAGACCTGGCTAACAAGCTCCAGGAGGGCACTGTGATCCTCTGAAATCTGAGCCCCTCAGCTTGGCACCCGAGGAGCCTTGGCTGACCTAGTCCCCAACCCTTCCTGCTGTCTGCTTATGGGGGACTGGCTGGGCAGGATGGCTCCCCATCCCTGTTCTGCCCTCTCAGGGTGTCTGTCTGCTCTGAACTGAGCCCCTGCCACAGCTGACCCCATGAGTGCATGGTCCAGTTGGGACTATAGCCTGCAGGCCGAGCCCACTGACACAGCAGCCCAGATCCTCAGGGAGCCTTTGGCCCCCTGCCCCAGAGCTGGAGCCATGCCACTTTCAGTAGAAGCCTGGGCTGTCCTCAGACTGGTGCTTGGCCCCTTCCTCTCAGGTTTCTATTCCCAGATATTGTGGCCAAACCTGAGGACCCTGCACCCCATACCAGCTCTCCTCCCTTATCCCAGTCGGTCCTCCAGATCCCCAGCCCCCAGTCTGAGCACAGTGTCAGGATGTCCTTGTGGGCACTGTAGGGAGGGCTCCCATGTCTGGGTGCAGGTGGTACAATACCCACCACCCCTTCCTTGGCAGGTTCCCCTGTCACAGCTGGCCTACAGCCCGTCATCTCCACCTCAGATCCTCTACAACCCTGCCCAGCAGGTCCTGGCCTACACCAGCTTCTGCTCACCCACAGCCATGCCCACCTGCTCATCCTACCCTCTGCCTCTTCAGGTAGGCATGCTTCACTGCTGCGGCCAGGCAGGTCCTGGAGACAGTGGTCATGTGGGCAGGCCATGGTCAGATGAAGAGGGCCTCCAATGACCTGGGTCTCCCTGTGTGGCCCAGGTGGTTGGGAGAAGAGGGTTGGGGCCAGGTAGAGGATGTGGTATTGGAGGCTCATTGCTGTCAGTGCCCTGGGGTTCTTGTTGGGTTCTGCCAATGATCAGCTGTGAGCTGGCCCTGCTCAGCCCTAAACACATCCAGCTGCCACGTGGCCAGACACCCAAGAGTGCAAAGAGAGTAGAGGAGGAGCCTCGAGTCTGCCAGGGCCCAGTGAGGCTTACGCAAGGACAGTGACTGTGTAGGGTTCACTCGCTTGACACCACTGGCCTTGGGGCTGGGTGCAGGCCAGGCGGGCTCTTGTGCTTCCTTCACTTCCTCCCCTGCCTTTGGTGTCTTCCTGTGCCTGGTGGCCTGGGGTGGAAAAAGCTCAGATCATCCCACAGCACCTTAGCAACCCTGGGCCTCACCCCCTCCTGGGCTGGTGTCCTGGGCCCTACCTACATGGTTACCCAGCTGTGACAAACCGAACTGCTGGCAGACATCACCCAGCACCCTTGGGGGGCACATGGAGGGTGCCTGGTTCAAGCAGGTCGAGGCTTCCTGTCTGGCAGGAGGAGTTTGTCACATGGCTATGTCAGGAGCAGCAGGGACAACAGGTCCAGAGCCACATGGGGCTACTCTTGGAGAAGCATGAGGTCAGTGTTCCTGTGCATGGCCAGTGGGCGGGTGTTCTGTGTTTGAATTCACAAGTCTTTAGGTGTCCTTCAAGGGACCTGTGCCCACTAAATGAGGTCAGCAGGAGGAAGACCTTGCTAGGAAAGGTGACTGTTGGGACTATTTGGAGCCCAGCCCTGACTGTCTGGGACAGAGATGGCCAGGCAGTGTGCCCACTCCATGTCCTCGAAGCAGTGAGGGCCAGCAGCACTTGGGGTTGGAGCAGGTGTGTCCCCCACACCCAGGACCTAGGCTGTGGCCACCTGTTCTGCAAGGTTGGGAGGGTCTGGCTTCCCGCCATGGTGACTCCCTGGCTGTGCACATGAGGTGTTCTGGTGGTGCTGGACAACTCCTGAGCCAGGGAAGAAGAGGTCTCTTGGGGTTCAACCTGGCTCAAGGGGAGCCTCCTATTTTAGGAGATGGGAAGAAACTGCCTTAGTGTCAGGAAATGATGCAGTGTTTGCAGTGCTCCTTCCTTGGTCACACCCATGTAGGTGGTGGTGACACACACATAGCTGCTCTGCTCTGCGGCCTCTGCCTTCCCCAGAGCTTCACATCCACTGTAATAAGCTTCCCCCATCCCCATCAGGGAAGGACCATCATTGCGGGACATACTGTGTCCTGCTCGGGAGTTGGCCAAAGCAGGATGTGGGATCATGAGATCAACAAGGGCAGGACCTGAGAGGCTCCCACACTGCCTGGCTGCTATGGACACAGACCCGAATCACACAGATGCCAGGAGCTACACTGGGGCACCCTGCAGGATGGGCCTTTCCTGACACCTAGTGCCCCATCTGTGTTTGGATGCATCTGTCATGTCCCCCAGAGATCCCTTCTCTGTGCCTCCAGGACCTTCTAAACATTGGATGCACCCTTGCCTCCCTGATGGACAGTCCAGTTTATAGCACTGGCACATATAGGAGTGGAATGATGTATCAGCTCTCAGAGGAAGCAGATCAGACAGGTGTCACGTGCTTCCTTGGAGCTGTGACTATGGACATCAGTGCAGCCAAAACACTTCCCACAGTGACACTGAGGGCAGGGCAGGCTTGGGCTTGTTCTGAGAAGGGAGTCAAGCCTCAAAAGCCCCTACAACCTCCCCAAGTGAAGAGTTGGTGAGGCCCAAGTCCTTTTGCTAAGAGATCTGTCTGTGTCATATAGGTCTCTTGTTTTTTTGTTGTTGTTTTGTTTTTTCCAGTACCAGGAATCAAACTCACGACCTTGCACTTCCCAGGCAGGCACTGTGCCACTGAGCTAAATCCCCAGCCCCTCATATAGGTCTCTTGTGGGCAGGGCTGGCCTGGTGGGGTGCTGTCTATGTACTGATTTGTCCCATGGTTCTTGAAGATTTTTCCATGGTTCCATGTGGTTTGCTCATGGGTCCTGGAGGTTTACTCTGTGGCTCCTGGGGGTTTACTCCATGGTTCCTGGGGGTTAACTCCATTGTTCAGTGTGGTTTACTCTGTGGTTCTTGGTGGTTTGTTCAGTGGTTCCTGTTGGTTTACTGTGAGGTTTGCATGGCTGCTCATTTCCAGTGAAGGGCATATTGGACTCTGGGGAAGGCACAGAGCCAGGCACTGCCAGTAGACCTGAAAGAATGTTCCCAGAGACCCCCTGGGTCCCCATGGTTGGGAAAATGCATAGGTTGCTGATTTAAATACTAATTGTCTCTGAAACACACCTTCACTGAGATGTGGGACAGCAGTTTGAGCACGTCTGATCAGCTGACTTAAAATAATTCTTATGATCAGGTACAGGGGTGTGCGCCTGTAAACCCAATACCAAAGGAAGCAGGAGGATCATGAGTTCAAGTCCTCATGGACAATGTAGTGAGTTAACAAAACACTGTTTTAAAAAAATTAGCCATCATACTTTGCCAGAGATGTTGATGGTCTTGGACCGAGTGGGTTTAGGTTGTCTGAGGAAGGCTTCAGTGACCTTCTCTGGAGTGCCCGCCCAGAGGCTTTGGGAGCAGAGTTCACCCAGACGAGGTTCTACAGAACTTGGTACTCAGGTAGGATGGTGAGCACTGGCATGTGGTCTGAGCATTGGTGGGCTGTGCCCTACTGATTGAGGCTGCCCTCTTTTTGCTTGCAGCCCTCCACTGAGCTCTCCCTGCCTGAGGATGCCCGGCCTCCCCAGCAGTGCAGCTCCAGCCTCGGGTGCGCCCCCAACGCCCCACCACTCTGCGCTCCAGCCTGCTTCCTCCCAGGGGAGAAGCCACCCCCCTATGCCCCCTGACTTGGAGGTGCTAGAGTAGAAACACTATTTGTTTGTTTGTGTTAAAGCCACCTCTAGAGCTCTCACTTCTGCAGCCAACCTACTGGAGAGCCCTGAGAATGTTCTGGAAGGCCATGCCCACCCTCCCCTCTGGGTAGGTCCTCAACCAGGCCAGGCCAGGGCAGAGGGAACAGGTCCACTGAGCCCAGCCTCCCTTGCTGGAAAGGACTGCCTGGTGCTTGTTAGTTTGTTAGACCCCCTCCTGTTACAGACAAGCTGTTGTCCAGTGCTTGCATGCCAGCCCCCTTTCAGGAAATGTGCATGTGTGTCCCAAAGAAGACCACCCCACCCTGGCCCTCATGTCCTCCTGATATTTGCTTGGAGTGAAAGTAAGCTTTGGTCAAATAGCCAATGCTGCTCTAAAAGGCCAGGGGTTGCCTGAGGTCTGTGTCATGTCTGTTCAACTCAAAGAGATCAACCATACACTGACCAGACCATCATCCACCTGACTGCTGCCCCTGTGCCCAGCCCTGTGGTCCTCTGAGCCATTAGATGAGTCGGCACCCCGGGCCTCTGTAGCACAGCCTCCCTGCCTGCCATGGAGGCTGAACATCCAGCCTCTGCGCCAGTGGGATGGGGTGGAAGGGCCCCAAGGTCTTCAATTGAGGGCCCAGGCTGCAGCTGCAGCACAAACGGAGGCCCAGGTTTGGGAACAAGTGAGCACACTTGGAACTGGCCAGAGCCTGAGTTGGTGGACCAGAGTCGCAGAAGAGCTGGGGGCTGGAATGCACCTCACGTGCACACCTTGGGTGTTGAGGAGACTGGAGATGCACCCCAAGAGTGTGTCTTGGTCTATTTGTTCTTTTGAGCTGAAGAATCTTGTGAGCCATCACAAGGGCAGGTGGAGCTGCATCCACCTGAGCCCTAGGGGACTCAGGCCTGGTGTCTCCCAGCATCTCCAGCATGAAGAGGAACACTTCGTGGGGGGGGGGAACCACCCAGACCCCCTTGCTGCCTCCCAAAGGCCTCACCCTTCCCCATTCATGCTCTGACTCCTCCTGTGAACCCACAGAAGAGCTCCAAGTCTCATGAACCCCAAATCTTACAGCCCCCAAAACTGATGGCCCCCAAATTTTGCAGCCCCTGAGCCTTGTGGGCCCCATCTTTCCTTGATGTCTGGGCTATAATAAACCTGGCTCTGCCACCTTCACCTGCTTGTCCTCAGTTCATTTTATAGAACCAGCCCTGGTGCCTGAGATGTGGGGGGGTCTTTCCTACCCTGAAGCCCTGGACCCTAGGTCCAGGGGGACAAAGGGACATGGCCATGCAGTGCAGCTTCTGCTGGTGGAGTGCCACACTGTCCAGCAGACCCCTCAGCCAAGGGCTGTAAGCAGAGGCTCGTGTTGGGAGCCCAAGGAGCCCAGGACAGTGAGGGAGGGCATTGGTAGAGTTGAGGCAGCCAGTGGGAGTGGTCACTGGTCCTGAAAGACACACACAGTGTGTCTGGCCTGGGACCTGTCACCACTGATTATTATCACTGTTCAGTTTTTCCTCACAAGCCTGGTTTCCAGGAGGATGTGATCTTGGCCTCAGCTTGTGCTGATTTAGCTGGGCCCAGGCAGCTCCAGCTTCCTGTGACCTCCAGAGTGTGGTCCTCAGCCTCCCTGTGAGCCCCATGACTGCGTCCCTAGTGTCCCCATGATCCCTAGGAGCACATCCCTGGCCTCCCAATGGCCTCTGAGGCCTCCTTTCTATCCTCAATGATTCTTTGGAAGTTGAAGTCCAAAGGCATCTGTGGAACTCTTTACCAATGGCATTGTTAGTTTAGAATTTTAGGTTACTGACTAGCTTTGTCCAAACCTTAGAAATTAGCAAAAATATTTCCTCTAGCTGAGCCAGAGCCCTGTTCCCACTGATATCACATAACGCTCAGAAGCCAGGACTCCCCATCAGCCCTTTGTCAACCTGGCCATCTGCTGTTTCCTGGCCGTCTTGCTGTCCCCTGGCCATCTGCTGTCCCTTGACGGCCTTGCTGTCCCCCAGCTTCTGGGTGTGGCACAGTCTCAGGGTGAAAGCCCCAAGGCTCTGCTCTCAGTGGTCACGTCCTCATTCCTTGTCCAAGCCTGACCTCATAGGTACTGGGACAGGCAGGTGGTGCTGGCTGGGGCTCTTGGGTGCCCAACCCTTCTCTGACACCTGAGTTTTTCCACAGGAGAAACCTGGCTGGAGTATCAGGGGAAACAAAGAGGTGTGAAGAGAGCCATGTGATGGTACACATGTCAGGAGTCTGTCCGGTGCCGGAGGGGATTCATGTCCTTAGCACTGTCACAGGTTGCACAGGCAAAGGGCACCACAACCAGAGCTGACCTTTCAGTGGTCAATGGGGACCAATCCATATCCCTTACATTGGCCAGCTGTGCCTAACCAGGCAAGGAGGACAGCTCCACACCGTGGAAGTCAAGTGTGTGATTTTAAGAGTCGGCTGGCACAGGCGTTCTCATGGAACCCAGGATGTCAGAGCACAAATCTCACATCGTTAGCTGACAGATGCGTCCACTGCTAGCTCCCAGCACTCTGCCGGGGGGGGTGCTCCTGGCCCACCCCATCCCTCCCTGTCCCCATTGGCTGGTGCCATGAGCTCCCCAGTGCCTTTGCCTTGAGCCAGTGAAGCTGGGAGCAGCATTGCTGCCTGTGGTGACCCGATTCCAGAGCTGGCCTTCGGGGTCCACCTGCCTGTCTTGCTCAAAGTCTAGCAGGTTCTGCCTGTCTGGGTCTCTCGCATCTATGGAGATTGCAGATCTTGTAGGAGTGTGGTTTTGGCGCTCGTGTGTGTTTTGTGTCTTCCTTGGGTGCGATGTCCGAGCTCTTCCATGGACCTTGCAGGGCCATGGGGTCCATTGGTACTGGCTTGCACCCAGATCAGAGTGTCAGTGGGCACACCCTCGATGGCAGCTCTCTTGAGGGATCCCGGATGAGCATCATCGCAGTGCTGGCTGCAAGTTCCATATAAAGGTGTTGGCAGGGTGACAGAAGAGCCATTCTCCCTGCAGGGTAAAGTTCAAGGAGCTAGGACCCAGCTGGGGGCACCTTGAGGTGCCTGTGGCAGAGGAGTGGGACAGGTGTGGGACACTTGCTCTGCTTAACACACCAAAGACAATGACAGGCAGCTTCTTTTCCAGAGAAGCAGAGCTTCCTCTCTGTTTCTCACCCTGCATGGGGCCAGGGTTTGTGTTTGGGGTCCTCAAGTCCTGGCTCATTGGGGCTTGCCTGTGGCCTCCACAGTGGGTCCTGGGGCCTCTTAGAGCAGGGAAGCCGGGTTGCAGGCCTGGGAGCCAGCCTCTGTCCCAAGGACCACACAGCAGCCTTCACATGGTGCTGACCTTGTCAGAGCTGCACAGTGTGGTGGGCCAGGCTTCCCTGAGAGGCAACCCTGGTGACCCTGGGGTTCCTGGTGTCCTCCAGCATCTCGACACTTGGTGCCTACCCTGCCCGGCTGGGGCTGTAATCCGGATGGCAGCCCAGGGCTATCAAGGATATTAAACCACAAGGCCAATGGTTTTGTTCCCACCCATAAGAATGTCTTTACCCCTCCCCACCTCAGGTGCAGCAATGAGAAAAGTGACACCTGTGTCCAGTGGGGCTCCACTCCCAGGTCAACACCCACTGTGTGGGTGGAGTCCCAAGAGAACTCTGACAGGTTATGGCTGCCCTGGGAAGAGGGCACCCAGCCCTGCCCTCAGGTTCCCAGTCCTGGGCAACAGGCCTCTGGACACCTTAGGGCACAGAACCCTTGCAGTTGGTGCTGGAGGACACCTGCAGGTATGCAGGGGTAGCCATCTCCCATTTGTGGCCCCTGCTTTCGGGTACAGGATAGCAAAGGGCCAGTGCACACAGGGAGGGGAGGTGGGCCTGGGGCACAGCCTCCTGTTACTCAGTTTCCATGTTTGTCGAAGGAGATTAGTACAGCTATTAGCACTATTCCTAAAAGCCGGAGAGGAGGGACAACCCAGGTGTGGCCCGACCGTGGAATGGGACATCATTCGACCAGACAGGAGTGGCGATGTGGGGGCTACTCAGACCCTAGCTAAGGCCGTGCACCTCAGTCCTGCCAGTGAATGTGGAGAGTTTGAGTCAGGCTGAGGGTGGTCTGGGCAGGGCAGGGGTGGTCAGCAACTTCTAAGGGCTCTGTGGGGACAGGAATTTTCACAAGCTTGACAGCGCGCTGCCTGTGAGTATCCCCACTGCAGGCCTGCATGCTTCAGATGGGGGTCTGGACCATGAGATGGGTGCTGTCACAGTGCCTGGACACCAGGGAGGCCCTGACTGTTCTGAAGCAGCTTGAGGCAGGGCTGGGGTCAGCGCTTCAGGTTCCAAGGGCAGTCTCAGCCTCGCCCGACTCTGGCGTCCTGTGCTCTGCAGATTGAGAGCCCTCACTACAGCCCGACACCCACTAGCAGAAAGACGGCAGAGCAGAGACCCCGAATTTCAGGAGGCCACAGCTGTGCCTGCCCATGGTAGAGGCAGGAGGACCAGCAGGAGTGGCTTCTAAGCAGCAGCTTCTTCGTTGCTCCTTGTCCAGGTTCTAAACGTTTAAACTGTGAACTCCAACAGGGGCAGGAGAAGTGCTGGCAAGTGTGGGGTGGGGGCTACGGGGACTTCTGTGTGGGCAAGCAGTTTGGGCCACCCCTGCTGGCTGCCTGGTGGGAGCCTTGCACGTGCCATTTCCAGGCCACCCCTTAGTGGCACTTTGCTCCCCAGAGTGAACACCTCATCACAGCGCACAGTCAGCACTTTCCATTCTCCTCCACAGCACACAGTCAGCACCTTCCCTCCTCCTCCTCCACAG
>NW_004955404.1:176497-304809 GCF_000276665.1 Chinchilla lanigera | reverse complement strand
CCTCCTCCTCCACAGCGCAAAGTCAGCACCTTCTCTCCTTGTCAAAGCTGGAGACCTTGAGGCTCTCTTGGGCTCTGAGTGGACCTCAGGGTGGTTGGGAACCGGGGGCCTGGCCAGCTGGAGGACTGGATTGCATTGTTTGGCCACTTGTATGTTTGCTGTGTTTGGCAGGCGGTAGAATAGGCCTGGCGCCCACGTCTGAGGAAACAGTCCAAGAATGGAGGTGAGGAGCCTCTCTGGCCCCAGCGCTGTCTCCCTCATGGCCTTATCCCCTCCAAGGAGGCTGTGGATGCTGGCAGTTTATGCTGGGTCCAGCCAGTTCAGCCGCAGTCTAGCCCCAGCTCCAGCTGTGTTTGCCCTTCTCCCTTGTAGCCTCTTGCCCTTGGCCGCAGGAGGCTCCTGGGAGCATTCCAGAACATTCCAGAATTCCAGAGCTGCCTCAAAGGAGAAAGCATGGAGGAGGGAGGTTTAAGGCACTGGGCTGGACAACCACTCTTCCTTGGCTGTGGGATCCTGAAGCTGCATGAGCCCAAATGGGGAGCGTCAGGTCCTGAGGCCCTGTAGGACTGAGCCCCTGCCTCTCTACCCTGCATCCTGGTGGGCAAGTCGCCTCCTCAGTGAGCAGGCCTGACCCTCCCTGAGACCTAGCTCTGACCCTTACAGCTCCGGCTCCCACCTGAGCCTCAGCTGGGCCAGCCCCTGCCACCTAGAGCCCTGTGTGAAGTTCAGGGTGCGTTAGGGATTGGGTGGAGCTCTGCTCTGCACCAGAGTCGATCTGCTGGCCAAGCCAGATCCCTGTCCTCCAGGCAGCCACCTCCCAGAAAGCTGAACGGAGTTGGGGGTGAGGGGCACTTGGTGTTGCTATGCCCAGCTCATAGCCCCCCAGGTCAAAGCACATGGCTGACCACCTCCCCAGCGGGCTCAAGAAACTCACGGAGCAGAGTACAGGGTTAAAAAGGTTTCTCTAAACATTTTATTCTCCGTATTTTAGAGTCAGAAGCGTGTGGTAATAAAAATAATAGAGAACTATTTCCTCAGTCCACTCTGCTTCGAGCTGCTGCCCCCATGTGTCCCCCCAGGAGCTCGGTCGCCCTGCGGCCGAGCATAGCCTCAATGCTGACATTATTTACAACTACATTGCAGCCCAGAGGGCCTCCAGGAGAACAGCTCGCCAGTGCAGCCAGCTGCTTGGTGTGCAGGGGTGTGCCTTCTGCTGAATGGTGGGACAAGAGTCCCCGGGAGGTCCCTGCAGTGGGTCTAGGGTGCAGCGTGCTCCACGGGTGGACAGGAGTGTGTGGTGATGTCACTGTGCTTGTATGTGGCCTCATCCAGGTCCAGGGGCTTCCCACCGACCTCCAGTGTCATGCAGCCGTGGTAGAAGGCGGTGACTGGGGCTGAGGTCACAGGCACATCTGGGCAGGGTGGACAAATGGTACATCAGAGGCAGCGCTAGGCCCAAGGAGCCTGATTCACAGCCCTGTGCCCTTGGCGTTGTCCACCCACCCTTGGCATGGCCTACCCTATCTGTGTCCTTCCTTGCTGCCACATCACTGGGACAGACAATGGCCTGCTGCTCTGGCAGCCCAGCCCAGGGAACACACAGCCAGTTTGAGTATCACCTAGGCCAGGGGCCTAGCTCTTGTCCTCCTCCAAAGCTGGAACTATGTGACATCTCTCTGTCCTGGATCACAGCCTGCTGTGTGTGCAGCGGGGACCCGGTGGGGACTTGGTTTCCCTCTACCACATCCTTGGCTCAGGCCTGTAGCTGGCGTGGCACTCGTCTCAATCTGGGTCTCCCCAGCCATCCCTGCTGAACACAGGATGGGCTGACGGTCACTGCCAGCTGCCAGCAGTGATGATGTCCAGCATCACTGGCCAGACACTGCGGTCCCCTACCTGGCAGGCCCCCGACGAAGGTGAGCACTGCGCCCTGTAGGTGTGTCCCCAGCAGGGCCAGCCTTTCTTTCAGCTGGGCGGTGTTCAGTTCGCTCTGACCTTTGGTGCCATCCACCTCCAGGTTGGCCTCACCCTCCTTCACGGACACAGTGACCACGTGTTCCTGACCGTCACACACCTTGATCTCCATCAGGGCCAGGGCGATGTCCTCCACCGCCAGGACCACCAGCTGGGGGGATATCCAGGACAGGGGTTGGGGGAGGGACCTGGGATCCTGAGGGGTCAGGGACGTCGAGAACAGGGGTCAGGGAGAGGGGCCTGGGATCCTGAGGGGTCAAGGACGTCAAGAACAGGGGTCAGGGAGAGGGGAGTGGTGGGGTGTTGCTCATGGGTCGGGGTCACAGACAAGGCCAACCACGTAGGCTGGCTGCCATGTCCTGAGCTCTGTCCTTGCAGCCTGTGCTATTCCCACAGCATACCAGTCCTCGGTGGTCACATAGGAGAAGGGGCCCAGATGCTGGGTGACCACTCCCTGCCCTGGGACCTGGATTTTGTGTGTGTGAACTGGGGGTTGTGGAGGGGACAGTACAGCGAAGGAGGTGACAGGAGAGTGGAAACCTGGGCCTGGCACCCCCTGGTGAGGAGGCCTGGAGCAGACTGAGCCTGTGTCCCATGAGCACTCAAAAAGTCAGCCACAGGAGCACCAGCCGAGTCCCCACACCCAACTCTGAGAATCCCAGCCTTACTCTAAGCAACACCAACTCAGGTCTGAGCACCAGGCTCCACTGTGTTGAGTGTGCTCTTGGCTGTGCAGGCTGAAGCCCCACATCCCTGGGGATCAGACTCCAGCCACTGTGTGCCAACTGTGGCCCCACAGCTGGAGGCAAGGTGGGGCAGGGTGGAGGCCGGGTGGAGAGAAGCTGGGTTGGGGCCTGCAGGTGGCCCCTCGCTGGCGGGCGGCCAGGCCCTACCTGCTTCTTGAGCTTCTTTGTGGAGTGGTAGTCGACCAGGGCCACAGACAGGGCCACGGTGTGGTTGCCGCCTACCAGTGCAAGCAGCACTCCCGTGTCAGCCGCGGGGCGGATGCGAGCCACAACCTCCACTCCCCAGGTTCCTCCGGTCCCCGTGTCCAGGGATGTCCGAGCTGCGATGAAAGCTGCACATTACGAGGCCATACAGATGGTGGGA
Source organism: Chinchilla lanigera (assembly GCF_000276665.1). NCBI lineage: Eukaryota > Metazoa > Chordata > Mammalia > Rodentia > Chinchillidae > Chinchilla > Chinchilla lanigera. The sequence goes on along the minus strand of NW_004955404.1, from coordinate 301,725 downwards.
AGGTGAGAGTGGGCAGCGGATGACACCACAGAGGGACTGCAAGGGACGGCGAAGGATGGCGAGGGACGGCGGCCCGGCAAAAGGCAGGGGGAAGCTGTACAGAGACACTGGGACCTGCCTTCCCCTACAGCCTCATGTCTGGGGAGGGGCAAGAAGGTGCACCGGATGCTCTGGCACACGGCCCTCTCTGCCTGAGGACACTGTTGTTGTGAGCCCAGGCCCTCAGTAGTTGATGGTCACTCACATGCAACACACACACATGTGTGTAGGACATGGCTGATGACACGTGTCATGGGCACCCCCTGTGTGGGACATGCTCGGGTGGAGAATGGGTCTGATGCCCTGGGCTGCAGCTAGAGGAAACTGTACCCTTTTGGTTCCAGGGTTTCTGCTTACCCAAGCTCCATAGAATTACAGGGCCCCAGGAGGCCATGCTGGGAGGCTCCCGCTTACTCCATCCTCCCACAGGGCCCACAGACCCCACAAACCCAGTGCCCCTCTTGCCCGAGGACCTGCAGCACCTGCTTCTCATAGTTTATGCTGTGTGGCGTGAGCTGCATGGATTGGGAAGGTGGGAATAAAGCGAGCTGCATGCTGCGAAGGGGAGATGTCCTTGACCCCTGCGTCTTGGGCCCTCAGCCTCCTGACCCCCCTGACATTAGCATCACCGAGCTGCTGCGTGGGGATACTGGCTCCACCACATCCAGTCCCCAGGCCCTGAGGCTGCAGTGCCTTCTCCCCGTATCTCCAGGGCTGACCTGGACCCAGAGCCATCCCTGAGGGCCCCAAGTGTTGGCCCTGCGTTGCCCTATGTTGCCCACTGTCTTGTTCCTTAAGTCTGAAGTCAGCAGCATCCCATAGCAGTGCACCTGCCACACCCAGAACCCATAGCATCCCACCTGCGACATCTAGAACCCCCTCGTTCCTTAGGAGTCAGGGTGCAGGCACAGTGGGTACCTGTTGAATTCCTCGTCTGCTCCCACACCACTGAGCTGTCTTGAAACTGACTCTCTCACTCTCTGCCCCGCCAGCCCATTCCCATCTCCACCGTCTCCTCCCTGCAACTCGGGGCAGGGAGACCAAGTGACCTTAACCACCTCCTACACCCTGCCTGACCCTCAGGTATGGGCGTGGGTCTGTCCCCAACCCTCAGCCTGACCGTGCGCATCTGCTTGTCCCACCCAGAAGGCCTGGGCTGGACTTCTGGTCTACTGGCTGCCAGGGTGGGGCTGGCTGCGAGTCCCCCCAAGGTCCTACAGGGAGGGAGACCCACTGTAGCTGAGGCTGTAGAAAGCAAATCCGCTGCCAGGGAAGAAGGACCCCTTCTCCGTCACTGAGAAACACTGCATCTTCGCGTTTGCTTTCACCGTTTCCTGGATGGTGCTGTCTTCCCCATTCAGCCAGCTCCAGCTCCTCATGCAGCCATCCAGGCGAGGGTTGATCTGGAAAGATGAGTGTACCCCAGGTAAGACATATATGTCCCAGGTGAGACATGTATGTCACAGGTAAGTATATTCCAGGTGAGACAGGCACACCCCAGGTAAGACATGTATGTCCCAGGTGAGACCTGTAAGTATATCCCAGGCAAGACAGCTAAGTCCCAGCAGGTCCCTGGCTAAGACTCCATGACTGCATTAGAGAGGGGAAGCCCCAAGCTGGGAGCCACCCAATCCATTAGGCGTTGCCCTCTTGGTCAGACGTATAGAAATCTGAGACAAACCAGGCAAATCTCATCTGTGTTGGGTGGGCTCCACTAATGAGCTGCTTGCTCCACGGGTGGCCCAGAGTGCCCCCTTCTGCTGAGGAGGACAAATGTGTGGCCACTGTCTGTCTGTACAGCACCCCCATGAGCCAGAGGTGATGCAGGCTTCATCTAGAGGGCAGGGAAGTCAGTCAGGGCAGGGGACATGGTGTCCCCTGGCAGCCTGCTGCCTGTGTGGTGGGGAGCAGATCCAGCCATGAAGGCTCTGCCTGGTGTGGACACTGTGATCCTGAATGGTGGGGCTGGGAGACAAGAAGCAGGCAGTGACCGCAGTATGGGGTGCAGGGGAAGAAGAGGCAGCACTTGGAAGTGGCCAGCACTGCCCTCCACTCTGGCATTCCCCTGTGGGATGTTGGCAGGGCCCACAACACACAAGGCTCTTGGGAATCATCCAAGAAGGTAATTGCTCTTTAATTTAAAAATACCATTCTCTCTGCCACGAAATAGATTTGTAATTATTAACTCAATGAAAACATAAACGAGCCTTAGAGGAAGTGGGGAGACTATAGGGTCCCCAGCCTTGCTACCCCTGGGCCTCTGCCACTCCCCTGGGAATTGGCTGTCCCCAGCTGGGGTAGGAGTAGAGGAGGTGGCACACCAGGCCCTGGCACCACATGCTGCACCCTCCTCACCCCCAGGACAGCACTCACAGGCTGGACAAGGTCCCGGGTTGGGAAGGGAACGCCCCCCACTGTGAGGTTCAGGTGGTACAGGCCTCGGTCCAGCTGGAAAAGGTCCCCAGCCACTGCAATCTTCATCACAGCATCCTTGTTGACCTTAATCACCAGGTTTCGATCCAGCTCCTCCACAGAGATCTAAAGAAGAGGCAGCTGTGAGGACACAAGAGGGGACACTCCCACTCAGGGTCCTACCTAAGGGCCAGGCCACATCTCCCGGGTAAGAGGGCCCATGCAAGGGCCCTGGCCACATGCCCTGGATCATGCCACTAGGGCCTATACCCCTGCTCACTGGGCAGAAGTCATGTTCCTTTGAGCTGCAAGTCAGGAGTTGACTGGAGAGAGGGTCCAGCCAGTGGAGTGTGACCCACCCAGCACAGGCAGTGCTAGAGCTGCATAGAGCCCTCCACAGGAAGGTCCGTGTTACCCTCCCAGTTTCAGAAGAAGTAGTGAGTCAGCCTGGTGCAGTGGAGTCCCCCAGGCCCACCACAGTGAACCTGCCTTGCCTGTGTTTTGTAAAGCAAATGCACGGGCAAGATGGCCTCCATGTCCTGACCCAGACACCTAGGGGCAGTGGGATCCCCATCCTGTGGTGGTTGTGTGGCCCCCTGAGCTGCCGTAGGCCTCAGGGTGGAATCTGACCCTAGCAAATCCTGAGCCACAGTTGGTAAGCACCCTGGAACCACCTCCGTGCTCAACCCTGGCTCACACGGCTGTGGAAAAGTTCTAGGAACAAAATCATGAGCTTGATGAGCCTTCTTGGAGCCAGGGTGTTTGGCCAGGTGAGGGGACAGCTGGCTGTGGCCCTGTGTGTCCTCTGTTGGAGCCACCACTGTGAGAGGTACCATGACCTTGCTTTTTTTTGTGGATTTTTCACTGAGCCATCATCCCTAGGCAAAGCTTGGTTGTCCTGGTTCTGATCCCAAGCGAGACAGTGTGTTCTTCGGTCTGCGAGACCCCTTTGCTTCATTACCTAGCAGCTCCACCGTGCGGTGGTCAGGCCTCTGCCTGGCATCTCGGCCAGGTGTTATGCTCTGGCCTCTGCACAGTGGCTCTGGGCACACTTTCTCTCCTACAGTGGTGAGCACTGTGTTGAGGGAATTGCACAGGAAACAGCCTGAGATCCAGGATTATGTCTTTCCTTCGTGACTCTCCTTTGTGACACTGGGGCTCCTGGCCAGCTCCAGGCTAACATGTGTCTAGACACTTGGAACTGCTGCTTGGGAGGTGCACAGCTGCTGCTGTGGGTGACTCTCAGAGTTCTGCCCAGTGGCCCAACGCTTCTGCACAAGTCCTCAGCCCTCTATTTCCCTCACCCAATTTTCAACGCACCCAGCATGTTCTCTGTGGTGGCTGTGTCCTCACTCCCCTCTGTAGTTTAACCCAACCCTCCTCCACCCCATCCCACCCCAAGCCGCCTCGACATTCACCCTCCAAGTGCTCAGGGCCCAGAGACCCTAGAAGGTGTCAGCCTGGATGGGTGACATCTTCCGGGGATGTAGGAAGATGTTGTAGGACCGAGACTACAAATCTACAGATTTGAGGCAAGAGCAGGCCCAGGATGGGGAAGACCACCAGGCCTGGAGCCACCCCTCTGGTGCCTTGTGTGAGAGCCAGTGTGCAGGGTGATAATCTCTCAGAGCAGCTCCTCCCTGATCTCCTGGAAGCCCCTTCCCCCAAGGGAGCCTAGGCAGCAAGGTGTGCAAGCCATGCCCTTCCCTGAGGCTGGACACACTCTACCCTGTGAATGTCCTTGGGGATTGAAGCTGCAGAGTGGTTAGCGAGCCTGTCCTCCAGCAGAGACGGCAGGGCTGACTGTGGAGGGAAGGTGCAGATCACCTGACCCATCACCATCCACATGGGCATGTGGATCTTCAAGAGCAGAACCTGTCCTAGCTCTGGCTCTCAGAAGAAACTGGAATTCCTGTGTCCTCCTGGGCCCAAGCAGCAGCTGACGCTTGGTCTCCATCTGCTTGTGCACAGCCTTGCACCTCAGTGGCCTACACAACCTCTTTGCAGCCTGAATGCCCCTCGCAGCACTGGCTTTCTCTGCTCACACTCAGACCAGACAATCGGTGCACCTCTTTACTCAGCCCTGAGCTGCCCTGCCCAGGCAGGCCTGATGTCACCAGTACCCCCTTGCTCCTCCAGAGCCATGCATGGCTGGAGGTGTGAGGGTGTTCATTTCTAAGCCCCTACCAGTCAGTACAGTGCCTGGCCCAGGCTGTGGGTTGAATGAGCAAGTAAATTCCTCTGAAACTTTCCATGCAGAAGCCCTGAGATTCACACATCAGACATTGTCCTCATCACCCAGCAGACGTCAGCCTCCCTGCTGGCCAAGGTACAACAGGGCTGAACTGGGCCAAGACAGCGGTGCTACCCGCAGGGGCTAGCCTGCCCTCGGCTGTGCAGAGCACCCACCCCCTGGCCCACTCCCCTGGGCCTAGTGCCAGCCTCTGCTATGCAAGGAATGCCCTCCCTCAGGACCGGCTCCCAGCTGAGGTGGGGCAGACGTGACTTGGCAGGTGAGCACAGCAGCTTCTACTGGGCCTGGCGGAGCTCCCATCTGGTCCTCAGTTCCAAGGAAAAAGCACGTCTTTCTGCTTCTTTTCCACGGTCTGCTCCCAAGCCAGCCATGGCATGCAGAGTCTCATTCACGACTGGGCTCGGGATGTGGGGCCTACAGCAAGGGCCGGGCCCCAAGAGCCTCCGTGAGTGGCCCAGCCTGGGGTCCCCTGGTAGAGGGGGTGTCTACTGCCAGGTTCCACTGTGACTCAGGCCAAACTTTCTTCTGTCGGGTGAGGGCTTGCTGTAAGTGTTGCACAGCCCCTAGCCTCAGTCCCCAACCTATGGTGCCCCCTTCCTGAAGAGCTATGCTCAGCCACCTGGTGCATGCAGGCTCCATGCCCAGCCCCAGGGTAGCACCTACAGGGATAGCATCTGACCCAGGCTGTGCCCCAGACACACTCACTGTCTGCCACAGGCCATGGTTGATGACTGGCCCACTGCTGGTGACACGGCCAACGCCATTGTAGCGTAGCTGTAGCTCCAGCCGGCCGGCCCGCAGGCCCAGGACCACCCAGGTGCTGTCCAAGTGGCCTCCAGCAAAGAATAGGATGCCTTCAGGGTCAAAGGTCCGGAAGTCAAACTCAGCCACTAGTCTGTCCAGAACAGGAGACAAATCAGGGTGATGCGGCGGGTGGACGGCTGGGGCAGCCCCACATGGCACAGCAGGCACCAGCAGGTTCAATAACCCTCAGCCTGCACAACCTCCAGACCCTCCAGGCTCTGGAACTGGGACACAGCTTGTGGACCCTGTCTCACCTGGTGGGCTGCAGCCTCTTGAAACGCAGCCGGATCACTGGAGCCCCGCTGAACATGCGGCCCAGGTACAAGGACTTCATGCTCTTGGCTGCACTGAAGGGCACACAAGGCAAGATGTCCTGCAAGGACAGGGGTGTGTTGGACAGGCTGCGCTGTGGCTGCCTGGACCCCTGGCTGAGGGACAGGAACTCTGACCCACCCCTGTGCCTGCCCTGCTGCTAGAATCCCAGAACAGTGAGGCCTCTGCACTTCGTGCCTCCAGGCCAAGAGCCAGGGCTCAGTGATCCCTAGCCAAACCCTTACCCTTGGAGCCTGGCTTCTACCAAGTCCTCCTTGGCTTTCGTTCTTTAAATTATGAAATATATCTAACAGAAGGGAGTACAATACAAAAACAATCACGAATAATGTTACAAAACGAGTAGAACACAATGGCCTTGAAGGCTGGTGTACCAAAATGTTTCTTGCTCTGGGTTGCTGCTTTCCCTGATGCTCAGGTGTGTGTGGGAGAACCAGAGCTGGGGAGACAAAGGGCAACAGGGCCTGTCCCCTTTGGGAGACTGCCCCATCGAAGGGGAGGTTGAAGCAGATCAGGCTGGACGTCCTGGGTCCACAGCATATGCACCGCTCAGGGCCCACTGTGTCTGCAGGTCCACAGTGGTGGAGGCAGGAAGTACTCTGTTGTAAGGGCCTCGCACCCTGGGTCCCTGCCCTGCTGCTGTTGGGAGGCCACATTGCTATGGCAGTTCCATCAACACAGCCAAGTCCTTCCACAGCATGAGTCTTCTCCACATGACCCAGGACCCCTGCTCCACCTGTAATGTGGGTCCTTTGCTGCCCACAGCACTGGCCACTCACCTCACAGGTATCCATGTTGGGGGACAGCTTGAGACCCCCTCGACCATTGCAGTGGCAGGTATAGCTGCCCAGGGTGTTGGTGCATGTTTGTTCACAGCGTCCCTGCACACACTCATCCACATCTGTAGGCAGAGGGTCACTGTGGGTGTGGGGACAGTGCCCCTGTGCCCAGTGGAGATATGTGGGTGGCACACACATCTCCCACTTGGGGACCACTGCAGCTGGCCTCCCCCTTCTCACACACCCGGCCTTCTCGTCATGGAAGCCAGTGCCGCAGGTATGAGGAGGGACAGGTCCCAGGAGACCTTGGGAATGTAGGGAGGGTGCAAGCTGGAACCTCCCTCTTCTCACTGGCTTTTCAGGCCCTATGTGCTCCCCAGAGCACTGTGCAGACACAGTGGGCTCAACCCTTCCTCGCGGCTACCAGGAGTAGAGAACAGAGCCTCACCCCTTCGTATCTCAGGGTCATATCCACCTCACAGGCCTGGATGCCCCCACTGCAGGTATCCCTGGATTGGAGTGGCTCTGTATGTACCACAGGCTGGGTAACAGAGGCATATGTGTGTGCACATGCATGTGTGAACACATGCATGTGTGTATATATGTGCATGTATGTCCACACTAACAGTGTGTGCTGCATGGATGTGTGTGCACAGATGCATATCCATGTGTGTGCACGAACATGTTTGTGTGCATATGCATGCATGCTATATGTGTACTGTGTCTGCATTTGTGTGCATCCACATGTGCTCGCACATGAGGGCATGTGTGCACAGGTGTGCACGGTGTTTGCATTTTTGTGCATGTGTTTGCTCATGTGGGAGGGCACACGTGCACAGGTGTTACGTGGGCATAGCGGCAGAAACAGCCCCAGGGCCTGGTGTGGGGCTCAGTGAGGAGCCTCCTCCCTGGGTCGTCCTTTGTGAGCTGCTGGTGGCTACTGGAACCTGGGGCTGGAGGCAGTGGCTGGGGAAGAGGTCACAGGGCCCAAGTGTACCTTGGCAGGCCTTGTCCTGGGTGCTGTATTTGAAGCCCTCATCACAGAGGCAGGTGTAGGAGCCCAGCAGGTTCTGGCAGCGCGCCTCCCCACAGGCCTCTGTGTCCGCACACTCATCTATGTCTGCGAGAAGGGCAAGCAGGCTGGTGTCAGGTGGGCTGGGACAGCGGCAGTGGCTACCAAGGCAGGCAAGGCGAGAGCAGCCCCGGACCCAGTGTGGGGTGGGAGTTTCAATGTCTTTATTGCTGTCTAAACAATAAACAGCCTCCTCAGGGTTCCTAGCACCTCCACCTTGCCCCTCAGATTCAGAAACTATGGTGGGTTCCATTTTTGGGCTGTGAGGTTCCCAGAGGATGCACAGCCCCACCCAAGCCAAGGAGGAGGAAAAGAGAGAGGAGGGGAAGGAGGCGAGACACAGGGCACCCTGGCTGGTCCTCACCTTGGCAGGTCCGGTTGTCGTCCTGGCTGAGTGCATAGCCGCTGTGGCAGGCACAATGGAAGCTGCCTGGTGTGTTGAGGCAGACTTGGCCACAGCCCCCATTCTGCTGTCCACACTCGTCCACATCTGGGCACAGAGATGGGGTGAGGGACACAAGGCACTTGTCCTCGGGCATGTGGATTGGGTATAGAGGGGGCTCAGTGGTGGGCAAAGAGAGTCCCAGCTGCTGGTGGCGATGACAGCGCAGACCCAGTTCCAGGGTCCTCACATGCACACAGGAGAGGGTGGAGGCCAAAAGGGGTCTTTCAGGCAGGGGCACAGGGCCTGCCAGAGCTGCACCCCACACAACCCAATCCCAGATGCCGGGTCACCTCTGGCTGCAGATTGTGCCCAAGGCGGACACCTTCCCTAGGGTTTGGTATTGAGTCCAGGTGGGAACACTCAGCGGGGCTCCCCCGCTGCACCTGTTCCCAGTGGCCTCAGCCCCAGCCCCTCTGAGCACCGCAGCTCCAGGCCATCCCAGGGCAGCAGCACCCAGGGGAGCATAGGGAAGGAAGCAGCCCTTGAGGGTGCTAAGGTTAGCCACCACAGGACCCCAAACAGGGCAGAAGGGAGAGGTGGGCAGGGCTGGGCTAGGCAAGTGAACAGGCTGTGGCCTTACCTCTGTCACAGTGCCGGCCCTCCCAACCGGCTCTGCACAGGCAGAAGAAATTGCCCATGAGGTCCTGGCAGACCTGGGTCCCCTGCTTATCACATGGATTTGGCGTGCACTGGTCAGGCAGGTCTGAGTTGGAGGATACAGAGGAGAAAATCATCCTGAGCTACTCCCAAAGCCCCCGCACAACCTCTGCTCCCCATCTCAGATCAGGCCAGGTGCTGGAGCCGGCCTAGGAAAGTCCAGAGCCCCCAGAAAGGAGCAGCAACTGCAGGGAGCAGCCAAGGTCAAAGGCCGGAGCCCCCAGGAGCAGCCTCTCACTGCCCACAGTTTCTAGGAAGACCAGGGCCCTTGCCTTCCCCACCTAGTATGGTGTCCACCCCACCCAGCCATCAGCCTCAGAGCTAGCGGTGCCCTGGACATTGCTCAGGGCGGGAGACCTGGTTTTTTTTGGTTTTTTTTTTTTTTTTTCTTTTTTTTTTCTCCTGTACCGGGAACCGAACTCACGACCTTGCGCTTGCCAGGCAGGCGCTTTGCCGCTGAGCTAAATCCCCAGCCCGGGAGACCTGGTTTTAGGCTGCCCAGCAAGAAGGATCTCTGAGGAATCAGAAGGGTAAAGCTGACCAGCAAGGTGGGTAGGGCAGAGAGCTGATGAAGTCTCAGCCCATGTCCTGGCTCCTGCTATGCAGCTGAGAGGTCTCTTGTGGGCAGGAAAGCACCACGCATGACCTTTGCAACCCAAAAGTGGGGCAGTTGGCAGAAAAATCTGTTATGTCCAGGGCTCCAAGAAGCCTTTTTCACAGGCTGCTGAGCAGACAGATGCAGGCAGGCCCAGTGTGAGGAAGTCAGAGCCCCACACTCTGCCCTTGGAGTGGCTGGGATCTGCAGCCACCCTGGCTGCACATCGTGGGTTCTGGAGGAAGTACAGAGTCCCCTTGGGCCTTAGCATAGAACCTACCAGTCTGCCTGACTTCTGCCCCAGTACAGTGTCCAGACTGGCCTCACACCACAACCAGTGTCCTATGTCACAGAATTGCTTCACCACAGATAAGAAGCATCTTGCTCCTGGAAGTTTCCCTGCCTCCTTTCCAGTGTACAAAAATGCCCCCTAGGGTTGCACACCAAAGCCCAGGCCTGGCTCTCAGGCTCACACTGGGGGCCTGTGCAGACTCCACACCAGAAGCTGAGACGGATCCTTAGCTAGCTGCTGTCCGCATAGCCCAGGCCAGGCAAGGCAGGACGAGGTTGACCACCCTCCTCTGTCTAGGAGGAAAACCAGCAGCAGGTTTACCGCTGATGCCCTTCCTCAGGGAGGAAGCCATGAGCAGCAGCTGGCAGTTGTCTGGGCACCTTGGGCCTGAAGGCTTTTCCAAGTAGAAATGGGAGCCAGGATAAGAAGAGAAAACCAGCCTCTCAGGACGAAGGATGGTGCAGGCTTGACCCATCCCTCCTGAACTTACCTCAGGGTACACTGAGGCACCGGGGCAACAAGAGCCCTGGGGGGACACTGTTTGGTTTGCTACAGGAGAACTGGAATAACCTAGAAGGCGGTTAGCAGCGTGGGCAGGACACAGCCATGAGTCTGACAGGAAGTGTGTGTGAAGCACACAGAGGAGCAGGCAGGAGAGCTGGGGGATTTTGGCGGCAGAGACCTGAGCCGCACTGTGGGAAGTAGAGGACTCAGAGGGGCCAAGGTGGCCTCAGCTGGACAATAAGAGGGGACATACATCTGCATCATACCTTGTGGGATGTTTAAACTTTGTACCACAGACATACCCTGACGGTTGCATACCCCAGCATGCTGTACTTCCAGTGAGACAAGGGACACACTTACTCTGGACACATGTGACAAAGTCTGGGTGTTTGATGTATCGAGATCCATACTTATTGATGCACTCTGCAAGAGGGAATTGGACAGTGTGAGCCAGGCATGGTGGTACACACCATGCCATCCCAGCATCCAGGAAGCTGAGGCAGGACGCTTGCCACATATTCAATGCTAGTCTGGGCTACACAGTTCAAGGCCAGCCTGAACTACACAGCAAGACCCTGTCTCAAAATTTAAAAAAGCCAATAGGACAACATGGGCATCAGGGGATGGGAAGGCATCAGAGTCCAGGCTACAAGTGAAAGATGCTAGGAACATGACTCCACCTGACTGGGTGCCGCAATCCTGCAGCACCATGCAGCTTGGCTCTCATCAGCTCAGAGAGCTCAGTGGTGACAACAGGAAGCCACCCTCACCTCAAGGGAGAGCTCTGCAGCCAGATGGCCAGTGCTCATCCACCCACAGGGGAGCAGAGCCATCTCCTGTCCCCCATGGAAGTGAGCTGCTGGGGTCAGGGACCGGTCAGGACACACCATGCTCCACCTGAGGTCCACCTGCTCCGGAGAGCCACCTAGCGGACCTGCTGGATGTGGTTGGACAGTAGGCCCCACAGGAGCAGGGTGTCCTGGATATGTGTCCAAGGGGTGCAGCGGAGATCCTCAGGGCAACTGCCATTGTCCACGGGTGGAAAGATGTTGATATGAACAACAAGTATATCCTGGGACTGGGCTCACACTTGGCCTTGGGACCCAAAGCCAGAACATCCAGAGACAAGGCCACCTGGGTTTCCCAGGGCCACGCATATGCTCTAAGCAGGAGCCTCTGGGAGAAGGTAGGCCTGATAGCTTTTCCTTCATGCCCTTGGCAAAGTTGGAAAGGCTAGGAGTGCAACTCTCTCCTCTGGGCAACACACATTCAAGACTTTAAAATGCTACTGATTGGACAAGTGCTTCTCAGTGGTAACCCATAGCCTCTTTCAGGGCATGCCTAGGGTCAGAACCACTGCCCTGGAAGACTAAGGCATTTATGCCTGTGGGGTATTCCAGAGTCACTGATGCCTGCTCCAGTAGCCAAGTGTTTGTGCATTCCTCAAGCCAACATGATCATTTCTTAGTATTCTCAGTCTTAATGAACATGGCCAATGCCAATAAATACGGCTAACAAGAACATAGCTCTTTGGGGTCCTCAATAATTTCAGAAGTGCAGAGTCCCAAGTTCCCTATGATGGACTCTTAAGTCTGAGGACATAAATCATTGTTTTGCCAAATAGTGGTAGAGTTTGACATCAAATCAGAAAAGAGGACTGCAAACCATGGCCTCAAAGCAAAGTTCAGCCATCAGAGAATGTAGAATAAACTGTGGTATAAAAATATGTAGAATGTAGAATGTATGCCATCAGAGAATGTAGAATAAACTGTGGTATAAAAATAAAAAAGAAGTTTGTGTCCTTGCCCTGAGAGCTTGGGTCTGCACAGTTCCAAAACTGTACCTCCCCTCTGGGATGCCCTGTTAGCAGGGTTCTCTGCATGAAGCTGGTGTCCCCCACTATGCCTTGGTGACAAGCAGGAAAAGCAGCGACTGAGACTTACCTTGGTATCTTGGGTAGAAATATTCCTGCAGGGGGAGAGAGAGAAAGGAATTGTTTATGGCACAGTCTGAGGCTTATGGACAACATGGCTAGGCTCTGGTTACTCAAATCCAGGGGGACAGAGTCGGACTGGGAAGCAGGAGCCAGGGATAGCAGGTCCCCAGAATAATTTGCCAGGAAGGAAGTTGCTGTAGGGTGCAAACACAAGTGACAGGCCTCTTTGGGGTGACGCTGTGAGCTGCCAGTATGCTCATGTGACTGCTTTCAGTAACAAGCAATGCCGACTAGAGCTACACAGAGGCTACTCAGTATGAGGACAGCGGCATCCTCTGGCGGGTGAGAGTGCATGAGAGACCACCACATCTGTGAGTGTTGACAATGGCCTGATCAGCACTCACTGTTTATGGCAGACTTATGGGTGAAGTATAGGCTTGGGGGTTGGGGAGAGTCAGCTGAGCCTGAATGCACGCAGTCACACACACAGAGGACCCTGGCACGGGGGACCCTGCCCTCTTGGGCAGTGGGTGACTTTCTCAGGCTTCCCTTGCCACAGGCTCAGGCCCCAGGGCCATTGCTGGTTGACAGAGGGGCCACAGCAGTGGCAGGAGCAGGACAGCAGCCTTGGGACATATGTAGGTGCTGTCCTGCACCCTCACACAGCTCTGCTGGGCCTGCCTCCTACTCTCAGGAGGCTTTTCAGCCCTATCATGTAGGATAAGGAAGCCCGGGATGCAGGTGGTTGTGCCCTTTGCCCCTTCATGATGCCAGGCAGGGCTGGGAGGCCAGAGACCAGGGAGGGAGCCTGCTGGGCCCCTTGTCCTTGAGGACAGGCAGAGGCACCATCCTCCTGCATGTTCATGGCTTGCTGTCTAGCACCTGCCACCTTCTGCTGGCTGGGCCTGCATCTCTGCTCATAAGACAGCAGCAGGGAGGCCTGGGGGCTGCTGAGTGAACTGGCAAGCTTGGCAGCTGAAGACAAAGTTGCTACCTTGGATTCTGATGCGTGTCAAGGTCAGAGCAAGCTGGTGCTGGCCAGGGCCCTGGGAAAGCAGGTCTGGGGCCTAGGGCTCAGCTGCAGTTCTGCCATGTCCCTCTCCACTGTTCATCATGTGGCAAACTGAGAGCAAGAAAGGCTAGCAAGGCTGAGGAACTCAGCAAACCCTGGGCATGGGTGGACGGGCAGGGGCTACCACTGGAGGGAAGGCTTTGGATCTGAAATGAAGAGTTTGGGACAAATGTGAAGCCAAGAATTCAACTGACAAAGGATGAGCACAGTGAAGATCTAGGAAGTAAATTCCTAATTGCAACTTGCCAGAACGTGAGTTGTTTTTCTAGTCATGACTAGTCATGCTAGTTATGATTGTGTGCAGTCTGTTCTCATAACAAGACCTGCGTGTGCAAGAAGGCACTGTTAATGGAAGGGCCATGGGCTGCCTGTGCCCAGGAAGCCATGCAGTGGGGAGCGCCAGCCTTCGGGTCGGACCCGAGCCGTGCAGGCACCCGGGAGGCAGGCAGTTGGTGACCAGGAAGCTGTGCAGCGGGAAGTGGCGGCCTTTGGGCTGGACCCTAGCAGTGCAGGCACCCGGGAGGCAGGCAGCTGGTGCCTGGGAAGCCACGTGGCCCTCAGGCCAGCCGCTGCCACACAGTCGAGAACTATCATGGCACAGAGAAGCAATGACACAATTGGCTCACCACAGGCTGGCCACGGAGGCCTGCCTGGGGACGTGTGTGAAACATCCTGACATGGAGAAACACCTGGGAATACATGCCACACAATGGGTCACTCTTGCCCTTGCTGTTGAGAACCAGAAAGGTCCAGAGTCAGTGGAGAAGCAGCTGCTGAACAAGGACTCAGTGAACATGACAATATAGACTACGCCTGATGACTCAGAGGTCTAGTTGACTGGGGTCACAAGAGCCATTCAGAAGCTGGAAACCTGGAGGACCTTGTGCAACACCTGGGGAGACCTCCTGGAAGCCATTCTTCCCCTGACAGTACAGGCTGCGGTGGAGGAATGCATTGAGCTCCAGAGAGGTCTGCACCGAGATTCCTGCTGCCTGTGTTGACAGTTGGGGAGAGGACACTAAGTGGTTGTGGGGTCCCAATGCGCTGGGAGGCTGGAAAGAAAAAGCTACAAAAAATGGCTTTTGCCCCAGATGGCTCACTTGAGATGTTAGTAAGAATTGCCTCCTCAGTATTCTGTAGCCATGGTGAGGAGGAGGCCAAGGAAAGAAAACAAAGAGATCGAGAAAAAGCAGCTGCTCTTGCTGCAGCACTAAGAGAAACAGACCCCAAGTCTGATTCTCGGGGCACCAAGAAGAACTCAACGACTGCATTCATCTGCTACCACTGTTAAAAGCCAGGCCACCTCAAGAGGAATTGCCAGAAGAAGCCCCATGGGCCATGCCCTGAATGCAAAGGTGACCACTGGAGATCGGTCTGCCCTCTGAAGCGGAGGCCCCAGAGCTCAGACCCATCCTACCATTTAGTCAAACGGAAACGAGGGGGCCCAGGGCATACTCTGCCTTCTCCCTCTGGCCAGACTATCATCTCCATGGAAGAGCCGTGGGTAATCATGACTATGGAGGAAAAAGAAAACAGCCTGTTGCTAGACACAGGTGCAAGTCTCTTGGTCCTTCTTTTCAATCCTGGCCTTCCTTCCAGCTATCACACCGCAGTGAAAGGAGTCACTGGTGAGGAGGTAATACGCTGTTTTCACAACCCTTAGGCTGTAACTACTTGTTAGATCTTTCTTGTGTATCTCTGTCTTCCTGAGAAACCACTTTGAAGATACCACCATGTATTATGGCAGCCACTGATATTTTCCTACTAATCTGTCCATAGCTCTGCAATGTTTGTATTGTTCCTGTGCTATTTTGTGAATGGATGTATGTTTATTACTATGTGTTTCTTACAACAACCATTGAGAATAGTCAATGAATATTCAATTGGTCACTCATCTATAGCTCTATTTATTTTCTTTAGAAACCACTTTGAAGATACCAAAGTATAGTACAACATCCATTGATAATGACCTATCACTTCTGTCTGTAACTCACTATTATTTGTCTATTTGTTTTCCTAAGAAATTATCTTGTAGATAACAATATGTAAAACAGCAACCACTGATAATTTCCTACCACTTTGTCTGTAATTCGGTAAGCCCCCCATTACTATGTTATCCTTCTTTTACTCTTTAAAATAAAAAATAAAAATAAAAATAAAAAAAGTAGAAGGGCCATGCCTGTCTCCCCTCAGTCAGCCACACCTATCTATGAGAACCTCGGGGCTCAGAAACCACCAGACTGTGACCCTCTTGTGTGCCTGGCTGTTCGAGGGCAGTGTGCAAATGATGTACCTGGGAACCTAGGGGAAAAACAGTGAACCCCCAAATAAAAGCAAAAATAAAGCAACACACTGCAGAGGGCTATGTGCTTTCCTGAGAAAAATGCATCTATCATTACCCCCAGAGAAGTTCTGATCTCTGGGAATGGCCATGGATAAAGGGGCCCAAATGTGTTCATACAATGCCATAGAACCTGATAGAGACCAGAGGGCACCACCCTCACCTGCACTGCTAGCCACCTGGGCACACACTCACCTGGGTCTGAAGAGGCTGCCTCAGTATCCCTAGTCTGTTCAAAATGTCCACCTTTCCTAGTCGATTTGACTTTGGGGAAGAGCCAGATCCAGTGAATAAAGTGGTAAGGTCATACTGTGGTATTTTTATTTGACAGAAATTGCTATAAGCAATTGATCTATGTAGGTGATGAATGTTTAAGTTAAAAAGAACATTTATGACAGCAAATGACACATTGGCACTCATCTTCCTCAAGGTCCTCCCTTCCCTTTGAGCACACTCTTCCCATGGTCCTTGCTCCTTCCCGCAGCAGCTCTGGAGTCCTGTTTCCTGAGCGTCTTTAGTTGTGCTGTGCTGGCTGCCTCGATGTCTTGACTTGATTCAAAATCTTTCTCTTTCTTGCTTATTTTGACTTTGGAAGTCACACTGCATCAAACATGGTGAACAAGGTGGATGAGGACAGAGTCATGTTTTTTACAAGCTACCTTTCCATTGGATGGCACTTGGCTGCAGAATTCACTGTATTTTTTATCACACCTAGTACAGACACTCAGGAAACAGGACTCCAGAGCTGCTGCAGAGAGTGGCAAGAATGATGGGATATAAGTATGTTCAAAGTGTGAGGGGGGTTCTGAGAGGGACTCATGGAATATGTCTTTTACCATCATAAACGTTTACGTAAACACATACCATATTTTTGATGAGCCCTCTTTACTGTAATAAATTTTTCTTTACAAACACCATAATTTTTGATCAAAATGGAAGTACAGCTGAGTCCAAGGCCCCTGAACTGCCTGTCCCCTCAGGTATCTGGTAAACAAGACCCATGTATGATGACTCAGCGAACGGCATGAAAGGCTGCAGGACATGGTAGGGGCTATCTTCAGAGTTTCCTCAGCCATTCCTCTCCAAGTCGGCTCCAGCCCGGGGCTCAGCATCTCTGCCTGACAAGGATAGGCCCTGGAACTAAGCCCAGCTGCCTCCAGAGAGGCTCCAGGCTCCCATGGCCAAATCCTTCTTTGCCCATGACAGTTCTAGGGAGGCTTTCCCCAAGGCTCAGAGTGGGAAATAGCAGCACCGTTGTCAGCACCGCTGTGCACCCATCCTGGACAGGACTCTGGCTTACAGGTGTCACAGCCCTGCATCACATGTGACATCCAAGGCGGTCAGCAAGCGGTGCACTAGGAAGTCCCTCCACTAACTCACTCCTGTCAGTAACGCCCTAAATTGGGTTTCCAAAAGCCCTTTCGTCACCTGGCAAGGCAGCTGCAATTCTGGGGCTTGGTGACTTCGCTTGCTAGCATGATAACTATTTAAGACATTTCCCCTGGGAAACAGCCAGAGAATGGATCTTCTGAGCCTATGATGTCTGGCCAGCAAACCAACTTCCAAGGGGAACTTCAGAGGAAGCCTGCCTGACTGCGGCCCTGGCTGAGGCTGAGCCCCATTGCAGGGCGGGAAGCCCAGGCCCAGCCCAAGGGCCTCCAGCCCAGCTCAACTACACCCTCAGGATCCTCCTCCCAGCCACCTCCAGGTTCACACCCTGAGCATCTCCTCCCGCTGCACCCTGCAGAACTTGGATGCCAACCCTAGCCAACACCCTAGCCCACACCCTCCTGGGCCAGCATAGGACTGTGGGCCCTATGATGCCTGGCAGGGGAGGTGGTGGAGCAGTGGTCCCTGCATCTAAGGGCAGCTCAACATGCCAATCAGTGGTGGGCACTGGGTTCTGATCCTGGGCTCTGCTCACTCCCCAGTAGGCTGGGTATGGTCTGGTTCTGGCAGCTGTGACCTTTTCACCTTCTAGGCACTTGCTGACCATTACAGGGGCCTGTGCCAGAGAGATGCTGGGGATGGTAACAAGCACAGGGGACTAGAGTCAGTCTTGGGACAGAACCACTGCAAGGTGATCTGCTCACCCTCTCAGCTCCTGTGGTGACTAATGGTGGCTCCCCACCAGTTGCACCACCCCCTTGGGCACTGGACCTGTGCCACCCTGGTGAGTCCATCCACCCTGCCAGGGAACCAAGGCCACCACCTGCCATGCAAATATGTGTCACCTCCAGCCTGACACTGGCGTGGGTAGAGAAGGACATGAGCTGGGATGGGAGGTATCATAGGGAGGGTGTGGCACACCTGGGGGACAAGAACTCACGCAGTACAGGGACACCTAGGACCTGGCCTCACAAAATACCTCTGCCCTAACACCTCCTTGGTTTCCACACCCTGACCCGTCTTCATCTTCAGTTACAGAACTCAGATTTGACCTAAAGCTGGACACACAGGGCCATGTGACTGAGTTCTAGCCAGCACCATACAACAAGCAGAGATGATGGGAGTGGAGGTTAGCCTTTGGTGGAGAATGCACATGATGGCTGCATCTCGTCTTGTGTGTGAGGAGGCCCTGAGGATGGAGGCCCTGCAGCTGTGCAGTGGAGTGTGATTGAATGGGGTCTCTACCACCAGCAACCCCAATGTCTGATACTTGCTTTTTGCATGAAAAAAAAATAAAGTTCTGCTTCATTTAAATTGCTTATACACCCAAAATGCTCCGCTGGCTGAATTTGACAATCAGTGCAAACAGAATCATGGTCAAAGTGAAATGATAGTAAGTCTAACATAGATACATAGAGATTTCAGGACTTGGTGAGCAGGTGTTGGAGGAGTCCGAAGGGCTTGAGTCCATTCACCATTGAGGAGTTCTGAGAAAGTTCGATAATGTTTAGGAGAGAACGGCTCAGGAATGTGACTGAATTCATAAACCATCTGCCAAAATACCCCCACTTGTGGTAAGGACAATACTGTTTTCTAAAAAGTCATTATTGTTTGGGAAAATTATGTCCTGCCCCTCCCTGAATTCCAAATTCAATCTTTCTTTGTTGTTAATATTTCATGCCTAGTTCATTCCATGACCTGAACTTTATATAGCGCGAGTGAATAAATGTGTTTTTATGACTCCAGGCTTCAGCCCCCCAGGGAACTAGCAAGCATTGCATGCAGCTTCACACTGCTGGCCACATGGGTTTCTGGTTCTCAGGACAAACAGATGAGGGACTTTGTCTGCAGCTCCATAGCCATTACCAGGCACCCTGGCCCTGCCGCTGGGGAAAGCAGGCCTGGATATGGCCAACCTAGGGAGACACCTGCCACCGCTGGGCACTGCCAAGTGCCAGCCTCTGACAAGCCCTCTGGTCAACCTGATCCTGGAAAGGGGATCAGGCTGCTGCCCAGGACCTGATGACAAGAGGGGCCCTAGATCTAACCACACGGGCCAGGGATTTTTGAGGCCTTAGACGTGGCAGAGAGAGGTGAGAGGAAGGAGAGGGATGGTGCAGCCCGACTCTCCTGGGCTCCCTGCCTTGGAGATGGAGGTCACAGCACTCAAAGGCTGGACACACCCCTGTTGACCCTTGTCTTGAGGCCCACCACAGACATTCGACCCCCAGAACTGTAAGAGAGCAAATCTGGGCCCTATGAAGCCAAGAAGTCTGGTAAGATTGCTGTCTTCACAGGAGCCTGTGGCACAGGTGTGGTCATCTGCCTGAGCATGTGGCAACGTGGTGGGGCCAGAGAGCAACTCACAGTGAAGGTAGCCATGTGACCATCCAGGCTGGAGATGCCCAGCAAGGTGGAGACAGCTGTGACTATTGCCAAGAGGACTGCCACACTGAGAACCGTCTCGGCCACAGCCCCTGGCATGCAGTAGGGAGAGGGATTACAGCACTGACTAAAACGGCCAGAGCCAGCCAGCACAGGAGGAAGGGGACAGACTGAGGATGCCATGGTCACTAGCAACCTCTAGCCACATCTCTACCACTTGAGGGCATCTGTGCCACAGCCACCACAGGTCACAGGTCTGTCTTTGCGCATCTTTGGAAAAGTAACACATTTTGTTGTCATGCAAAACAGCAACATAAAATGCTGACAAGCAGGGGCAGAGGCCACATGCGTGGGATCCCAGCTTGCTTGGGTTTTGCCAAGAGTGACATCTCCTCAGGAGGCTCCAATGCCACAGGGCACAAGGTGACCCTGGGACCTGAGTGTTCACCTGTGCCGCAGAGCTGAGGCGGGTGGACCCTGAACAGACTCCTGCCTCTGTGGAAGAAGCAGGAAGCATAGGCTGTAGGTGATGTTCTGTGTGTGACGCGGGGACAGACATGATTTTGGCACCTATGTGGCTCCCGCTTAACCAACAAGTCACATGCCTGAGGGACTCCACAACAGCTCTGGGACCCTGACATGGGTGCTCAAGATGTAAATACAGTCCCCTGGAAGGGTCATAGCACCCAGGTGACTCAAAGGCCCACGAGGGGCCAGGCTCTGGTTCAGTCATGGTTGCACTTTGCTGCATTGGATGGAGGGTCTAGCTGGTCTTGGGGAGATGATGGCAGCAGAGACAGTGTGGCACCAGAGCTGTTGCTTACTGCAATGCTGGTGGGATGGGAAGATGCTTGGCCTCATGCTAGGATGCTGGAGGTGGGCAGGACAGGGTGGGCTCCCCAGAGCCCCTCTGCTCACCAGGCTCGTGGTTGGTCATTGTGTGCATGCCCTTCCACTGTGACTGGACCATGCTCCGTGTCCACGTCATGCTATGCGAACAGGGCGGCTCCTGCTCCTGCTCCTGCTGGCCTCCCTGAGGAGGTAGTGGGCAACAGGCTCGGCAGCCAACGCCTGGGGGAGTTGCTGCCCTCACACAGGGGTCAGGCTCTGGGGCCATCCCCCATCGGTGATGCGGTTCCAGCCAGCACACACTGCACAGCAAGGAGGAAAATGGTGGCTGCCACGAAGTCCACAGCCCACAAGCCTCAGACCATCTGCCAGCAGGACAAAAATGTCCTCTAGGCAGGACCTTTGCCGCTTCAAGGGATAGCCAGCCTGGTGTGAGCAGAGGTGTGAGACTTACATTGCCACGGTGCTCGGGGCAGCAGTCCTGACGGGAGCATGGTCTGTGGCAGGTTAGGGACAGGGGCAGAAAGTGAGTGTCACTGCCATGAGCATTGGAGAGACAGGAGTGTTGCCTGTAATTTCAGATACAGTCCAAGCAAACACAGAGGACCCTAAGGAGGCCAGGTACACGTTGCAGTCTCTTCAAGATCAGGCTTGCCTTCCAAGCCTCAGCCAAAGCTGAGAGTGCTGTGTGTGGAGGGAGAAACAGCCAAAGCTCCCGGCTTCTTCCACTGCCACCGCCTTAAAAACGATCTCAAAACCTTAACGTGCACACAAGCCATTTACAGCAAAATCACTGGAACAAAATGGATGCAGGAGGGTGTGGAGTGGTCCCAGCGCTGAGCCCTGAACCCCAGAACAACAAACTGCACAGTCCCTGCTCCAACCTGAAAGCTGGGAGACAGCTAGGCCCAGGGTAAACAACCCATGTGTCCTGCAGCCCTGGCCTGGCCTTGACCTTGGGCCTTTCCTGGACTCTAGAGATGGGCTGTAAGCTTCCTGCACACACTCGCTGCTTCCGCAGATGTGGAGCCTGGCTTGAGCCAGTGCCCCATGGTGCCTGGAGCTTTGCTGCTGCCCTGCAGAGGGTATTGAAGGCCTGGTCCTGGGGCTGCAGGTGCCAGGGCCTGGTATGAAGGTCTGCAGGCTCAGCGCGAGGAAGGGCTGGGGACCCAGTAGGCACCCCACCCCAGACCCTGGTCCAGGAGCTGATCCCTGGCCAATGCAGGGCAGCGATGAAGAGAGGACAGCCATCCAGACTGCAGCCAGCAGTACAGTCCTGGTGCCAGGAAGATGAGTCCTCGGGCAGGATGCTGGGGAGAAGAGTTTATGTGCAAGTACCTGTGTGACTGTGTGTGTGAGTCAATGCCTGTCTGTGCACATGTGTGCATCTCTGTGTTGTTTATGTGTGTCTCTGTGTGCATGAATGTGTATATGTGTATGTACGTGTGTGGATGTGTTGGGGGCAGCTGTGAAGGCAGGGGACATCTCATCCTGTAATCTCTTTCCTGCAGTTCTCTGAGGGTCCCTCCCTCCTCCTGCTAGAAGCCCTTTAAGTCCCCGGACACATGGGCCCTGCCCCACAGAGCAGTGGTCCCAAGTAGGGAATCAGGGGCTTCATCTGCATGGGAGATGGTCCTCCTCAAGCCATCCTGAGAGTCATGGAAGGGTCGACAAGGTTTCTACAAGGTCAGCTGGACCCCTGTTTTTAAAACTGACAGGCCCTCAAAATCCTACCAGAGAACTGACAGCATCCCAAAATCCTACCAGATAACTTGCCACCATCAGCAGAGTGGGACAGGGGCCACCACACCTGGGGCAGGTGAGGAGGTGGGTTGGGAGGGAGAAGAAGTAAGCAAGACAAAGGGTCAGATCCGAGGGCGGAGGCAGGGTGGAGGGAGCTCAGCCCGGAGTGCACACTGCACTCGTGTCCCTAACTGAACGACCCCCTTCCAGGAGCTCAGCCTGGGCTGTTTTGGGAGGGCAGCCTCTTAATCAGGATCCCCTGGAAGCAAAGAAACCCTGTCTGGCACTGAAATCCCAGCCTAAAAGGATTTCATAGAAGGTTGTCTGTGAGGAGCTGGGCAGATCCCTGAGGCTCAGGACAGGAAGGCCAGCCAGGACACCAGGAAGCCAGCCAGCAGGACAGCAGCACCACCAGAGGGAAGCAAGATAAGAGAAGGGGAGAGAGGGACAAAGTGATTATAAGGGCCAGGCCTTGTCCGCAGGGCCAGGAATGTGGGAGGAGGAGGTGGGGGGGTGGTGCTGAGTCTCCTCTGGCAGAAGGGGTGTGAGAAACAGTGCTTCATTTAGCTGCAGAAAGAGGCAGGACTCCAACGTCAGCACTCTAAGCCCTAAGTTGGGTTTAAAGTCTCTGGTTGGTGGAGAGGGAGTCTGAGCTTGGGTCCAGCTTCCTGGTCCACCTAGCTTAGGGCAGGACAAGCCCCTAGACCTCGCTGGGCCTGCAGGGCTGGGCAGGCAGCAGGCAGCTTCTGCAGGATCCTTCAGCTGCCCTGCAAATCCGGTCTGACAGCTCTGTTGCTCTTATACACTGGGTCCCAGTGATGAGCCCATGCCCTGCCTTATACCTGGACCCCGTATCAGCCTCCTTCCAAAATGTGAGTGAGCTGCCAGGAGAACAGAGCTGACAGTGGGCTACGATGGAACCTCCCCAGTGGCCTGGAGCCTCCTCCACAAATGCAGACAAATGCAGATGCCCTGACAATTCCAGCACAGGAGATCATAATAGGGCTGTACTAAAGCCATGGGGTTCCTCAGTGCTATTTTTTTCTTGTGCCTTCAATTCACATCTTCATAAATACAGTTGTAATTACAACATAAAATCAGTTCAAACCAGAGGGCCTGGCCTGGGGACAGCTCGGCAGCCAGGCCAGTATGGGCCTGCAGGTCCTGGCAAAGGCCAGCAGAGGCCAGCTCCCCAAGGGCGGCGCCTGGGCTCTGTCAAGTCCCCACAAGCCCTACCCCAGATCCACAGGCACAGAGATCCCAGTGAGCACAGGGTGGGAGGGCAGCCCAGCCAACAATCCCCAGCTCAGGCCACAGCTGGTGACCCCAAAGGAGGCCTGTCTTCGGGCAAGAAAGAGAAATGCATCATGACTTATGGACCACCAGGGTTAGGATCAAAAAGCCAGAACAACTGCAAGGCTAAGAGCCTGGGTAACTGCTCCTCAGTCAAAACCAGTGAAAAAGAGAGGCCCATCATGGGAGAGACATTCCCATCACAGAGAGACACCCAGCATGGACAGAGATGCCCATTATGGAGAGACACCCATCACGGAGAGACACTCATCATGCAGAGATGCCCATTGCAGAGAGACACCCATTATGGAGAGACATCCCCATCACAGGAGAGATACCAATCATGGAGAGACACCCATCATGGAGAGACTCCCACCACAAAAGAGATGGCCTTCAAGAGAGACGTCTCCATCATGGAGAGATGCCCTTCATGGACAGAGACACACATCAGGGACATAGATGCCCATCATGGAGAGACCCCTGTCATGGAGAGACACTCAGCACAGGACAGACACCCTTCCAGAGAGATGTCTCCATCATGGGAGAGACATCTGTCATGGAGATATACCCATCAGGAGATACAGCCATGGGACATCATCTGTGCCCTGTCCCTGTGACAAGGCAGCCCAGTGGCCTTCAGTATCTCCTAAGCTGCTCTGGAGAATCAGACCTTGAAGGGCAGCGCCCCTCACCCACACAAATGTCAGCTGGCATGTAGGGTCACATAGGTCACACCAGCCCATCCTTTCACGGCATGTTTCATGTTGTGATTTTTTTCATCCCGGAAGAAACCTGGCTGTGAGACACCATGATGGCGGCTCAGGTTGCAAATTAACTCCCCCACACACAGACTGATCCTGCATCCCCAACCCCTACCAGTCCCTCCTGCTCCTGGGCACGGGGCAATATGTGCCTGGTGGGTCCTGGCCCCCAAGGTCGTCCTGACCCAGTGCTGCCTCCACCCTCCCATACCCTCCCTGCAATTTCTGTGACTGTATTTTTGGACCTGCTGCAGCAAGCAATTCCAGCTGGAGATTTTCAGCTGGAGATTTTCAATTCCTCTTTGAGGAAAGCCCTCCAGCTTGCCCCCCTCCTCCAGCGCCCTGCCGCACCCCAGCTGTGGCAGGAAGTGTTCGAGTTTCAGTCCTGTGTTTCTGTCCCATTTTGAAAGGAGACCCCTTTCAAAGGGTTCCCTGCTGGGGTGGGGCATCTAATTTTGGGATTTCCTTTAAGGTGTTGTAGGCTGAGGGCCCCACTTGAGGACCAGCCTCCTGCCCCCACCAAACAAGGACCTGGGGCCACCAGGGAGATTGGGGTTCAGAGTGGGTAGGGGGCAGTGGGGGCAGTGACCGGCCCGCCAAGCGCTCCGCGTCTGATTCCCCAGCACGCCGCTGGGCCGCAGTCCCGGGTCCCCGGTGCAGTGCCCAGCCCGACTCCTGATGCGCCGCCACCTGCCTCTCCCTGCTCACCGTCTCAGGGTCGTTCTCGAACACCTCCCGGGCCTCCTCGCGACTGCACAGCTCCTCGATGCACTCCCGCTCCAGGTGGCCCTGCTTGGCCTCCTCGAAGACCTGGTTGGCCCGGCGTTGCCTCGGCCGCAGGAACTGCGCGGCCTCTCGGGCCCGCAGCAGCAGCGCTGTGGAGAGCAGCAGTCAGCGGGCGGGACAACGGGGGACATGTGAGACAATGCGGGGCACAGCGAGAGCGGGAGCAGGGGGGCGATGACAGCGACAGCAGGGGCAGTGGGGGCAGGGCCCGGGTCCTCCACTTACCCTGCGCCGGCTCCGAAGCCAGCAGCAGCAGCAGCAGCAGCAGTGCGGCGCCCAGGGCGGCCGCGGGTGGGGGCCGCATGGCGAGCGGCGGCGGTCAGAGCACCCAGGAGGCTGAGGCGGGCGAGGCGGGCGGGTGCTGAGGGCCGGGGGCAGCGGTCATGCTGTGCAGCGGGCTGCGGCCGAGGTCACCTCCCGCGTCCCCTCTGCACAACCAAGGCGGGGCGGGGCCGGCCAGCGGGCGGAGCTGGTTTCCCCGGAACGAAACGTCGGACCCAGGGGAAAGCAGGTCCTGCGGAGCTCGCAGAGCTGCTCGCTGACTGGTTGGGCCCTGCTGCTGGAGCTGGGACCACGGGGGTGCCTGGGACCAGGACGGGCTCGCGGGCCAGGTGCCATTGGACCACTTCCCAGTGACAGCGCAAACTGAGCGACTCCCCCACACTGCCTGCCCCGCCCAGAGCAGATCATCTGGGATTCTTCTTGCACATTTTCTCAGGACTTGGCGCACAAAACGAGGTGTAGCCCAGCCTGCTCCCCTAGTGTGTGAGGTCCTGTTGCCCACCCTGCATCTTTGCCTGAGGTCTCCCTCTTGGGTACTT
The DNA here is from genome assembly GCF_000276665.1 of Chinchilla lanigera. NCBI lineage: Eukaryota > Metazoa > Chordata > Mammalia > Rodentia > Chinchillidae > Chinchilla > Chinchilla lanigera. The sequence goes on along the minus strand of NW_004955404.1, from coordinate 276,166 downwards.
AGGCTGACTCTGAGACCAACGCTTTCTGCCTTCCAGCTTGGGGGATTTTGCAAAGCTACCAGCAAAACACACAAAACTCACACCTAGAGAGCCCTCCAGGGGATCCTGGAGGCCGTGGGGAGGCGGGAGGATATGTCATTGCAGCTGGAATCCTCTGAGGCCCTGGTCTGAGGTGGAGTTAACAAGCAGGAGAATGTTGATTTCAGAGAAATGAATGTCCTTGGGAATGCTTTTCAAAGGGAATGAAATTTGAATAGATAAGTTGCTGACTGGCCCGCCCAGGCACTCCAGGAGCTCTGGAGGCAGCAGACGCCCAGGTTCCCACAGCCGCCCCTGGGCCAGGAGAAAAAGTGCAGAACTTCCTTGATGCCTCCTGGGGAGAAGCATGGCCGGGTGTGAATGGATCGCTTGGCAGGGGGGCCCAGAAGGAGCCAAGCCTCTGTGTATCCTGTTTAAACTAGGGTCAGGACAGCACAACCACTGCGTGTGTTGGGGTTCTGGAGAAGAGGTGTCTTGGAGCAGCGTGCAGTTCTTGGTTATGTGACGCCTGCAAGTGAGAGCAGTGCTGGCTCCTGGACGCCTGGGGCCATCTGCACTTGGGTGTGTCCCTGCTTCAGGCCAGCCGGCATCAGCAGGGCCCCAGCTGGACCTCACCCCTTCCTATCTTCCCCACTCTCTGCTGAGTTCATGCCCAGCAGTGATGACTCCTGTGTGTAGATTTCTAGTTTAACAGAGGGCATCCATCCACTTGCTCATTTAGATTTAGACAGCTATGCAAAACATCAACACTTCCAACTCGAAGACCAGAAAATGTGCTCTAAGGCAGAAATAGAAATGGGGAAGAAACAGCGTGGATGGGGTGCTCTGTTGCACACCCAAGAGAGCCATGGTGAACACCTGTCGGCCCCTGGCAATGAGCACTTTGCTTTTCTGGATGCTGAGGTCATCTGCATAGGTACATGGGAAGCTGGCGACTCCTTCCAAGGAACGGGGGAGACCCTGCATCCACTGGCCCCCAAAATATGTGTGTTGAGGACCTGCCAGTTATCTTAAAAGAGGTTGCACTCGCTGTTGGCCAAACCATCACACAATCATATTTAGTTTTTGTCTGCATTTCCAATAGCTTTTTTGGAAAGGTATAATGGTAAGAACAGGAAACTGTACACACAGGATAGATTTTGACGTATCTGTGACGTAGACATATACCTGTGAGACTGTCACAGTCAGGTCAAAGAACAGGCCATTACCCAAATGCTTTCCTTCCCCCTCTGTCCTGAGGTCCCTGTGCTGCTTCAGTTCCCCCTGCCTGGGAGAGACCATGGATCAACTTCCTGTCACTACTGATTATTTTTGCATTTTCTAGAATTTTATAAAACGGGATCAGGTTGTATTTGCACTTTTTTGTTGGGCTTCACTCACTGAGCATTTTTACTTCCAGAATTATCTGTCATAGGTACAGATAGTGTCCTCCTTTTTGTGGGTCAGAGATGTCCCTTGTGTGGGTAGGCCACCGTCTATGTGTCATTCACCTGTGCTGGACATGTGGCTTCTTTCCAGGTTTTTATTACAAATCTGCCTTGGACATTGCATCCAAGTTCCAGTGTGAAGTCTGTTTTCTTTTCTCTTGGAGAAATGTCAGGAGCAGAAGGACTGAATCATCTGGGATCTATTTGCTTCACTGTTAAAGAAACCACCAAACTGTCCTCCAATATGCACTGGGCCCATTGCTGCCCTCCCTACCACATCCCTACCATACACGCTGTGGTTAGTCTATTTTAATTTTAGCCTTTCTAGTAGGTGCCCATATAGTGTATCTCATTGTTTCAATTTGTATTTCCTTAACAACAAATGATTTTGAGGAGTTCTAATGTGTGTTTGCCATCCAAATATTTTCTCTGGTGAAATGCTAAGCATGCTGGTTTCTTTTAACTTGGAGTATTTGCCTTTGCAGTTGTTGAGTCATTTGCTGAGTTTTAAGCATTCTTTACATGGTCTGGATACAAGTCCCTTGTTAGAAGTGGAGTTGGCAAATACCTGCTGTCCTTTGATTCTATTCATACTTTCTTCCACAGAGACAAAGTCTCAATTTTGTTTTGTTTTTTTTTTACCAATTGAATATTCACTGACTATTCTCAATGGTTGTTGTAAGAAACACATAGTAATAAACATACATCCATTTGCGAAATAGCATAGGAACAATACAAACATTGCAGAGCTATGGACAGATTGGTAGGAAAATATCAGTGGCTGCCATAATACATGGTGGTATCTTCAAAGTGGTTTCTCAGGAAGGCAGAGATACGCAAGAAAGATCTAACAAGTAGTTACAGCCTAAGGGTTGTGAAAAACAGCGTATTACCTCCTCACCAGTGACTCCTTTCACTGAGGTGTGATAGCTGGAAGGAAGGCCAGGACTGAAAAGAAGGACCGAGAGACTTCCACCTGTGTCTAGCTGCAGGCTGTTTTCTTTTTCCTCTATAGCCACAATTACCCAGGGTTCCTCCATGGAGATGACAGTCTGGCCAGAGGGAGAAGGCAGAGTATGCCCTGGGCCCCCTCGTTCCTGTTCGACTAACTGGTAGGATGGGTCTGAGCTCTGGGCCTCCGCTTCAGAGGGCAGACCGATCTCCAGTGGTCACCTTTGCATTCAGGGCATGGCCCATGGGGCTTCTTCAGGCAGTTCCTCTTGAGGTGGCCTGGCTTTTAACAGTGGTAGCAGATGAATGCAGTCGTTGAGTTCTTCTTGGTGCCCCGAGAATCAGACTTGGGGTCTGTTTCTCTTAGTGCTGCAGCAAGAGCAGCTGCTTTTTCTCGGTCTCTTTGTTAAAGTCTCAATTTTGAAGCACAATTTATTATTTTTAATTAGATGGATTTTGCTTTTGGTGTCATGTTTGCCCAACCCAAGATCATATATATTTTCTTCCAGAAGTTCTGTAGGTTTGAGTTTCACCTTTAGGAGCACAATCCATGTTGAATGAGCAAGGCTTCACTCACAGGGGTGACGATAGTGGTGATGCATCAGTCACCTTTCAGTGCAGGTGCTGACATGGACCTGTGCTATGGAAGTACGATTGCTTGGTCACCTTTGCTGGACTGTCTCCAACAGCCTGTCTTTGCACCTTGGCAGTGGTCAATCCACCGTTTATGTGAGGGTCTATCTGAGAAGTACTTTGTTCCATTTTTCCATCTCTCTGTAAAATGAATACCACACTGTTTGACCAACAGTAGATTTACAACAAGAAGGGATGGGTGAGGAGGTGATGAGAGCAGAGTAAAGTATGTTTTGTGTATGTACTGAGAGCCCAACAAAGCCCATTATTCTGTATTGCCAATAAGAACTAAAAATACTACTGAAGTCAGTGTAAATACCAAAACATTCTTCTTCTTCCAACTTGTTTGGTAGTTCTTTTCCATTTCCATGTGAATTTGAGAATTAACTTGCCATTTTCTACAAAACACCTGCTGGGATTTTAACTGAAATTGCAAAGGTGCTATAAATTGATTTGGAGAAAATGAATATTTTGACAATGCTACATCTTCTGGCCTATCTTTCACTTACATAGGTCTTCTTAACTTCTTTCAGCAGCATTTCAAAGTATTTAGGGTCTGAGACTAATGCATACGTTGCAAAATTTGTTTCTAACTATTTCACATTTTCCATACCTTTGTAAACGGCATTGTTTTGATTTCATCTTTGGCTGTTTAAACATCTGATTTTGAACATTTATCTTGTAGCATACAACTTTTCTTGGCTCAATTATTAGTTTTGATGCTTTTTGGGTAGATTCAATAGAGTGTCTTACACAGGTAGTCACATTGTCTGTAAACACAAGCCCTTGGACTTCTGATTTTGAAATAAATGCGTTCTTTTCACTGCTGTGCTGCCTAGCAGCCTCCGGGGTGCTGCTGACGTGGTGGATATCCTCAGGTTGATTCTGATCCTATGTGGAAATACTAGGTCTCTCATTGTTAAGTGCAACGGTAGCTATTAGCTTTTCTTTGATGTGTCTTATCAGATCAAGAGTTCCCTTTTATCTCTAGTTTTCTGCTGAGTTGTTTCTTTTTAAAACTGGCAGTAAGTATTTTAATTTGTCAAATGCTTTTGCATCTATTGAGATGGTCATATTATCTTTTTCTATTCATTAATATATGAATCACCTTAATTGATATTAAGATGCTAAATAAACCTTGCATCCCTGGGATAAACCCTGTTTGCTCATGAGGAATTATCCTTTAATTATAATTGGCTTCAATTTGTAAAAAATGTGTTGAAAGTGCTTTGTGTGTCTGTTTTGGCATCCAAGATATGCTGACCTCATAGAATTTGTTAAGTGTGGTCTTGTCTTCCATTTCACTGGACAGGTTTATACAGACGGTGAAGTGTCTTCCTTAAATGATTGGCCAGATTTGCTGGTGATACAAACAGGGTCTGGAGCTTTCCTTGCAGGAATGTTTTGGGATAAACTGAGTCCCTTTAATAGATCTGAGGCTACTGGGGTTGTCTCTACTGCTTTAAGAATTTGTGTCTTCCTAGAAGTGGTCCTGTCTGGTCACAGTGCTGACTGTGTTGACACAAAGTTGTTCATAATCTTCTTCTGCGCCCTTCCACCCCTGCAGCTCAGAAGTGACAGCTTGTTTCACTCCGGACAGAAAGAACCTATCTTTTTCTGTCTTGATCATTCTGGCTAGAGATTCCACAACTATTGATCTCAAATAATCAGCCTTTGGTTTTATTTGTTTTCTTGTTTCTATATTTTTATTGTCAACATTTTGTGTTTGGATCTGAAACTGAGACAGAGAAACTCCTGATTCTCCTCTGTCTGCTATGCCTACTAGATGGACCTGGTTTGGCTAGTGGCTGTCACCTCCTCCTTCCTTCCGTTCACCCCACCATGGACAGGGACAACTGTGTCGTCTCTGGTTGCTTCGTGTCTGCTCTTCTCCTCCAGGTGGCTCCAACATGAGTGCAGCTGGGCTGTCAGCTGTGATGCCTCTCCTCCACCCCTGCCACTTTAGCTGCTGTGGCCAGCTCTCTGAAGAAGGGGGTGTCCTAATGTGGTAAAGGACCCAGTGTTAACAACCCCAACCTCCTCAAGCACAATAAGCTGTGATGGACACAGCTAGCCCTCCTGAAGATTCCGCTGGTTTCAGCTTGGTCGTTTTTTCCAGAAATGTGACAGCTGTCAATCAAACAGCTCCTGTCATCCTGCCCTCTTGAAGGCAGCTAGTTTGTCCTGGAACCCCATGCCTATTTGAATCAATCGTAGGCCTGCGCTTGAATCAATTAGCAGGCCCAAATTTGAACCAATCACAGGCCTGCAGCTGCTATATAAGCCACTCCCCTCACACTTCTCTAGTTAGTCCTGGAGGGCTGCCTGTGGAATACTGACCCTTGTGCTACTACACCAGTCCTATTAAAATAAAGCTGCCCTCTATGGACCTATAAATCTGCTTGTGATGTATTTTTCAGGTAGGGTGTGCTTGGAAGGTCATGTAAATCTACTTGGTGTTCTTGTCCTAAATAGTGTGGACAGAGCAGTTGCTTTAAAAGAAAGAGCAATAAACACTAGGGGCTGCTAGCCTAGAAGAGCTCCAGAGACCAGTAGCTAATGAAGAGCAGCGACAGCCAGCAGAATCAATGAGCAGAGCCTGACACCAGCTGCTACCAGCAGGGCCAGCACCCGGCAGAGCCTCCTGACTGTGTCCAACATTACCTGCAGTCGGCTGGTGACACCAGCACTGCCAGCAGAGCTGTACTTTGCTGATTCATGATTTTTATCTAATGGGGCACAGGAACCCACACGTGAGCAGTGGCAGTATCCCCCAAAACTCATGTGTTTAAGGCTGGGCCCCCAGTACAGCAGAGGAGCTGGTGGGGGTGACTGGGTCATAAGGGCTCAGACCTCATGGATGACTCACCCATTGAAGGTTCTTAGTAAGCCACCGGGAACCCATAGGAACTATAAACCATGGCAGGTTTGGAGGAAGTGTGCCCAGAGAGGTACCCTGAGGCTGTATTTTGTACCTCCACTCTTCTCCTTCTGTTGTCCTGGGCAAGCTGTACCATCCTGTCCACCACGTTCCATCTCTCCCGCCCCCAAACAAGGACCAGAACCTCTGAAACTAGGAGGCAAAATAACCTCTCCTTCCTAAGCCAATCTTTCAGATCTTGTCACAGTAACAGGAAGCCAACACACCAGCAGAAATATTGATTGTATTTATTAACTATTGCTCTTCATTCCTGTGAGTAGAACCAGACTTAGTCTCCAGTGATTTTCTTCTGCCTTAAAATCCTTTTATACTTTCTCATTATAAGTCTGTTAGTGATAGATTTTATTTTTTTTAGTGTTTTAAAAAGTCTTTATTTTACTTTCCTTTTGAAGAATCTTTTTTTAAATCCAGGAATAGAATTCTGGATTGGCAGTTTCCTGTGCCTCTTTAACTACTTTCAGGAGCTTGCCCCTGGTGTGATTTCACTTGTATTGTTGCTGGCAAGACATTTACAGTCTTTCTGCTCTTTGTTCTGTATAAAATATGTCTTTTTCTTTTGACTTTTAAAGATTTTCTCTTTGGTTGCTGATTTTAAGAAGCTTGAGTATGTATTACTGAAGCTTCCCTCAAGTTTTTTTGTTTGAGTTTTTCCCTCAAGTTTTTCTGCTTCAGGTTCCTTGAGATTCTTGAATCAAATTTGGGAAAGTTTTGGCCATTATTTCTTCAAGTGTGGTTTTCTGTTCTCCAAAGTCTCTTGGGGACTGCAGTTGCTAGTGAAGATAAATGCAGGAGTTTTCCCAGGAATCTGGGGCTCCTTTGCTGTCTGTCTTTATGTTGGGTGGTCTCTGTTGCCATGCCTTTAATTCCCGGGGTACTCTTTTGTAGTAGTTAATCACTATTAATTCTGTCCAGTGTGTTTTCATCGCAGACATTTTATTTTAATCTTAAAGATTTGCTTTTACATTCTTTGGGCAAAATTAAAGCAGGTGTAGTCAGGGATAAAGGCAAACCTTTGTGAGCACTTCACTCTGTCCACCTCTGTGCACTGTAGGGGTTTCCACTCAGGTGAAGGAATTTGTTCCTCTGAGAGCTGAACTTGGTCACTCTAGTCTTCTCAGGTGGCTCCTTTTTTGGTCTGGGGCAGCTCTTCTGGGGGTGTGGAGACTCAGTGGTGATTGGCAAGGACCTTGCAGGTCCCACAGCTGCTCTTCCCATCCTCCCTGAACTTCAGGGTCTTGGCCCTTGGCACCTAGGTCCACCCAGCCCAGGGAGCTGGCGAGACCTGCCTAGCTCCCCTTGGTGATGTCCACATGCTTTACAGGGCAGTGAATGCAGACTGTGATAGAGGACTCAGATTTATGAGCTGTGGGCAGGAATTCTTCATTCCTCTAACTTGTGTTTGCATGTTGTGTCATGATGTAAAATGTGTGGTTCTGTTCAACGTGTGTGGAAAACACTGCTCACCATAGTGAATGAACACAATCTGGTTGCCTTAAGGTGAAAGTCCTTCAGTGGAAACTCCAATGCCTTGCCCAAGGTTGCCAGCTTCTCCAGCTTTCCAGGACATTCCCAGCTTTCCAGCCGAGAGTGCTGGCCAGGGTCTGGCTGTGTTCTCACCTGCCTATTGCCTTGAGGTTGCCTACGTGCCTGCCATTCAACTTGGATTTTTGTGTCACGTGTCCACTTATCAGTGGTTTTGTGGAATGCTGCCTGTCCCACAGAAGTGACATCCATTTCCTGTACCTGGCATGGAATCTCTACCCTGTTGGGGTCCTGGATCCCAGGCATTTGGAAAGAATAGGTAGGTGGCATCTTTGGGTCAGATAAACCCGTCCATCTCTGTTGCTGGTTACCTGAGTGGCCTTGGACAAGATGCCCAGATTTCCTTATGTGAGAAAACAGCACATCTGCTAACTTTGAGGTTTACTTAGTTTTCATGAAAGAAATGATAAGAAGTGACTTGAGTTTTCTGGAGAAAGCATTGGATAGGAATCCTGAGTCCATCCAATAGCTCAGGGAGCCAGGGTCACTTCCATGGTCTTTGTGGGCCAAGGTGTCTATGAGGAGGCCTTGCTGCACCTGGAACCCTGAGTTGCTGACTTGGCCACTGGTGGATTAACAGTGGCATGAACAAAAGTCTCCTGCACACAGGTTGGCCAGATGTTGGCTGTTTATTCAAAGCGTATTGCAAAACAAAGTGATACGACAGCAAAAGATGTACAGAGACTGTGGACCTCAGACCCTTTCTCTGGTTTAGGCAGGTAGAGCCCCATGCCTCTCCTGGTCTTGTAAGACAGATAAACTGTGTAAACCACGCATGTACCATTTCTCTTGCCCAAAATCCTGAGAATGGATTCTTGGTCTGTGTTCTGGGAAGGGACTACAGATAGCAGTTCACATGGTACAAGGTTGCCAAGTCTGGTGTCTGAGGGTAGTAGGGGATGGTGGGCTACAACACACTGGACCACACTGTGGCAGCCCCAGCTGGTGTTGGCAGAAGTTAGTCTTGGGTCATAAACACTGGTGACAGGGTAAGCAGGGCACGCAGAGGTGGCCTTCCCCCAGTGCTGTGGTTTTCTGGGTTCTAGTTCTGAACAGCCCACGAGCTCTGTTTTAGTCAAACTTATTAAGAAGGAGCCAGGTTTGATGCAGAGGTATATGAATATCATTCTGGAGAGAATCCAAGGGTTCTTCAGCATTGTTCTTAAGCATTGGCTCAGTTATTTTAATCTCAAAGAGAGTCTGTAACCTTCCAAGACCAGCCTAGCGTGAGGCTGAAGGGTGACTCAGCCAGACCTACATCTTTGACAAGGTCGCAGCTCTGGTGCTTCCATGTCCCAGCAGCCAGATGAGGCCACAGATTGGGGGTAGTGGTGACCTGGAACAGCAGAAGTTTATTTGCTTAGTCCTGGAGAGGAAGTCTGGCATCAAGGTATGGGCAGGCCCTGGGCTGCAGGTGTCCTTGGTCCTGGGCACATAGCTCTTTCTCTTTCTTCTGGGTCCTCTTCTTGCAAGGACACAGTCCTATGAGTACAGTGAGAAACAAAAAAGCTGAGTGAGTTACTGCTTCCCCCGTTCTAACCCTGAACAGCACCCAACAGTGATTCCTGCTTCCATTATAGAGATACAAAATGAAATAACAAGAGCCCAGGAGATCCGTGCTCTAGGCGGCACAGCACTGACGCCAAAGGAGACTCAGTGGGCGGCACCTAAAGCCAGGGGTGCCTGGCTTTTAAATTCTGAAAGCCTGAGTTATTGGCCCCTCTTTTCCCTTTTTCTCCTTTTCCTTTCGTTACCTTTCCTGTGATCTTCAGTAAACACAGCTACTTACTACTTACTACTGGGTGTACGCTGGGCAGTTCTTTCTCTTCGTACACAGAACCTGGACTGTTACTGGCCCTTTCAACTGGAACACTGCTTGCTCCCCCACCCGGTGAGACCTCTTTCTCACTAGTCATATCTGCAGTGACCTTGCTCCAGGCAGGCCATTGTCTGAAGAGCTGGGCACAGATGGGCTTGGGTTGGTGTCCTCTGGATCTGCTGCCCAGGCCCAGGTCTTCCACTATCTCAGGGGCAGGACACAGTGTAGCTTTTCAATTCTCCTACCCTGGTCCTGTGCAGATGCAGACTGGTGGGTTTCAGGGGTCTGTTAACTGGCAGTTAGTGAAGGGAGCAGAGTGGTCCCCAAGCACTTTCAGGAAGTATGTGGGAGTCAGTGGCTGAGCAGGTGCAGAAGGGTCCACGTCTTCTTTCTGCTTGCCATGTTCAAGTTCACCTGCTTGCCATGGACCGAATCAAAGGAGGCCACATACTTGGGCAAAAAGGATTTATTTAAAACTAGCTGAGGAGATGGAGGGGCCCATTTGCCTCAAGTCACTATTTCCCTATTTATAATTGGGCAAGGGTCTTTCGTATTAAGGAACAGATGGGAGGGGAGCACACATAGAGAGAAAGCAGACATCCACACTTGCTTTATCAGTTCCAGCTATCTTTACCTCATCCTCCTCTTTCCTGTGGGACAGCAGCCAGGCTGCTGGCCTCCTGGGGCTGGCATCTGCATAGTCTGTCACTAAAGAGAGGAAGGGGTGTGTTGCTGCATGCTTAGCAGGAACTTATTTATCTCTAAAATAGAAAACCCTAATGTTTATAGTTCTATTTTATAGTGAAGTTACTCTCCAAGACCTCAGCTGTGTACAGATGGAGCTTTGAAGTGGGCTTTGCTGTGAGCAAATACCCTTTGCCTCTGTACTGGAGAGAAGCTGTAGACCCATTTGTAATTCACTGTATGTGTAACTCACTGAAATCACAGCAGATGGCAAACAGAATAGCTCTGCTGACCTAACGTGGATTTTGGGGCTGCCCCAGCAGAACTCAGAGGGGCTCCCCGGCCCCCACTCCAAGACTGAGATGTTTCTGGCAGAACTTCAGAATCAGGGTTCTGTCCTGATGGCTCTGTCTCTGGGACCCAGGTGAACTGTGACAGAGCTGTGGTAGGACAGAAGAAATAAAGATAGGTAAAAAGGAGACAAGAAATGCCAAAATTTTTAAGTTGTAATTTTAAGAAAAACTGTAGCTTTAAGACACAAAAGTTACTCAAGCCCAGTCTAAAATGTTTTTGTCTCTTCCCAAGACCAATAAACCTGGGCCTTTCCCTTTCGCCTGCACACTGACCTCTCTCACTTGTAAGCAGACTGCTGCCCTTCACCTGCGAATTGCTCTCGTCCTCAAGGAAGTGGCTAGCAGTGGGCAGTATGTCTCAGTTTCAGACACAGGTCAGTGGTTTGCACTTGGATACAGCTGCCAAATAGGTAATGTGAGAGACAGCACAGCCTAAAGCCTCACCTTGAAGACACCCCAAGCCCCATAAATACCCCACCTCCAGATCAGTGGCATCTCTCTTTCCCATGGGGCAACACTCTATTTCTTTGAGTGTATACTTTTAAATTTAAATTTCTGCTTACTAAAACCCTTCTTGTGCCCCTTACTGACTCATTCTGAAAATTATTTTTCCATGATGGGAGTCAGCAAACCTGCATCCTACTTCTGAATAGGGTTTGTCTATATTCCTTTCCAGGCCATGTCCTTTTTTTTTTTTTTTTTTTTTTCTGGTACCGGGGATCTAATTCACGACCTTGTGCTTGCAGGGCAGGTGCTGTGTCGCTGAGCTAAATCCCCAGCCCCAGGCCATGTCCTTTTGATATAGGAGAAGTATAACTCCTAACCTGCTAGATGTCAGATATGTTGAGTTTGTGTCCCCTAAAACTGAAAAATGAGTTCTAAAGGACAAAGGAGGTTAAGAGTAAGAAAAGTTTGATTTATACAGCAAAGTCACAAAGTGGGTACAACATGGGTCAAACTACAATCACCCCATAGGATTACAAGTACAGCTGCTCAGCTAAGACGGATCTACTAGGGAAGCAAGTCATATAGCAAGTGTACATGGAAAGAACAAAGGCATGTTGGGAAGAGATGAGTCCAGATAGTCTGGTCACCCACTTGGGCGACTGATAACAACCTGGACTTCTTGGACTTCTTGGACCAGGTGGTGCTAATTATATTATAATTCCAAATTACTACATATCCTTTAGGGAAGTGTATAGGCCTGGCTATGGCATCTTTAATTTTCAGACGCATCTCCAGCCAGAATTCTGGTGCCTTTATTGTTTCTGTTGACTTCCTCAAAAGCCCAGTCCCTCTCTGATTGTACATTAATTTCTATCTAACTTGGCAGCCTTAATACAATGACAGAACAACCCTAAATGGTGGGACAGTACACATCTGGGACACTGGGGACATGACAGAGGGAGGCAGCAGTGGAGTTCAGGGAGTAGGGGGAACTGGAAGATGTCACAGCTTGTCCTGTTATGTGGGCTTATTTCTAAGGTCCATATTTCAGAATGAAGCTTCCTGTGTCACTAGATGTATGACAGCCAAGGGTGTAACGTTAGGATGCCCAGCAAGGATGGGAGGGACCCAGCTCAGGGACAGCTGAGACTGTGGGGCAACCGGGCAGTTGCACCCATGCTCACATGGGGATGCGTTTGTAACCAAGCCTTCAGATGAGCTGAGTACAGAAGCCGCACAATAGCCCAAACCTACCCCCTCTGCTGGGGCCCTCGTGCCCTGGCCACTTCCTCCCAGATTAAGTTAAGCTGGTCCAGACAGCATGGTGTTATGTCCCTGAGCATTCAGAAAGTGTTTCCAAAGATATGAGCTAACCCTGCACGACCTCAAGTCTGTGCTTGTAGCATGGGCTCCAGTGCTGCTCCCACCCCATTCCTCAGGGCTTGCTCCCCACATGGTCCCCACCATGGTCCTGTGTCCTTTGTGCCTGGGCTGTTCCCCCATCTCCTGAATGAAAGAATTAAAGTTTTATTTTGGGGTGTGTGTGTGTGTGTGTGTGTGTGTGTGTGTGTTTGCTTAAAACAACATAAATGTATTAGCCCACAGTTTTGAAATGAAGATATCAGCGGGCTATATGTGGTCTTTTAGAGACCCCAGGGAAGACTTTCCCTGCATCCTTTGGCTCACAGCCCCATCTCCATCTCTCAGCCGGGAACCCACAACTCCAGTTCTCTGATCCCTCTTTCTCTAGGGAGGACCTGGTGACAGGCAGCCTGGGAGGTCTGGACAGTCTCTACCCCAGAACCCTGACTTAAGACTCCTTGGTGGAATTCCTTTTGTGGTGTAGGGAGACACACGCAACCCAGGATAAGGTAGACATGGGGCGTTATTCTGCAGGCCACAGCTGCAGGTTGTGCTGTGTTACCAGGGTAGGGGGTAGGGTGCGCATCTTGAGCAGTCACTCTCTGACCAGTTTTCTGGGTCCTCTTGCTGCCACAGCACCCATTTCAGAATGAAGCTCCCTGTGTTGCTGGGTGTGTGATGGCCAAGAGTGTAACACAAAGACCCCCAGCAGGCGTGGAAGGATGGCCTTGCAGCCACAGAGATCCCCGTGCCTCTGCTTAGAAGCCATTCTCCATGCCCATTCCAATTTCCCAGTGAGAAAGTCTGCTCTGGCCTCCGGGCCCTGGCTCAGGGCCGCACATTGGCCATCTGCTGTGTCCACAGGGGAGTCGGCCTGTGACAGACAGTGCTGGCCTTGGCCTGCAGAGGACTGGTCACAAGGCAGCGTCATGGGTGTTGGCCTCTCCTTCCTGTTGCCCCCATCTGGCCTGTCCCGGGTGCCTGCAGCCCTCTGGGGCTTTCAATCATCTGGCTTCTCCCTGTCCTCTTGCATTGTGACCTCTGGGATGGGGAGGAATGTGGGTGGGACACCCAGATGTGAGCTGTGATCTGGGCAGACTGGTCGGGGCCCTGGCTTCATGACTCCTAGGCCCCTGTTGTGCAGTAGCAGCACTTCTGTCTCGGAGATGGAAAGTCAGCTCCTCAGGGTCTCGTATTTGTGCTGTTTGTTTGCATGAGCTTGAAAACGGAGGCAGGGTGAATTTTATCTCCACTTTTTTCAGTGTCTCCCAGATTTTGTATCCAGAAAGGTGTCCAGAGTTCTTGTAGAATGGCCTTCACTCCAAGGTTATAAAAATGTGCACCTGTGATTTCTTCTAATGCTCTCTGTCCTCTCTTCTCTAGCATGTAAATCCTTGATCTATCTGACATACATTTCAGTACATGAGATGAAGATAAAGAACAAAATTTTTTTTTACCAAATGGATAACAATTGTCTTGAGATGATTTTTTGAATAATTTATGATTTGCACATTTTATTTCCAGTCCTCTGTGTTGACCCTTGAATGCACTTGTCCTTTTTCACAAATGGGTATCTGAAGTTGAGCTAAACACATCATTCAAGGTCATGCAGCTAAAAACTGTGATGCTCCAGAGCTCTATCACCTGACCTCCTCCTGCTTCCCAGTGGCACCCACCTGTTTGATCTCAGTGATGGAGCATGGAAGGGACCCCCCTTGAGGTCACCAGAACCCCAGAGGTCATTCCTGGCCTCCAGGAGGAATGGTAGGGCAAGAGATTTCTGCAGTGCAGAGCTGACACAGGCAGCTCCACCTGCCCCAAAGTTGGGTTCCTGGGAGAGCTACAGGCTCTGTTGCTAAGCAGAATCAGGGTCATGTGTTGTCATGGAGATGCAGCAACAGGCCTCAGAGGGGGAGGAGTCATAATAGGGAGATGTATGCTTCAGAGAGGAGGGGTGACAACAGCACATGCTCCTTTACCCACACTGCCACAGGAGAGCCTGACGGTCACAGCCATCAGCCTAGGGGATGCCAGCTGACACTGCTGCAGCTGCAGGGATTAAGAGGCCTGGGGCTGATGGTAGGTGGTGAGGGTCAGGGGTCAAAGGCATCTGAAACAGCCTTAGCTGGTTTTGGCTGAAGGCAGCAGAAATTCCTTGGCTTACAGCCCCCAGAATTAGATGGAGCAGTCCCCCAGCACCAGCCTCCTGTCACCTGCTGTATGTGTTTTAGACTTGAGTGGTCAGGTGGCCACTTGGGAGTAAGGCTAAGGTCTTGCACACTCATGATTCTCAAGGAACTCTGGATTGGTTTTGTGTCAACTTGCCAGCTGCCCTTCCTCTCACCACTCTGCTATCCCTCAGTGGTGTGGGAGGTTTTGGGCTCTGAGGAGGGCCAGCATAGCAGCTCAGCCCACCAGGTAAGAAGGCATTTTTGTGAATTTCTAACACGCCGTAGGCAAGGACTTTAACACCTCTCTTTCAGTGATCAGTAAGACAAGCAGACAAAAGTACACTAAGGACTGTGAAATACAATAAAAATGAGTTACTAGAAAAAGGAGATGAGGAAATGTGAACCTGGAGCTCTCATGAGGTGGTGTGAGGGGGACATGTCCCACACATGAGGTCTCCAGAGCTTACCCTTCATTTCTGCACTTCCTTCTCCAAACTGGGGGGCACAGTTTTTGGATCACACCAAAGCCCAGCCCATCTTTGAAAGGCAGAGGGTGAACGCTGTTTGAAAAGGGCCACAATTTTGTTCTGGTCTATCCCTGAAAGCCATGTGTAGACACCTTGGTCTCCAGCTCAGCATTACATGGAGAGGGAAGGTGACTGGATTCTCCAGTCCCTTCCTCTTTTTCTCTGTGTCTGTCTTTCTCTGTCTCTGCCCCCTCCAACCCCACCACTTCCTGGCTGCCATGAGGTGAGCAGAGCACGGTGGTGTTCTGCTTTATCAGAGGCCTAAAGCCACTGAGTCAGCCAAATATGGACGGAAACCTCTGAAATCATGAGCCAGAACGAACCTTTTCCTCCTTGTCGCAGCTATTTTCTCGTTGCTGGGACACAATGCCCAGCACCCATAACTCTGAAGAGAAGTTTATTTTGACTCACAGTCTGTACAGATTTCAGTCCATAGTCAGCTGGCTCCAAGGCAGGACATCATGGCAGAGGGGCATGGTGAGGAGAAATGGCTTGTGGCATGGTAGACAGGAAGCAGTGAGAGATCAAAGGAAGAGGAAGGACATAGACCCTTCCAGGCCACACCGCAGCGACCGCCTCCTCTACCAGGCTCTACTTCCCAACATCACAGTCAACTATAAACTCAGTGGACTAATCTGCCCATGAATATCACACACCCATGATCCAGGCACTGCCCAGTCCTGCATAGGAGCACATGAGGCTTTGGGAGACATCTGGATATGAACCGTAACATGCCTTTAAATTGTATTCTCAGATATTTTGTCACAGTGATGGAAAGAACTCACACAGGGCCACAGTCAGTAGCTCAGGCCTTGCTGTTCCAACATTGCTGCCACTCTGTGGAAACCAGCGGGGGTGGCTGAATGCTGATAAAACTCAACCTGCAGAAACAAGCAGAGGGTCAGGTCAGGTGCTGGGCACAGCATTCTTTTGTCTCGATGAGTGAGTATCTTCCTGCTTGGTGGAGAATGTGAGGTGCTCAGGAGGATCAGGACTGGCCTGAGTGACAGAAGGAGCCATCTAGATGGGAACGGGGCTGGGGCTCTGCTAAAACAGAGCTGAGAGTCTGGAGCTGTGTACTACATCTACATCGGAAATGTAAGAAGGATACTCCACATTCAACAGCAGGAAATAATCCACAAATGAGAGCAAAGCTTGGAACAGACACTTCCCCATGTTGCCAGCTGCATACCGTCAGGGTGAGTGGCCAACAGCATCACCTGATCGCAGAAGCCCAGTGCTGGCCAGTTGGGGCCAAGACAGTGCAGTACCTCCTAGGCCAGAGCCAGACAGTTTGCTACAGGCACAGCTGCCCTCCACCTCCGCACGCACACACCTTGGGCTCGTTCCAGGAAAGTGAAGCAGGAATATGGGGAGAAGCTGTCTGGGAGGAGTTGTTTCCAAAGAGTGATTCTGACAGTGAAGAGCATTAAGCCGAATTGAGTTTTGGGCAAAAGGAAAGAAACCTGGAGATCCTGCACCAGGGCTGAGGCTACTTTCAGATCAGCCCATCCCAATGCCTGTGCAACTATCTGTCTGTAACTCTGTTCCTTTCTCAGGGCCTGGTGACCTCAGGCCATGGGGCGTGACCTCTGGCCTGCTGCCCAAGACCAGGTGGAAAGCTTGGCACCACCACACTCTGCTGTGTGTTTTGAGTTTGCTTTGGGGATGAAGTGGGGACAAGGGGTTGGGGACACAGGTATTGCATGGAACCTGAGGCCACCAAACATTTCCTGACAACCCCTGAGGTCAGTTCCTGTCTGCTGCCTCTGAGCCAGGGGGGGGTCAGATTCCCATGTGGCTTCACTATACAATTTTGATAAACTGAGTCTTACCCTGAAGGCACAGAGCACTCTGTGGACATCTCTGACTCATGGGCTGAGTGGCCCCAGACCTCACCATCCGCCCCTCCAGAGGCCATTGTGGGCCTGGTCCCACAGATACCATGGAGATGCAGCAATAGGCCTCAGAGTGGGATGACTCCAGATTACTGGCCTGCTTTGACCTTCCTGGCTGGAGCCCTGCTGGAGACATATCCTTGTGGCCAGTCTTTGAGGAGGGAGAGGGCCCCTGGGAACCTGGGTCATTGTCTTCTCATGCTGAGTGCTAAGTGGATGCTGTACCGCACATGTAGGACCAAGAGCTGAAGACACCTGGATTCCCTGAGTGAGTGGGAGTGGGGCCAGGTGCCTGGATGCATGATCTGTGGAGAGAAGACCAGAACCAGGCCAGCATCATGAAGGTGATGACAGAGCTCAGAGTGTGAGTGACAGACACTGGAACCCTTTGGCTTGCTGCTCCAGGTGGGCAGTATAGACAAGGAGGTTCACCTTCTCCTGCTGCCCTGAGATCAGCTTCCTATTACTGAGATTATTTTTCCTAAAAGTGAAATGGGAATCAATGCTGGGCTACTGTCAACAGCTCAGGGAGATTGGGTCTAGAGAGTCCTGGGTTCTATTCCAAACCTACAGGGACTGGAGTTGGAAGACACTACCACTTACTGGATCTCAGGCCCTGACAGGCAAATGCCTCTGCATCAAATCCACCTAGGTAGGTGGGCACCGCATGAGGAATATGAAAGTGGCTCCACCTAGGCAGGACACCAGGAGGGCTGCGTAGCTCCCAGACTCCCACTGAGGCTCTGGGCCCAGGGCTGCTCATCCGCCAGCTGCCTCCACACCCTTCCTTCGCCTCCACTGTAGAAAATGTGGGGTCATCTCAGGAAACTGTGCTGAGCCATCCAACATAGAAACAAATAACTGAAATTGAGGCCTGAGTTTGCAGAAAAAGAGCTGCAACATTATGGAGCTTCCTTTAAGTCCTGTTTTCCCCAGGGCCTGCAGGAGCCCCTGGGGCATGGCCGGCTCTCCAGGCCCCTCCAGGTCTCTCTTGCCCCTCTTGCTGGGCCTCTCCTGCCCCAGGAGGCCTCAAGCCACTCCCAAAGTACCCTTTCCTCCTACTTCCCTCCACACTCCAGGTGCAAGGATTGGGGCCCAGGATGACACCACAACCCTCAGGAAGTCCTTTGAGGCCCCATGCTGCCCGCCTGTTAGTGAGGCCATACAACTCCCCAAAGAAGGAAAAGAAACTCCTTCCTTCCAGACAGAAGCCCCAGAACAGAGCTGCCCCCGTGATAAGTGCATATGGGGTAACAGAGCTGAGAATGGGGCTGGTGGATCAGCAGGTTGCACCCATTGGAAGCCCCAGCATTTTCCCCATCCAGTGTCCAGCTCTGGGGACAGACCCAGAAGAAAGCAAGGACAGTCTGGAAGAAAACTTTGTTCCACAAAATAGCCATTCCACCTTAACAGACTTGTCACAGTGAAGACCATGAAAAACACACATGTGTCCGTAGGAGTTAAGGGGGTTGTGGGAATTTGCAAAGGATGACTGCAAGAAAATAAAATAAAAATAAAAGAATTAGCAGGCATGGTAGTGCGTGCTTGTAATCCCAGTACTCTAGGAGGCTGAGGCAGAAAGATCAAAAGTTTTAGGCCAGCCGGGCCACTTAGCTACTCAGGAAGACCCTGTGTCAAAATACAAAATAGACAAGGGCCTGGATGTTGCTCAGTGTGATGGCACTGGGTTCAATCCCCAGTGTCACACACACTCTCTCTCCTTCTCTCTCCCTCCCTCTCTTTCTCTCTCCCCCTGCACACACATGTAGGAGTTAGTGTTCATTTATCTATCTACAGGCATGGCAACATATTCTGTGTAACTCTGTTCTAAAAGATACAAAATTGCATGTATGAGCTCCACTATTTTTTTGGAACTATATTATAAAAGTTTTCAAAGAAAACATAGCAGAAATGTTCATGCTTTACTTTGGGTGATGGGACTCTGATGATTTCTTCCCTTCCTCCCTCTTTGCTCTCTTTTCACTCCCTCCCCATTTTCCCTCCCATATGTCCCACAGTGCTTATTGTCGTAGAAAACTCCAGATAAGGCCTTGGGCTCATTCTGCATATGCTGTTCCACGTAGACTGTGTTGCTTTCTGCCTTTTCCCATGTGCATTCTCTGTTCCTTGTCCGGAAAATCCCCTGAGCCTGCAGTGCTGTCCAGCTCCTTGAACTGTGGTGCAACTGTCTTTAGAGCAGCAGGAACAGCTGGCCTGCATGTTTCCCACAGAGCCAGGGAAGCAGATGTGCACAGAGCCCATCATTGCACAGCCATGGATGAAGATCAATGCAGAGTCTGTGGATGTGACTCCTCTGGACAGGGTGAGCCCTTTGCACCCTTGCCCTCCTTGAGAGTGGCCCGGGCTGGAGCTGTTGCAAAGGTCTCCCAAGTTTCCTAGCACAGCAGCACTCAGTGTCCTTGGCTCTGGCTGGAGGATGGGCCTTGTGACTTTGGATGTGCACACTCCCAAATGTGGATGCACCAAGACTCTAATGCTGGCCGTTGAAAGGAAGGCACGCAGGGAACCTTTGAGTCCTGGGTAACCTGCTGGAGGGAGAAGAATATTGAGTTGAAATCAAAGCAGATGAAGCGGCAGTGGTGGCGTGGTGCCCCCAAGCATACAGCTGCAGCCTTGGAAAAGACAGCCACAAAAGTCCCACTTTGCGAATGGCCCAGGAGTAGCTGCCGTGGAGACATGGCAACAGGAGGAGGATGGCAAGGATAATGGCCCTATTCACTGAGTGCAGATGTGCCGGCACCAAGCATGGGCAGCATCTGTTGTCTCTGCTTTACAGCTCCCAGGGAAGCAGGCACAGTGGCACTGAACTCACACACTGGGAAACTGAGGCTTGGGGTCATCAAACAGCAGAATGAGTGGGTAGGCAGAGCCAGGCTTCAACCCAGACATAGTTCCCGGCCCCTACCAGCCCCAGCCCCAACCCCAGGCAAGTAAGTAGCTCAAGTTGCTCCTGGAAAGTTCCCAGGCTGCCATGAATCCTGGTGTCCACACTGCAAAGCAGCGCAGCTGCCTGTGAGGCCCCACCCCACCCAGCCTCCTGCTTTCAAGACTAAGATGGTAGGCCAGGTGTGGTGACACACACCTGTAATCCCAGCATTTGAGAGGCTGAGGCAGAAGTATTGCTGTGCATTCAAGGCCAGCCTGGGCTACAATGTGAATTCAAGTCCAGCTTGAACTACATAGTGAGACCCTGTCTCAAAAAGACCAAAAAAAAAAAAAAAAAAAAAAAAAAAAAAAAAGATAAGATGGTGAAAAAGTGAAACAGGAGAAGACATTTACACATTTAGAATTCAGCCCTTAGGCTCCCTGATGGAGTGCTGTGGGGATACAGAAGTGGGTGGCCCTTTAACCTGTGCTGCCCTGGTAGGGCACAGCTGCCTGGGCCTGTTCCTGCCCTTCCCACACACGTGAGGCTGTGAAATAAGTGGCAGTCCCCTGGGTAGGCTCTGGAGTCCTTACCCAAGGCCTGCACCGGGCTTCACATCCCAGATGATTCAGGCCCATATGCATTGTCAGGCTGAGGTTTTATTGTATTTCAAACTGGAATTGCAGTTGGAAATAAGTCGTAGCAGTCGGGAGGCAGTCATATGACTGACATACCTAACAAATGTATGAGACCACAGGCTGCTGTATAGCAATGATACAGGCATCCGCTAGAAAAAACACTGACGCTCCTTGGTGAGGAGACTGATGCTGTCTTCTCAGCCAAGATGCAGTGGTACCTCTTGGGCCGGTGTGGCCAAGGTGTTCACAACAGACATGGTCTCCGTGTGCAGCCCATGTAAGTCTCTCACTGGGCCCTAACTCTGGTCTACCCTCCTGCTGGCTGGCATCCAGATTCCCCACAGCCGTGTCCTCAAATGCCCTGCTCTGTGCTTACAGCATCTCCAACACACTCACTTTTTAAAATTTAATTACTCTTGGGGCCCCCTGCATGAAACCCCAGGTTTGTGGCACTGGCTGTTTTTTCCACAGGACTTTAAAATATATTTGTAACTATTAAAAATATCCACCTGCTTACCAACCAAAAGTCACCTGCTCACAGGTCATGGGTGTCCAACCTCTCCGGTGGAAACAACACAGAGCATGAATCAAGGGACCTTAGCAGTTGTCATGGAGAATGGTGCCAGGCCATTCCCCCTGGAGGGGGTGTCCTGGAGCAGCATGGTGCCCAGTGTCCCCTTGCCCTTTCCTGAATGAAGGACTTCTGAATTGGAAGATGTTTACTAACAGGTGCCACTGCTGTGTTAGCTGGAGAGAAAGCATCAATCTCCCTTCGCCTAGGAGTCCCATCCTTGGTTCCGCTTAATTTCATTATCATCACAATCCAGCACACTGAGGTTTGGTAGACTCCATGAGGTAGGTATGTCTTTGCTTCTTACTGACTTTCCTCTTCACTACTACTACTTATTTCTAACTACTTTTCCATGTTGAATTAGAATAAACCCTCATCCCTTAGGCAATCCACCTGTTATGGTTCATCCTCAGTTCCCCCAAAGCCTCATACGCTCACAGGTGGGGCTTTTGGAAGGTGGCTGGATTGTGGGACTGGGTAGTTGACTTGCTGTGGGGAGGTGAGGTCCAGGGAAGAGGCAGTCACTGGGGTGTGGCCTGAAAGGTTCATCCCTCTCCCCAACACGCTCTCTGCTTCCTGGCCACCATGCCATGAGCTGTTTCTTCTTACTATGCTGTGCCCTGCTGCCCTGCGTTGGGGCCAGCCAACCATGGACTGAAACCACAAACTGTTAGCCAAAGTAAACTCTTCCTCTTTTAAGTTGTGGGGTATTTTGCCCCAACGAGGGAAGTGACTAAGACATTGCCTTTAGAATCAGGGCAATTTCTTGTCATAAATGAGTTCTTGCTACAGTGGAATTCCTTATGGAGCAGAACTTGAGTGTCTGAGGAAGGGGACACTGATGCAGATCACTACAAAGTGGCTCTGAGCAGGATTTAATATTAATCAATTGGCTTTCCATGTTTACTTGTGAGTTGTCTGATGCTTAGGCACCTGTCTAAAGATGGGCAGTGGACTCACAGTAAATGAACCTCTGTGGGTCACTTGTCACCACTGAGGCCTGGGTTGGCCTGTGAAGCTGTGACACCTCAAAGGACAAGATAAGGTCTAGCTCCAACCCCAATTAACTTAAAGGAGACTGAGACTGTAGCTGCAGGTATCTCACTTCTGCTGTGAAGGCCTTCCTGGAGATAATAGAATTCTCCTAAATTAACATAATATGTTACTTGGAGAAGTCCTTAAAGGATTTCCCAAGTCCTGCTCAGATTCCCTTAGATTTTCTTGAGTATCCCCCTCCTTTGTTTGTAAACCAAATAAATACCAGCTGCCCAGAGAAGTCTTTGTCTAAACTCAGAAAATATCGAAGCTGTAAGAGAGTGAGACCCTCTTGGAGCCCTGAAATCATGTCAATTGTCTCATTTATTTAAGCCTTTGCTGTCCACTCGCTTGGGAGATTGTGGGACTGATCAGCCCGCAATAACTAAGGATTATTTAACCCAATAGGACACCATAATTTATGCTGTCACTGGAAACATAAGAGTAGCATAAATATTTCAAAAGTTAGTAAAAGAGGACTCTTGAAATTTTAAGCTATTTATTTAATGCTGAGGGTGAAACCAGGGCCTTGTGCCAGGCAAGCATTCTAAGACTGAGCCCCTAAACAATTTTTTTTGGCATTTTTTCTAATTATAAAAGTAATCCAACTGTATTTTTGACCACTGGAAAAATACAGGCAAATACAAAGAAGAGAACAGAATCAGCCAAACATGAGCACAATGAAGATTTTCTCCAGTGCTGAGGTCTCTCCCTGAATACATGTGCACACACGCAAATACGTGTTGGATCAATGTAGATACACGTGGAGCAAAAGTGTGTTCTTGCAGTACACACCACTTGGTAACATGCTTTTCTGCTCAGAGTTTTGCAGCACTTTTTAAGTTTAATAGAAATCTGCAATACATGATCCACCAGCTCTGCACCACGTCACTGAGGCCTTCCAGCTGCTGGCTGTGTGTGAGTGGACATATGGTCCCAAGGGGAGACTCTTTGCTGAGTTTTCCTCCTGGCATACTCCTCCCTAGCACCCATTTTGAGCATGTTGGCCCGTCCTCCACCACCCCAGGGACCCAGCTTCTCTCCCTCCCATGGAGCTGAGGACCTGGTAAGAGCCCACTGTTGGTCCAGCCTGTGATACCTTGCACACTTGTGATCACCTCTCAGTAACAGAACATGACTCCTCAAAGGAGTTGAATGCTTGGAGAAGACTGGGTGGAAAAAAAACTGTACATCTTCTAATGCTGCAAAACCTAGAGAAATGTTAAGGCTTCAGCAGAAGCCTTCAGCACTCACACCGCTGGGAAACCATCTTTAGTCTTTGCTTTGGCCTGAGGACTGATGAAACCTAAAGACACACATGAGATTCATTTTTGTCAGGCAGAGGCACAAACTCAATTGGAGGGCAGAACTCAGAGAGGCAGCCCCACAAGAACAGCAAATCTGTTTAGATGCATGTAACATTGGTTATAATAAAACATTTGAGTTGTGTTTGTGTCTTGGCTAATTCCTTGCTTAAGTCAGTTTTTTCACTTACTTAATTGAATACTCAGCAGATACACGCTCCTACGCATGTGTTTCCATCTCTCCACATGGCACACCACATTTTTGAGACCTGTGATGGGGCTGTATGTCTTCATCTCTCTGGCATCTGCTTTTGATATGCCAACATCGCTCAACTTACCCAAAGCTTTCAAGTAGTCCCTTAACAAAGTGGGTTGTTTCTTCAACATACATTTCATACACAGTTCTTGGGCCAGCCTATGACTGGTGCGTAGCGACCACATTGCCATGTTGAAAGAGTCCTTCAGACCCACTGTTGCTGTTGCCTGCCTGCTGCCTTTGTCTGGGGCTGCTGCTGGATAGTGTGTTGACTTTATTACCCAGGCCATGGTTTTGTTCTTCAGTTCGCTAATATTGAGAGTGCTCTTTGAGGTGTTAGAGGAAAGCTTGTGGATCCAGCTCAAGTTCTGGGATCAGTACTCCAGCAGTGGTGGGTGATAGATCTAAGTTTTGGGCGGTCAGTACCCTTGGAAGGTCTTTGTCTCCATGACTGTAAAACATGTGCAGGAGGCCTCATCTCCAAGGACAGAGAAGCAGGGAGATGAGATGATGTGTTTTTAAAAATGTCTAAAGAGGTTGGAGCACTGACATGCTCAGGAACATTCCTGCAAATGGCAATGAATTATTTCCTTTCTCTAATGTTGCTTGTTTTGTTTATTTCTGGCCTGGCCCACTGCATGGGTTGAACTTCTAGAACACGACACAGTGGGGATCAGGGCCTTTGCCCCCTCCCTGGGGGTGCCAGGAATGCCCTCCACTTTGTTCACAGGAGTCCTTGCTGCCTGATGGTGATTCTGGTGAGTTTGGGCCACCTCCAAGTCCGGGCATGATGCAGACTGCATGGCTGCCATCCCCAGCAGGCCTGGGGAACCTGAGTCATGGCCTTGACTGATGAAGCTCCACATCCCATTGGAGGACTGTGGGCCCCTGATGCTGCCTGGGCTGGGGTTCAGGCTTAAGACCTTGTGTGATTCTGAGGTGGAGTGGTCTCTAGGTTGTGTCCTCCCTGGTGGTGGCCCCTGAGCAACCCCATCCATATCCCAGTCAGGAAATCCACAGTGCCCAGGAATGTCTTCCTCCTCCCACACCCTCCCTTTTTCCCCCTTTCACTTATCTTGAAGTTGAAAGAGATGTTGAAATTTACCAGGCAAAACAGCAAGAATATTTGTGGGCTGAGGGGGCGTGTCTTCACAAGGGGTTTACGACTGATTTCAAGGTCCTCCCAGGAGGGCAGTGGAAGCCAGTTTAAAACATGCTTAAAACACATGCTTAAAACAGCAAAAACAGAAAGTTCCCTTTCATATCTGGTTATCAAGAGATTATTTTAGGTAAGTTTGTGAAATTATAGTGATACTTTTCAACATTATTGAAACAGCCAGGTCATTTCTTTTGCAATCTACTTCCTTCTTTGTTGTTTTCCAATATTGAACCGGTTACAGTCTTAAGGTAAACACAGATTGCCCTCGTCTATTTTTTTATTCTTAATATTTTGTTAAGAACTTTATTCTTGAGGTTTATGATCAGTCTTATTGAGTGTAATTTGTACACCATGAACTATATCTGCTCAGAGCCCACAACACAATGACAGCCGCATACCACCACCCCTGGCAAGTGCATTTGCCATCCTAGACTGCTTTTCTATGGTCAGAAGCCCCTGCCATGCCCTGCCATCATGTGCTCCTTTGACCTTCTTGTGTGGGATATGCTGCATTTTGTGTATTTGTTCCCTACTGATGGGCAGTTAGGCTGTTCCCAATTTGGGGCTTATCTTACTTACTTTTCTCATTGCTGAGACAAAATATCTGACACCCAAAGTCAAGGGGAAAGGTTTATTTAGGTCACAGTTTGTGGAGATTTTGGCCCATAATTTCCTGGCTCCAAGGCAGGGTGGCTTGTCAGAAGAGAGCAGTTCATGGTGGCATGTACTATTGAACTGTAAGCGCCAATGTAATTTAAGGTTTTTCTGCTGTGGGGTTGAGCTCATTGCTTCATGCATGCTGGACAAGGACTCTGCCATTGAGCCACACTGCTGGCTGTGGACTAGTATCTCCTTAGGGGTATTTGCATCTATGCTAATGAAGAACACTGCTCTCTAATTTCCTTTTTTCTGCAATTTAAATATTTGGTGGAATTCTCCAATAAAACTCTCTGGGCCTGGAGATTTCTTTTTCAACAGTTTTAAAACTACAAGTTAATTCTTTTAGGAAGTGTAAATCTACTCAAATAGTCCATTTTGAATTGGGAGAATTGTGGTGGTCTGCTTCTTTGTGAGTTGGTCTATCTTGTCCAAGTGGAGTTGTTTTGGTTTTTCCTTCACATCCTGTGATCCCTGTAGGTTCTGCAGTAATGCCTCTGTTTCTGATATCAGAAACTACGTCTTCCTTCTTCCTCTTTGTTTTGCTACAGGTTGATCTATGCTACTGATCTTTTCAAAGAATCAGTTCTTTGCTCCATTGATTTTCTCTTTTATTTTTGTCCAACTTCACTAATATCTGCTCTTTATTATTTTTCCCTTCTGATTGTTTTGGACTCTTAAGATGGGAACTTAGATGACTGAGACGTTCTCTCTCCACTGTCATAGGAATTAAGTACCAAAGCAGCTATTACCCTAGAAGCCAAACTCTTAGACAAAAAGGAAGAAGCTAGGGGAGTGTTCCTTGGAAGCAAGAAGAAAAATAGTTCCTGGTAGATGCCCAGGAGGGGTCATGAAAGTAGGGTGCCAGAAGACTTTCTTTGTTTTTGTCTTTTATAGATAAGCAGAGCTAGGGACCTTGTTTAATTATCTGGTGTTCACCTATCACAGGTAGCTCTGTGAATTTAGAATAACCAGTTGGGGTTTAAGTTTGTAATATAGAGTCTAAAGAAAATTAGTTACTCAGCTGGTTCAATGGAAACTGAGTTCAAAGGAAACTGGTTACTCTGCATTTCTGAGTTCCTTCAAGTCTCCTTTTGAGGTTAGAAGGAGTTCGTTGTGAACTTAGCCTACTCTGCCGAAGAAGTTTTTTTGTGAGAGTTAGGGTTCTTATCTTAAGCATTTACCTTTTTTTCTCCATGTTTGTTTTTAAATTTCTAAGCTTTTCTTTGTAACTAGTGGTCTCTGCCTTAGGCCCTGTCCCTGACTGGGTTACCTACTTGTAAGCTAACTAGCTAGCTAATTCTCCTTTGATAGTATTAATTGTTTTATGCGGTTTTTTCTGTCAGCACGCTTTGGCTGCATCCCTCGAATCTTCATTGTCAGTGTGTTCCTTGTGTTCTCTGATGTCTTTTGAGATTCTGTCTGTGACCCATGGATTTTTCAGAAGTGTGTTGTTTATTTTTCAAGTGTTCGGATATTTCCCATTGGCTTTCTATTATGGAGTTCTGGTTTGATTCCACTGGGACCAGAGAACACACTCAGTATGTTTTCAGCTTTTCAACTTTTGGTGTTAGATCTGTGAGGTTGGCAGAGGGACCAGGTACCAGGCACAGCAACAGAGAGGAGAATTTCATTGGAATGGGAGTGACAGGCGGGATAAAGACCATGTGTGCTGAGAGGCAAGGAGCTTGGGCTTGTATAAGGGCTGAGGTGCCAGACCATTACTGCATGGGAGGATTTGATTTTGGTGCACAGGTGGTTTTGTTTGAGAGGGTAGGACACCTTTGGGAGGGGCTGACATTCACGGACCAGGCCAGAGTAAGATGCCTGCCAGAAGGCAAATTAGATTACAGTTGTCTGGTTAGAGGCAAAGTAGATTACAGATGTCTGTTAGAGAGGCAGGGTTGGCTTTTGTAGTTTTGCCTGGTTTGGGACTGGAATGCACTCTAACAAGATCTAAGAACCCTTTACCATTCCAGTGTTTTGAATATTTACCCTTGTTTTCTTCTCATAGTTTTATAGTTTCTGCTTTTATACCTAGGTCAGTAGTTCAAGTTGAGTTAATTTTGTGTATAGAGTGAGGTGGCCAGAATCCATTTGTCCCAGAACTGCTTGTTGAAGAGATTGCTCTTGCTCCCCCTGCAGGTCTAGGTTCCCTCCTCGAGACCACATGGGCCCTCAGTTCTGTTGTGCTGGTCCATAGCTGGCCTAAGCCAACACCACACAGTTGCCATGACCATAGCTTAGTAATAAGTCTTGAAATTAGTATTATGGATTATTTCCTAAGTGTAAATGCTTGTGTCCTCCCAAAATTCATATATTGGAACCTAATACTTATGTGATGCATTAAGAAGTGGGCTTTTGATGATAATGAGGTCATGGGGCCCTGCCTCTTCCTACATATTTTACTCTTATGACAGAAGCTTGAGGGAGCCAGACAGGATGCCCTGGGCCTTCAGTCCCAACTACTCAGGAGGATCACTTGAGTCCAGGAGTCTGAGGCCAGCCTGGGCAACACAGTAAGATTTCATCTCAGGGGGTGGGGAAGAGGCTTTGTCCCCAAAGCTATGCTATGCTCCTCCTCCAGGTGAGGGCACACACAAACCCTGTAGAAGTCAGCATCTACAAGGAACAGGCCCCTGCTGACACTAAATATGTTGGTCCCTTAATCTTGGATTTTCCAGCCTCCAGAATTGCACTCAATACATTCTATTGTTTATAAATAACCTGGTATAAAGTTTTTGTTTCCACACCCTAGTGGACTGAGATATTCTCTCACTTTGTTTCTTCCAGCATTGTTTGGAGCTTAGGATCCCTCATAATCCCACATGAAATTAGGGGTTGGCTTCTGTTTCTGCACTCAAAAAGCTCTGGGGTCTTGAGGGTGCACACTGATGCTGTGGTCCCCTCATAGGGGACGACAGCTCGGCAGCAGGCACTCAGCTGTCCATTCCCACAGGCTGTTACCATCTGCACTCCCTCACCCTGTGCTCTTTGGTCCAGCTGTGGTCAACATGTGGTGAGGTCAGTCCAGGTCCTCAGCTGGGCAAGCACTTTCCACAGCTCCTCTGCCGTGGACACCAGACAGCTTCTTCAGGGGTTGAGCATAGCACAGAGATCTTCTTGCACCAGAGACTCAACAACCATCACCTGAGAGCACTGGCACCCAATACCTGGGTGACACGCCTGGGGATACACCTTCTTTTCTGCACTGCCCTGTGGCTGGTGATTAAGACAGGACACCACCCCTGCCCACTCCCCTTGCTAAGGGGGACTTGTCCACTAGTGTTCCAGGATGGAGCTCCTCAGAGCGTCTGTCCACAGGAGGCTCTGTGTCCCACCCTGGCTCCTGTCTGCTATGGCTCCTATGGCCATGGGCTGTTGGGTCCCTGATACCAGCTTCAGGAGCAAACCAGCGTTGTTATGGCAAATCCTGGACTGAAATCACTGTGACTGAAGCCTTGTCAGAGGCCCCTGTGGCCAGGCCCATGTGCTGTCCACCCTGTACTCCCAGAATGGTCACAGATGACCCAGCCTTATCACACAGCTGTGTCACACTAGAGTTGGCTTCCTTTTAATGCTAATTTTTTTCAGAAACCATGAATTCCATAGCTCCAATGTTGCAGGCACTTTTTTTCAGCTGAAATTGCAAACTTTTCACATCTTCTGTTTGCTCCTGATTGTCACTATAGACCTGGCTAAAAGCGCCTAGAGGTGCCCATACCATAGCCTGAATGGTGGGCTGTCTTGAAATTTCTTCCACCATATTAATTAGTCCACTGCCCTTAATTTCAGTCTCCTGTAAAGTCTTAGAACATGGAGAAAGTGCAGACAGATTTTCTGCCAAGGTGCAACACACATGAACTTTAGTCCAGCTGCCAAAACAGTAGAGTCCTTGTTCCCAACTGAAACCTCAGAGCATGGCCTTTACTGTCTGCATTCTTATCATCATTCTTATCATCACCAAGCTCTGACCAGAATCTCCCCTCAAACTTGGCTTATAGTATTCTAGGGCTTCTCTAGCCAGCATCTCTAAGGCTTTCCAAACTCTTCCCACAAACCAGTTCCAAAGACTTCTGAGGCACATGGTCAGGTATAATATCAGCAGTTATCTCACTTCTGACACCAATTATCTGTATCAACCCCTCTCCCAGCAGGAGAGCTGAATCAGCCAGCTGCATTGGATGCCAGGATGAGCCTGGAGAAGGAACGCTGCTCATGTCATGGTGGCCAGGAAGCAGAGAGAGAAAAGAGGAGCCGTGGACAAGAAAGTACCTTTCCAGATCATACCCCTGGTGACCCAACCCCCTGCCAGCAAGCCAGCTATGAACTTGTCAGTGAACTAATCCACTGATGAGTGGATCCAAAACCATAAGTGTCCAAGATGTATGAAGAACTCTTACGTATAAGAAAACCCAACTCAAAAGTTATACAAATGGCCAACAGCATATGAGAAGATATCTAACATCATTGGTCATTAAAGAAACACAAATCAAAATCACAATGGCATTCCACTTCACACCCCTGAAGATGGATGCAGATTTTTTTTTAAGGGCAAAGGTGAGAATGTGTAAAAATAGTAATCCTCCAGGTTCACTGGTAGGAAGGTAAAATGGCACAGCAGCTGTGAAAAGCAGCTTCATGGAGCCTCAAAAACTACATTATGACCCAGTAATTCAATACCTGGCTACATAAAAAAGAAATAAGAACTTGGCCCCACAGAAAATCATATGCAAATTTATTTATAGCTGCACTATGTGTAACCAAAGGGTAGGAACAACCAAATATCTGTCCAAAGATAAACACACTGTGCTGTGTGGTACAATGGCATTTCATTCACCTGCAAGAGCACTGGGGTCCTGACACAAGCTATAACATAGATGTACCTCAGAAACACTGTGGCCCCTGGAGGAAGCCAGACACAGTGTCTCCTCTGTGTGAAATATCCAAGATGATCAAGTCCACAGAGACAGGGTGGTGGTTGCCAGGACTCAAAGGGCACGAGCTGTGTCTCTGGAGGAGAACGTGTGCAGGTGTGGGAAGAGGCTGCTGTTGCTCGGCACTGTGCCTGCACCAGCCGTGGCTGAATTGGAAGGCGACTGCTGCCTAAGTGAACTTAGGAACTTATGAATACCCTGGAAGGTGGCTGCTGCCTCGGTGAACTTCACCCAGTGAACATCTGTAGAGCCCTGCATTTATGAGCCCTGTCTTCACAAGGCAGTGGTGGTTGCTCAAGTGGTTTCCCTCTGTGAAGCAGATGTTTGCCTCTCTGCCCCAAGTGTGCTCTCGGCTGTGGAAGGCCTTCTTTTTCCTATCTGTCCCTGGGACCCTGAAGAGCACCTGACTGTCTCTACTGTGGAGCATGGGTTTCGTGTCACCACTGGTAGCTCAGTGTGGGCCCTCTGAGCAATGAAGAAACACACTGACCCTGAAGCACCTTTAGCAGGAGGACATGGATCTTGGAGAGCATCAAGGCTGAGGTCAGGAGCCATGAAGAGCTCTGGCCTTGAGCCCCACAGAAGGGTTGGTGGCCTGGTTTCTGTGTGTGTATAGGTGTGCTGTGTGGGGCTGCTGTGCCTAGACCAGAACCTGAGCAATGAGTTGGCCTCTGGGATGGGAAATGGCATCATAGGGTCCAATGTACTCCATTTAGCCTCTTTGCATCATCTGCCTGCCCCTCCCTCTCCACCTTCCTTCTCTTCCTAGGTCTGGGCCTGGGCCTTCACTTCCTGCTCCTCCTCTGGCTCACTGACGTCATGTGGTAATTTCAGGGACACTATCACCTTCTCTGCAGGACCCTGCCTGTTCCACATCCCACTTGCTCATGGACTCCATGGAGCAGGGTACCCGTGCTGTGCACACACGTGCACACACATGCCGGGACTATAGCTCAGTGGTGTGCTTGCCTGCCTGGCAAGCACAAGGTCCTGAGTTTGATTCCCAGCACCAAAAAAAAAAACCAAAACACACACACACACACACACACACACACACACACACACAGAGTGATCCTGCTTCAGGAGACAGGAGGATCAGTGGTTTCGACTCAAAAGCCTCTGTCTTGACCCAGCCTGCTGAGTTCCCAGGCCCAACCCCTTGAACCACCCAATGTGCCCCAACTCAGGGCCTCTGGTGGCCCTATAGGCGCTCGGTGGCCCAAACTGCTCTCCTCCCACCTCCATTGACACCCTGCAGAGTTTCCTGAAATCCTCATCATGAAAGAAGGGCTCTCGCCTGAGGGATGAAGCCCAGACCCAGGCTGTTGGGGAAAAAATGTGCCCCGACTCTGTGGTAACCCACAAAACTCCACAGAGGCTCTTGGAAGAGAAAACACTGTGTTCCTCCAGATGTTTTGAAACGTTAACTCTGAATAGGGACCAGAGTATTTAAAAGGGAAATTGGATTTTTGTTTATCCTTTTAAGTGATGACTATTTCTCGTGTGGATTCCAGGATGAGTTAGGCACAGGGGGTCCTTTCCCTGAAGGCTATGGAGACAAAGAACTGACCATGGATCAGGAGGCTACATTCCTGATGTGTGAGGCCAGGAATCTTGTTTTTATGGCCTATGTGCAGGGCCCAAGGCAGACAGGATCGTTTCCGTGGATACAGATGTGCTTGCCAGAGGAGTGGGGGCTGCACTGGCTCATGCTGGGACTGCGGCCCGGCCTGGAGGAGGAGCTCTGTTAGGGCCTGCTTACCTCAGAGGAGCCCATGGACTCCTGGACACTGAGGCAACAGCCTGTCCAGCTCCTGGGTGAACAGAGGAGGGACAGTGCTCCCTGAACCATCCTGAGAGGAACAGGGAAGCAGAACTGAGAAGGGCCGCCAGTGTAGCTGCCTCTGGTCCTGCAGGCAGCCAAGCTCCAGACCCTGGTGACTATCACCCTTGGTGGTGGCAGTGAGCCCAGGACAGTTTTCTGCTGGCTTCTAGCCTCAGTTTCCACATCTATAAAGTGGAAGTGAAGGGCTCATCACCCAAGTTGAGAGCACTGTGGGGCCTGCAGCTTCTGCACCTCTTCTGGATGAGATGGCTCTCCTTACAAGGGCTCTCACAACCTCATGTCCACTATGGTCTATCTGTAATGTCACCTGGTAACAGTGAGCTTCTTGTTCCTGGTCGCCATGCCTCTCTTGTGGCTTGACAGGAGAGGGCCAGCTGTCAGGAAGACATGCACTCTATTAGGGTGATTCCAGGTTGGTTCCTCTGGGGACTGGGTCAGGCCAAGGGCAGAGAGAGCCACATTCTGTACCCCAGCCAGGATTGCAGCACCCATGTCTGATGCCTCCCCACCCCCAACCCCAGCAAGGAGGTCAGAGCTGCCCCCCACCTGGGCAGCATGGGGAGGTCAGGCTCCCGTCTCCCACCCGGCAGGAAGGGGAGCTGTGTTCTGGGGTCACTGTCCCCAAGCACCTAGCCTCATTACACAGGCCCAGGGAAGGACTGCTCTTCCTTTCTGTCCAGTGAGCACAGCAATTAGTGGGGGCCCTGGTGGCTTCTGTCATGTGGGCCTGAGGCTGACAGCCTTCTCTGTCACCAAACCCTCAGTCCCAGGCAGCAATGTCATCTACTTGCCTGTGACTGCCTCACCTGGGGCCAAGGTGACCATCACATCCAGTAGGACCACCTTGGCCTTGCTGGGACAGGATGGCCCTGGTGCTGCTCAAGAGGCCTGGGGTGGTGACAGCTCCAGACCTACCTGGATCTTGGCTCATCTCTGGCCCACAGGCCAGCCTAAAAGGATTGGGGACCTATGGTGCACAGTGTGCAGGATGAGCCAGGAGAGCAGGGTGGGTCAGGTGCTGCGTCACTGAAGGTGCAACTTCATCTTGTACCCCCCGAAGGTCTTGCTCAGGTCTTGATAGCCCTTGTCACCAGCCACAGCACCTTCTGCCTGGGGCGGACAAAGCTTCCAGGAATCTGAGATTCCCTCCTGTCCCAGCAGCTCTTCCTCCTTCACCCTCACAGAGTGCAGCCCCTACTGGAGAACTTAGAAAGGAGGTCTGGGGTCATGGTGTCCTGGGTTTCAGAGGGGATGCTTTTGCAGGTCAGGCTTGTTCCTCCAACTTTGCCATGGGATCAAGTTATGGGTATGGGGTGAGGCAGCCCCTTCTCCTTGTGGGGCATGGGGCCCAGGAATCTGAATCCCTGGAAAGAGCCTCACCCACAGGCCTGGAGCTCAGAGCTGGGGCTGCTCCTCTGCAGGGCCATCGTCAGTCACGGCCAACCGCTAACCTTTGGGAGCCCAGCCGGACTCAGGGGTGCAGACTGTACCTACACAGGTCCTCAGTGTCGTGCCCCAGCAAGGGGTCCTGGCCAGAGCTTGCTCTAGTCTCAGCTGCCCACGGTCAGGATCAGAGCCCCGGCTGCCCATGGGCCTGGATCTGGAATAACCCAGGAACCCCAGTACCTCCCTGCTCTTGATGCCAGTGGCCCTGTGGACCCAGGACCCTGACCACTGCTGGGACTCAAACCTGACACCAATGTGAGGGACAGAAGCACCCACCATGGGCCCAAGGACCCTATGTGGCCATGGGGACAACTGTCCCCAGTAGCAGTGCCTCAGGTGGCAGAGGGCCAGCCAGACTCAGGTGCCTGAGGCAGGAGCATGGGGTCTCAGGTGTGGCAACAGCAGAGAGAGGTGGGTTCCAGGGTAGGCGGGAGAAGCTGTCACATGCATGTGCTCACCCATGTCTTACATGCTACTCTGTGCTCACCTGCATCTCATGTGCCCCACTGTGCACTCATACCATGCTTGGAGTCTGCTTCTGACCACACGTACTGACATCTCCATGCAAGGCCTCTGTCATCCGGGTCCCCCTGGCCTCTGCAAAGCTCTGCCCTTCCCTAACCTGAACCCATCCCCTCATAATGGATGTAATGTGTTTGTGTTTCTGGGTCCACTTTTCAGCTTTTCTCAGTTATGTTTGAAATATAAAATGCCCATATCTAAAACCACAATTCTTTTTTTTTTTTTTTGGTTTTTCTCCGGTACCAGGAACCGAACTCACGACCTTGCGCTTGCCAGGTAGGCGCTTTTGCCGCTGAGCTAAATCCCCAGCCCCAAAATGCCCATATCTAAGACATGCAGTTCAACATGCTCTGACTTACGGATGCAGCCACAGCTGTGGCTGTGGTCACGATGACACATCCTTCCCCCTAGCAGCGCTGTCCTGTCACTGGTGACATGGCAGGCTTTGGAGTTCAAGGGAAGTGGACCAGTGGTCCCTTGCCCACCTCACTCATGCAGTGATTCTGAGGTTGTTGGGCAGGCCTGTCGTAAATCACTCACTGCTGACTTGGTGATGGTTGGCAGCTGCCTCCAGGTCCCCAGAGCAGCAACTTGATCCAGTGAGGCAAGGAAGCCCATCTGTCCCTCACACTACTTGTTCTGTAGGGCAGATCCTTGACATAATTGCCCTGTTCCTCCACTTCTCCTCAGTGCTGGGTATGGCCAGTGTTTCTAAGTTGTACCCATAATTTAATTTGATCATATTAAACGAAATGCCCAGCCTTCAACAAGCGTGAATAAAGGCCTTATTTCTCATCACCCCCTCCAGAATTTCTGTGATTCCTAAGGTTACCTGTGGAAACCAATGTCCCTCCTGGATGGCTGGTGTAGATGTCAGGCCACACATGCCTGTTCTCCTCATGGTCCTCAGGGCAAATTGAGGACCCCACATGCCTGTCCTCAGGCATGTCTTGTTCCCATCTAGTATCCAAGGCCCTGGGCCCTGGTAGAACCTCAGCATTCAGCCAAAACCCTTCCTGCTCTGAGGCCGTCACACCCAGAGGCTGGCCTCACACTTCCAGCGTGGCCACACTATGAACATCACTGTCCTGTGCTGCCCTGGCTGTAATGTTCCTGTCCAAGCCTGCTTCCCTTGGGGCCGGCAGAGTCTCCCATGGACAACTGTCTTTTGTAAACCTGGACCTATGCAGAGCTGACATTCAAGTCCTTTGGAGGGAGGCCTCCTCCCACTGTGCCTGCCCATGGCCCCTCCAGGCAGCCTTTCTGTGCTTCTAATGGGATCAGAGTCCCCAGGTCCTCTCTCCCTGCCTGTGGAGCAGAGGGCCATCCTCTAGCTCTCTGCATCAGAGTCTAGTCCTCCCTGGTACCATGTTTCTGCCAGTGTCACCGCTCTGTGATGCCTCCATCCCCAAGGTCCCAGCTGCTCAGAGGCAAGGGGGAAACAGCTCTGGAAGCCACGTTCAGGAACACAGGAGCCAGAGGCTTTGGCCCTGGCCATTGTTTTCCTAGGAGCAAACTTGGCTGTTGCTATTTAACTCATCACAGTTTGGCCTCCGGCCCCTGCTGAAAAGGCTGGCTGGAGACCCAGGCACACAGCCAGGGTGGCCTGGCCGGCAGAGCTGTCTTGCTTTCCCTGAACCCCTGCCGCCTTCTCAATGCTGTGTGGAGGACGATGGTGTGGTCTTCTGACCTGCAGCAGCCAGGCTGGGAGCTACCGGTCTCCTGTTGCTCATGGCAACTGCTGTTTGGGGGTAAATTGTGTCCTGAACTCCAGGCTGGCCGGATGGCAGCATCCCACACTGGAACCATGCTGATGTCCCCTTCCTTCCCTTAGGTCCTCGGAGAATGCTCTGAGTGGACTCTGCCAGTTTGAAAGGGAAGGAAATACCACGTGCCTCACAGGGTCAATGGGGCCAGATGTTGCCTGAAAACAACTTCATACATCACAGCCATAGAGCCAGGCTGAGTTGTACAGGCACTATCACAACGAATGTCATCGGGAATCTGGAGCAGAGTCTTGTGAGTTGGTCAGTGAGACCAGGCCCAGCAAGCCTGTGGGTGGGAAAGATGGCACCAAGGCTGCCTCACATGGAGCTCAAGCTCTGCATGAGAACAGATTCTCACATGAGCACTCCACAGCTTTAATGTGCCCAAGTTTGTCACTAACAGAGCACAGCCCTGCAGAGGAATCAAAGACCCACAGAAGCTGGGCTGCACTGTAGGAACATCAAGGTCCAGGTACCTGGTCCTGGGTTTCCTGAGTGATGGTGTTTCCACAACACCCCTGGTGTCCCTGTGCCTTCATCCCAGTGAGTGACACTGGGGACCCCAAGGCCAGTCCTGATGGGAGGTCTGGGTTTTTCAGCCCCTGCAGGCAGGATAGGACCCTGATTATGGTAGACCTGAGAGGGTGGACCAGCTTGTGTGTGGGGGGTGAGGTCTGCCCTGTCAACCCCTCCCCTAGAACAGTGAATCCCAAGATACCTCAGACCCCATGCCTCACCCCCTCAACCTGTACTCAGGTCTTGCCTTGCCCCCTCTGCCTCTGGGAGTGGCCACAGTTCACTGAGCTGAGCTGACTGCTCACTGTCTGGGCAGCACCCAGGCTAATACATCACTTCCCCTCCACGCTGTGCCTCCGTGGGTCGCCACTCTCCATGCAGGGCTGAGTTTGGAGAGTGGGAGTGGGTAGACCAATGCGGGTGAGGTCACTGTGCAGAATTTATAAGGGTGCCAGAGCCTGTGCTCAACCTCCGGGCCGCAGGAGCCTACACCTGGCTGAGAAGAGGAAGGGACTGAGGGACAAATCTTACTGGAGGCCCACAGTGGGGAGGCAGCTCCCAACCTCCCTGCTGGCACTGGGGCTGCAGGCTGTGGACCTGGGGAGGGTGCCACTCATGGCCTCTGGGGTCACAGGTCAATGTGTGGACGATGGTGATACTGGAGGGGCTGTGTGGGCATAGGGTGCAGACCCTACGATGTGCATTTCTGGGGTATGGTACAAGCAGCCAGGGGGGCATGTGGCCTTGGGCACTCATGACTCAGAGGTGAAGCTGAGAAACAAACTCCCTCCCACCCCAGCCCCATGACATCACATTTCCCAGTTATTTAGGACACTGTGCCAACCCCTGCCAAACAGAGGCCACACCCGGCTTCGAGCAGGAGGCAGGCACTCTGGGCACAGGGCAGGGCAGGGCTACAGGCTCATCTGTGCCTCCCCACACACCAGGTCCCAAGGCTGTTCCTGGAATCTGCATTCCTACTCCTGGGTTCCCTGCTGCTCAGTCCTGAGAGGACCCGGTGGCAGCACCAGGAGATGGGGAGGATTCCAAGGAAGATTCTGAGGAAGATCCAGTCTGCCAGGGCCTGCCCTGCTCCTTGGGGGCTCCCTGTGCTCCTCCCTACACCTGTCCTCGAGGGGAACTTGCCCTCAGCCTGCAGGTACACTCTGGGGTGGGGCTGGGGAAATGAATTCACAGTGGAGGCCAGAGTGAGGTCCCTACCTCCATCCTGCCCAGAGGTCCACCTCACAGTCTCAGCAGCCTCAGTTTAGTTAAGGCCACAGATAAAGATCTATGGATGGACAGGTATGACTGCCACACCTCAGAATAAAGGATGGTAGCAGAAATAGAGACTACTGTGGATGAGGTCAGGGGCCTGTGTAGATGGACTCAGGGGCATCCCTGACCTGGGGAGAGGAGACAGGACCTGTGGATGGGGAATGGGGTCCTTAAGAGTGGGGGATGGGGTTAAGACAAGGTCCACGGGTAGGGGACTGGGTCCTTGGATGAGGGCGCAGAGCAATTTGATTGGGGACAGAACAGTTGGCTGGGGTACAGGGTCCTTTGTTTGGGGCAGGGTCCTTCATTTGGGGCAGGGTCTTTGGTTGGGGGACAGGGTCCATGGTTAGGGCAGGGGCCTGGGGAACAGGGTCCTTGGCTAGGGAACAGGGTCCACAAATGGGAGGCAGGGCCCTGTGTGAGAGAGACCCTTCCTTGGTGATGAGGTAAGACTGGTGGACAAGGGGACATAGAACCTGCTAAGAGGGGTCCTGAGATGGGGCTTCTGTCCTGTCCTGGGCCCTGGAGCTTCCCTCAGGAATGACTGAGGCTCATTGTGACCACCCATGTGAGGCATGTCCTTTTACCCAATGAATGGGCAGTGGAGAGTCCAGTTGCCATGAGGTCATCCCAGCTCAGGGGATAGGAGTGGCCCCGGTGCCCACCATCCCTGAGCCTGGCACCTGCTTTCTTGCTTACAGGCTGCAGGATTTTCTTATCCATCACATGGGGTTTTCCATCCCTGGGGATACCACAGCCTGTCAGAATCAATGTCCATGGGCTCTCCCTGGGGGTCTGACCTCCGTTCCCCACAGAAAGCCACTCCAAGGAGGTTGGAGCCCAATACCATATGACCACAGCAAAGATTAGGCCTGCACGGCAGAGGGGGAAGCCCAGAGGTCACCCTGATCTGGGCCTGCAAAGCAGCCTGGCCATGCCACATTGTGTCCTCCTAGGACTTTGGGCCGGAGGCCAGGGATTCTCTCTTCCTGTCCCTCGTGTCTGGCTGGTGATGCTGACATCTCTGAAAGGGAAGATACTTGGCCAGCAGGGCATCACGAGTGGCTCCTGCTGCACTTGTTCTCGTGGGGCCCCTGTGTCCACCCTGATTCCTGCTGAGTGAAGTCACATGGGAATTCCCTCGGGTCCCACCTAGCCAAGGCTCAGAGAACCCAGGCCAGCTGGAGCTGGGGTCTGTGTCCTGGGCTGTGGTGGTGCTGGCTGCTCACCTGCCCTCAGCTGCAGCCTGTGGGCATCACCGTGCCTGGTTGCAACCAAAGCCATGGTGTGTTCACATTCCAGTCTGTCTTTACTAAGGGATGGCTGAGGGTTAGTCTGTTACAGGTAGAAAGCCAGGCAGCATCCCATCTTGGCCGGTTCCTAGGACTGAAAACGGAGAGCTTTAGGGAAGCACAGCCACTTGGGGGCACTGTTGACTAGCCTGCCGCTGTTGCTACACAGGACGGGAAAGCTGGACTCCGACTAGCGGCAGCCCTGAGCACTTTCACCTTGCCTGTCTGCATCCTCTCTGAGCAAGAAGTGATAGTCTCTCGCCTCAGCTGTGAAGGAGGGATGTAGGGACCGGCTTGCAGGGTTGAGGGGTGATTAAAAGGGGCAGAGTTGATGGGACAGGGCCTGCAGCTTCTACACTGGCCATCCCACCTCAGGTCATCTCACCAGTACGTCCAGGGAGCCACCTGGTGACCTAAGTAATTGTTATGAATAATAGATCAATCAAGACCTGCCTGCTGTCCAGCAAGCTGGATGAGGCCCTGTGGCACCCAAACAGTGTCCGTTCAACAGCTACCCATGAAGGACATCAGGGAAATCACTGTGATAAACTGGAAACTCGTAAAGGTGAGACCCAGGTGCAGTGATCTCAGCTTTGCAAAGTCCATCTTCATCCACCTGCCCAGTTTCTAGGAATGCACAAAAACCTAAAGCGGGTAGACAGACATAGCTGGCACCCTTGGACAGGGGGGTCTCCACCAAGCTGCAGCCCTGGAGCCACGCCAAGGCCATCATTTTAACTAATTTAGGCACATGGATGGCACCCCTGCCTGAGCTCCAGCACCACCAGATTCTGCTGAGCCACAGTTATGCAGACGTGGACTACTGCAGAGCCTCTCCTTTGCAGCGGCAGGAAGACCCCTCTACTAAGCTCTGGGCTTGTCACTCCTGGGAGAAGGCCACTGCCGCTGCCCAGGGATCTGAGTGGGTGCCATACTAAGTAGCCCTGCTAGGCTGCCTCTGCAGGAAGGAGGAAGGGCTCAGCCACTGTGGCTGATCCATGGAAAGAAAGGTGTGAGCTGGGTCTCAGTTGCCTGGAAGTGGCCGTGACCGAGGCTCGGAACATTTCCCAGCACGCTTTGGCACCCATGGATGGACAGTGGGTGGAGACACACCAATGATGGCACAGTGGCAAGAGTCCAGGGGCCACGAGCAGAGGCCTCCAACCCACCCAGGCTAAGGGGATCAACCAGCTGTTTCCAGAAGCTTCTCTGAATACCTTTTCAGTTGGTGACAGCTGGAGGGCTGTGGGTGGTTTAATACTATGTGCTGGGACAAGCAGGGCCACCTCCATTTGCCTGTGGGCCTGCTCAGAAGGTTGTTCCTGGTCGGGCTTCCCACTGGGCACTGGCCTTCCTGATTGCCAGCCCGGTCAGTGCCTCCCAGGGTCAAAGCAAACTGCCCAGGTGAGCTCTGTGGGCACAGCTCTCTGAGGAACCCCATCTCTCCCTGGCCAGGTAACCTCTGAATTTTCATCTGAACCCCATGAAACAGACCCCTGAATCCCCGTGGGAGCTGCAGAGACAACGAACAATTATCTCTAGCCTCTGATCTCTGACCTCTGGGGGCCTCATCGCCGTTCTTGCCCTACTGCATGCATATGTGCTGCACACACGTGTAAATGCATGATAGTGGGCATATATGCTGTGTGACCTGGTGCACTTGTGCAAGTGTGGCTGGGCACTTGCATGCAGGTATATAGGTTACATGTGTGCACATGCCTAATTGTGGACATACGTGGTCTGTATATGACTTCAAGCACTCCACACATGTACCAGCATGTGATGTACACATGTGCACATGCATGCTTTATGTGAACTGCAAGTGCGCATATGTGAACACACTTGTACCCATGTATGATAGCATGTTGGTGTGTGTGACTGAGTATATACATGTGCATGGGTGTGCACACATACATGTTAAGGTGTACTTGTGAATGTGTATGCATACATGATGCAGGTGAACTATGCACACATATGAACATATGCATGTACCCATGCATGCACTGCAGGTTGGTGTACATACGTGTACATGTGTGCACACATAGATGTGTTAGGGTGTGTATGTGTGCATGTAAACCCACATGTGCAGGTGTTGGAGCGTGTGAGGATGCCTGTGGTGGGTGCGGGCAATATATCTTTTGGGTGTGGTCCTAGGAGGCTGAGTCGCAAACACTGAGCTAAGGTCTGACTCAGCTGCTCAGCAGGGACAGGAACAGCCCTCGTCATCTCCTCCTGCATCCTCTGCTCCTGCTGGAAGGCCTCTGAGTGGCCATCTGGTTCCCTTGGTCCCTTGCACCCAGCTCTGAGGATACTCCCCCAAAGCCCAGGCTCCTGGGTCCTCACTGGGGCTGGGACCCCTGGCTGCAATCAGGCTGTGCCTGTGCCACTGCTAGGCAAGGAGACCACATTGCAGCTGCATGGGGGAAATACGGTTGGCTCAACAGAACAGTGGGCACTGCAGCCCTCCTGATGCACCCTGGGCTTTGGACACAGGAGTCTTCTCAGGCATGGAGCAGTGCCTTCAGCAAACCCACACCTGCATGTCCCACTTGAGCCTCTGCTGAAAACTAGATGCTAGGGGTGCTGATAAGGAGCACCTGCATTCCCAGATGCTGTCCCAGCTCTGGAACACAGACAAGGGTGAGTCAGTGGGCTGCTGGGAGTCCTAGCCGTTCCCAGGGACCTTGCTCCCACAGAGTACCCACAGTGCCTCTGTCTGCCCTGCACCTGGCCTTTGGCTGCACCCCAGTGGGGTGGTGTCCGTCACCTGCCGTCAGCAACTGCAGCACCCGTAACAAGTAAGCCACCTTCCTACCTCTCCCTGTCTCTCATGTCCTACTTTTTCCACGTATCCTTTAAAAGATCCACCACCCTGCAGCCAGGGCTCACTCCTAGTGGCTCTCTGTCCCGTGCATCTCAGGGCTGCTTAGGGTCTCTGCCATGATAGAATAGTCTGCCCCTTGTCCCCCCAGCTCAGCTAACTCTGTGAGATGGAAGTGGAAAGGTGGGAGCTGGGTAGAGTCGTGGGTGGGACAGGTGTCTGACCTATTCCCAGCACCTGCCCACCCGCAGGTCCAGGTGAAGGTACCTTCTCCAGGGCCACCACACCATGCTTGGCCTTCCTTCTGGTGGTGTATGGGATGCAGCACACCCAGCTGGTCTTTGTCCTGCAAGCCAAGAGTGGGTGAGTGAGAAACCTTCCACCAGGGCCACACAGGCACCTCTGGTAGTGGCCCTGCCATAAACATGCCCTCAAGTGCCTGCAACTGAGTCCCAGCGCAGCAGGCATGGGGCAGATTCCTGTTGGGCTCCTGTCCTGTCCTGCTCCAGAGGGCTCTTCAGATACAAGATTTTTGCTGACACAGCCACACACGTCCCAGGCCCCAAACCAGGGGTGCAGGACAGGAGTCCCTCAAACATGGTGGCAGTGGCTCCCAGTTTCCCACTCTGCTCAGGGCCAAAACTGCCCACGAGGCAGCAAGCAGGCCACTAGTGC
Source organism: Chinchilla lanigera (assembly GCF_000276665.1). NCBI lineage: Eukaryota > Metazoa > Chordata > Mammalia > Rodentia > Chinchillidae > Chinchilla > Chinchilla lanigera. The sequence continues at coordinate 233,766 of NW_004955404.1, read as the reverse complement.
ATGGATGCCCAGTCCCAGTGCCCCCAGGGAAAGGGGTGCAGGTCGTAGGAGAGGGAAGGGGAGGAGCCAGCCCTAGAGCCCAGCCAGGCTAGGCCTGTGTGGCAGCCCTGCCACGGTAGTCCTGGGAGAAGGCCCAGGCCAAGACCCTTGGACTTGATTGTCCATCCCCTGAGGCAGAAAAGAAAGCCGCCAAGTCGAATGCCCTGTGGTCAAATCTGTCACCAAGAAATGAGAAAAATAACTCTCCCACACATGGGAAGGACCAGGGAGAGCCCAGAGCTGGGAGAGTGGCCAGGGGCCAGGCCAAATTGAGGAGGCAATACAGCAAGGAGCTTCTGAGGGGGACCCCTGGAGCTCCTCACAGAATCCTTCCCCAGCTCCAGAGCTGAAGAGCAGGAGAGATGACAGTAAGGACTCCACAGAGGGCCACAGCAGACCACTGCCCACATCCAAGGGCCCACTTGCAAGGCCCTGTCCCTCCAAGGGCTGACGTCATGAGAGCTGCCCCTCCATATGCTTGTCCACATGTCCTCAGCCACCTGAAGGCCAGGTGTCAGTGTCACAGACTGATGGAGAAGTTTCTCCTTTACAACATTTGTTAGCAAATAAGCCAGCGTGTACTACACTGTTAATTCTGAGGGATGAGAGTGGGGTAATTGCCATTTTTGTCTCTTATTTCTCTGTGTTATCTAGAATAAAACAAACTAGATCCATAGGCCCTGTCAGAGACAGGCATCTTCTGACTGGGTCCTAATGTCCTTGTGGCTGAGGCTTAGGGCCGAGGGAAATCTTGGCTTTGCTGGTCCACATGGTGTCCCCTGGGAGGCCTGGGTCATCAGGACCAACGTGCCCTTTGTCCTAGCAGGCCTGAGCCTATGCTGAGAGGGGCCTGCCATGCCATGACAGCCACATGAGGCCTCCAGCCCCAGGGACCAAGGTGGGGCTTCTGCAGCTCAACTCAGAATGGAGACACCAGCACCACCCACTGTTACCTTCTGCTTCCTCTCATCCCTCTTTTCTGGCCATGTTGCTGGTGCAGGTGGGAGATGACACGTGGCTTCTGGAGTGAGGTGAGCTCTGGGGGAATCTGTCCCTAAACCCTTGATGGTTCATAGCCCTGCTGCTTGCCTCTCAGCTTCTGCAGCCTCAGTACGCACTGGGTCTCCTCATGTGCCCAGGGAGAAGAGGGCTCTGCCCCCTGCACACCTGGCACAGTGAATGCCCACAACCTGTGCCAAGGATAAGCCCCATCTGTGCCCAGATCCATCGCGTCACTCACTCATCTTCCGACAGGTCCCCTGCGTCCATCTGGGCCCGCATCTCCTCTCTTATGGCACAGGTGATCACCTGTGGGAGTGGCAGGGGAGGTTCAGGGGATGGAGTGTCAACCTGAGAGAGCTGTCCAATCCACAGGCTGGGGACAGAGACAGCAGAGAGGCCACCAGATAGACTATCAGGTAGAAACCCCCAGCTGAGGACTTTAGCCACAAGGTACACCCTGAGGTGGTCTCCATAGCCCCTGGACTGCAGGTCAGGTGATCTGGCCCCTTGGTCCAACTCTGCCACTGGTGACCCTCCTGAAAGGCCTTAGAACCTTAGCCCCTGAGTAGCCTTGTGGGGAGTTAATGGCCAGTTGTGGTCTGAGGGCAAAGGGCATAAAAGGTACAATCTAGAAGGAAGGACCTTAAATTTACCAACAGAGAACTTCAAGGAACTTGCAAAAAAGATGACTGCTCACTATGGCACAGAATCAGAGGGAGAGACCAGGTAACTGTTGTAAGGGCCCGGATAACCCAAAACAAGGTCCAGGACTCTGTTCTGAGAACTCTACAAACAGCCCTGGCTGGGGTGGTGGTACCACTGTGATTCCCATTCCACAGAGGAGGGTCTGGAAGCATGGGAGGTTGTGGAGTTTTTTGAGCAGTTAGAAGCAAATGTCCACATTTCCCAAGGCCAGATCTGCTAGCTCCCAAGCCATGCCATTCTGCCACACCAGCATGAATCCACAAGGGATTCTAGGGCCCATGGACAGCTCAAGGGTTGGACCCACATCAGTGTGGGTGTGCATGGGAGTGAGAAAGGGTGAGGAAGAAGTGAAAGTGTACCCAGCACTCCCCTGACAAGGCCACTCTTCGACTCCAGGGGTGTCCCTGGAGCTGCTTGCCCTGGGTCTCTGCCTCACCCTCCAAAACAGCCTGCGAGAAGGCACATTTCCAGAAGACCTTTCTGGCCTAGCTTGGGCAGTGCAGGCACTTTCCCCATGTGCAATTTGTCTTTCTTATCTGCAGGATTTTGTCTGTACCTCCTCAGCGCGATCTCCCAGGTCAATCTCCACAAATGCAGATGGTTTCTGTGGGTGGAAAGAAGGATGGTGAGTCTGGAGGAAGCAAACTCCTTTGGACTTTGAGGGAGCCAGGTCTGGGTGGTTAGCACCAGACCCACTATGCAGCCAGTGGGAGAGGGTGGCTCCTGAAAAGCTGGTGGAGGGGTGATAGCAGGCAGACTCTGAATTCTCCATGAGGCCAAGTCTGGCTGGAGACATGCTCCATGCTCACCCCTCCACACAGACCCCATCACATCCTGAGACCCCAGAGCCACCTTTGTCTTCTAGGCGCCAATGCCTCCAGGTGACAGGGCAATGCCAAGACCAGAATGCCTCTCCCATCCCTGCTCACTGGGGCATCACTCAGATTCCCAGAAGATGAGGGCACACACTGGGTAGCACGGTCCCATGGCCCTGTGTGTGGCTGCCCATGGCCTCTATCCAGGCACCATAGGTGGCCCAGAACCACACCAAGGCATGCCTGCTGCAAAGTCCGGTGACAATGTGTCCAGCTGTCTCCACTCCCCCACATGATCTTGGAGGGAGAGTAGATGCCACATCCTTTCATGGAGTGCCCTGTGAGTATTCCCAAGATGGCACCAGAGCAAGGGGTGTGGGCAGGTAGAGGCTCAACTCCTCTCAGGATCCCATGGTTGTAGTGATGGTGCTCACGGTAGTTGGAAAGGATGCCCTGCATCAGGTAGGAAAAGGGCTTCACCTACAGGCTCTCAGGGTGAGGAGGGTGTGGCCCAGCCACTGACATGACCCATAGACCACAAACCCACAGTGCCTGGTGGCTTGGTGGGACTCGAGCATGACGTAGCTGACTTCCACTGCTGAAGTATAAAGCGCTTGCCTCTTTTTCCAGAAGGCTGACCAGCTTCACAGGCTCCAGCTCCTGATCCTCCTGTAAGCCCAAGAGAGACACCAAAGTAAGTCCCAGGGAGACAGCAGTGTTTGTCCAGACACTGCACACGGACATGTGCTACTGACCTCAGCTTCCCTGGAGCACGGGCCCATGCCTTCCCGCTCCTCCTTGGTGCTGGCCTCTGTGCTGCTTCTCTCAGTCTCTGGCTGCAGTTTCCCACTGTTAGGGTCCAGGGTTCCCTGGGCATCCTGGTCTTTCTCCTTCCTGTCTTCCTCTAGGTCTACCTGACTGTGGGCAGGGAAAGAAGGGTCTGGGATCAGTGTCTCAATGAGATAGCTTCAGGTGATGTCTCTTCTCCCCCTTAGGCTGCTCCCATACTGAGCATTGGGCCCTGGAAGTGGGTAGCTGCAATGCCATACTGTGGCAGAGGGCCAGGACACAATAGTCCTCCAACCAGTGGTCTTGTCTGAGACAAGAGACACCTGACTGCCCCTGGTGAAGGGCAGCAACCTGCTTACAGCCCACTGGGCTCATTTACAGAGCTACAGCTAATGTCACTTGAACCAAGACACAGCCCAAGGGCATGGCCATCCATCAGCAGATGCAGGGCTTCCTGCATGGAGACCACACTCAAAGAGGCCAAGGTAAGATGGAAGGTGGAAATGAGGGACCACAGTGGCTTCCCACCATTACCAATTTGGGACTTGGTTGGCTGTGGCTCTCGACTTTGTGGACATGGTGGCGGGGACACATCCAGTTGTGTCATGGGTAGTAATGGTCTCAGCTCAACCCTGCCCCATACGTGACCATCCCCTTATGACCAGTCAGCTTTCCCTTTCCTGACTTCATGGTGGGTGGGACCCTCCCTGAGGCCTCTTGTAACAGCTGGGTCCCAATCTTGGAGCAATGGTGATGTATTGGTGTACCAGAGAAGCTCTGGGGCAATTCAGTGACTTCAGCCCCTTGACAGCTGGGGGAGGTGTGCAGAGGGTGAGGCCACCTGACCAAGTGGCCAGATGCTACCCTCCGAGTCCCTGCCATCCTGATATCTGGTCTTCAGTTAGTCATAGTGCTGCACCCCCTCCCCTCAAGATGAGCCTCTGTGGGCCCAGCAGACCCCAGATAGGATAACTCCTCCTCCCCAAGGGATCTGGGGAATGTTCCCTGAGATGCTGCTCTGACACCTTCAGGCCAAGCTAGCTGGGCAAATAGGTAAGGAGGTCACCGTTTCTTGGTCTCCTATTTCTGGAGCCCTGTAGATGCCCTAGGGGATGCTCAGTACCCTACAGAGGTAGACAAGGGTGCTTACCCACTGGCATCATCTGCATCCCTCCTTGGGTCATGGCTCTGATCTTCAGACTCTGAGAATTGAGGAGGGAGCTGGTCAGTGCCACCCGATGCCAATATATACCATTCCTGAGTTCCTATGGCTCATTACTCCGTGGCTACCCCAGGAGGTTCAAGGTCTCTTGACACTGCAAAGCACAGCTAAAGGGTTTCCCGCCTCAGCCCCAAGCCCATGTTCCAAACTCTGCCTGCCATCTCTACCCTGGGTATTTCCTCACTCCCATGCTTGGCCTGGAGCCTTGGGTCAGCCATCCTCCACCCACAGTACAAGGCTGTTCCCACCCTGTGCCTTGCATACCTGTCCTGTGTCCCTGCTCTGTGTCCCCACCCAGGGTCTTCACTCTGCTTCCTTGCCCTGCCCCCACTCCATGGGACTCACAAAGGCTCCATTGCCCCCAGTGAACATTTGAGGTCCAGTGTCTCCAATCCCCTCCCTTCCTCCCAGCACAGCTGCCTGGGGCAGAGTGGGTTCAGCAGGGGGCTTTCTCTTGGGGAGGACAGAAGGAAGTACAGAGGCTCAGCAGGAGTCCTCAGGGGAGAATCACAGGGCATCTTAGGTCCTTGTCCGTGGACCTGGCTGGGGGAGGGGGCCCTGTGGGGCAAGAGGAGCAGGAAGAGCTTCCTCTAGCCTCTATTCCTTGGTTGAGCAAGGAGTTGTGTCCTAGCGACCCTGGGGGCACAGGCCTCACGGGCTGGGCTTCAATGGGAGCCTGGGTGTGGGGCATAGCTAGCCTTGAAATGTTTCACACAGAACTGGCCTGGGGACACTGGGATGGAGGAGCCACTGCACCCTCTGCTGCACGTACCAACTGGCCTGCCCCTCTCCAAATGCCATTCCTGGCTGGGATGCTGAGTGCTCTACTCTTGTGAGGTCAGTCCCACCAGCTCAGCACACTGGGCTTGGGCTGTGTCACTACCACTTCTCAGCCCATTCATCCTGGGCCCCTGAGGAGGTGGCCGTGGGCTCTCTGCTTGTGGTTTTCAGAGGTTCACTTCCAAGGGTCCAGGCTGTGGTGCCTCTGGACAGCTCTCAGGGTCATAGTCCTCCCAACCCCTGTGACTCAGGACTCATCCTTGTAGACAAGGATTTTAACAGCAACTTCTACGGCCCTCAGCCTGCATATTCCTGTGCCCTGTGTATGTTAGGGCATGTGGAGCAGCCAGGCAGTCTTCTACTCTGTTCCTTCCTGCCCAGAACCCCCGCAACCCCACAGTTATTTTGGGTCTGCAGGTGCTCTCCTGGGGCGCTGTGCCCTTGCCCCCAGCTCCTCCTACCCGCTGGCATCCACCTGCCCCTCTTACCAAGCTCCCTACGTGGCCTCCTGAGGTGGCTTGGGGGGTCCCCCTTCTGCAGCAGGCCACCCACACTCTTGCTCCTCTGGAGTTCCGGCCCCTCACTGGCTGCTTTGCTGAGCCCAGGGGCTGTGCCTGAGGGTGGGGCCCCAGGGCCAGGCCGGTGTCTCCTGTGTGCGGCAGGGTCCTTCTCCATCCTGACTGTAGAGGGGGGCTGCCAGCACCACTTCAAGCTGAGGCCATAGCTGACACCCTGGCTGTGGTCTCTTCTCCAGGCAAGCAACCCAGTGTTGCCAGGGACCTGTTGTGACATCACTTCTGTCAGAGGTCAAAGGTTAGCCAGTCAGCACAGCCTTCCTGGCAGGCCCAGGTTGATGGCTTGCCCTTTCCCTTGTGGCACTTTCTGTTTCCTCCACTAGGAAAGGGAAGGGATGGGGTGGCCAGCCAGGGCCCACACTCAGTTCCTGCTGGAAGCCTCTACTAGTCTCTTCCTGGAGCATTCAGGTTTCTTCCTTTTCTTCTAGAATCAGGAAAATGAGCCAAGAATCCAAGGTGGTGGATGGGGGTGGTAACTCGCACAGCAGGGACTTCCCAGGGCAAGACTGGTGCCCATGTGGGAACCAGAGTGCAGGACCACTGCCAGGGGGCCAGTCCTGGAGGCTGGAGCTGAGGTCAAGGTGTGGCAGGGGCCACTCTGCCAAGGCCCCTCCCAAGCACACACATGGATACTGTCTTTTCCCTGTGTCCCTCAGGCCATTTCTGGGACCTAAGTGCAGCCATTCTGTTCAATAAAGCTGCACCCATTCTGTTCTCTGCAGCTGAACTTGGCCAAATCATATGATTTGTCATCAAATTAAAACTTCTCTAAAGGTGCTAAAAACAACTTTGCTACAAGCAACTCTGCTCACCACAAGATATCCATTATACTATGTCCTTCAGCTAAAGCTTATCTAGTTTTTGTAACTTCTGCTTGCTACCCTACAAAAAGACAAACTCTATAATCAGTGCCTGACTTTGGAGCTTATGCCTCTGGGGTCCAACAACCTTAACAAAATTTCCTTTCTTCTCCTGGGCTCCTGACTACTGTTGCCTCAATTTTCCCGCAACAGAAGAACACTGTCATGATGATTTAAGGCCGCCGTATGACCCCTTTCACCTCCATCTCCTCCCCAAAGTCTTTGCTTCCAAATGCCTTCATGCTCTGAGGTCTGGGTGTTGGCACTTCAGCCTCTGAGTTTTGGGACCACAACTCAGCCCTTGCCCAGCCTAAGAGAGAGTGTCTGGTACCCTGTCTAGTACAGTCATCCAAGACCATGGCCTGAGAATTCAGTGGACCTAGGGTAACAGGAGGAAGCAGGCAGAGTCAGTGTACCTTTCATATGATGTGGGAACTCATAAGGAAAGCAGATCTTCTCTAGGCTGAAGAGAAAGGATTCCTGGCAAAGAGCACTGCAGAGGAGGGGATTCAGGGAGAAAGGTCTGTGTGTAGACCTCCTCCTTTCCCAGTCCTCCTCCTAGCACCTGGGCTCTGCCCCACCTCCAGGGAAAAAAGGGTCAGAGCAGTTTCCAGCAGTGCTGCCTGGGACTTGAAGGATGCGTCTGCACGTGTGGTGACCTTTTGGAGAGCTTTCCTGCCGCCCTAGGGGACCTGTAGTTGTGTTCCGTGGGATTAGGTGCAGCTCTTCCTCACATCTACACTCTCAGATGATGCCCAGAAGAAAGCTAGGAGGTGCATGGAGGATACCTTACCTCGCCAGCATTCAATGGCCATATGAAGTAAGAACAGTGGCCAGACTGAGGCTCCACAAAAGCCAAGCATGCCCCATTCCCAGACTTGGGCTTCAGGCCTTGTGTCCTCCAGGACTCTGTCCCTTCCCGCCCACTCCTAAGATCAGCCTTCCTGCCTATTACTGACTTGCCACCCTGACTCTGACTGGCATGCTCAAGTGTGAGTGAGTCCCCTGGCCCTGCCCAGCCCTGCCATGGATACTCACCTTTGGTTGACCAGGCTGGCCAGGGCATGGGTACTCTCCAACCCAGCCAGGATTCACCCAGCAGACAAGAGGTCTGAGAAGTGGGGCACACATTCCCTGTCCCTATGCCTTCCTGTGGACAGAAAGAGCTGACCAGGAGCCTCTGTCCCTATGCCAGAGTCCTGGATGCAGGACCTTCCCTATGAAATGTCTGGACCCCTACTCTTCTGAGAGAACCATCTCACTGCAGAATTAAAAAGGGCTAGAAAATGAAAGTCAAATGGAGACAAAAAACAAGGAAATGAGAACTCCCCGCTACTGGGTGCCCAGCCCAGCTGTGGGCTCCACCCAGAACCCTGCACCCTCTGCTCCAGGGCAGAGAGCAGCACCCTGAGCCCTTAGGTGCCTTGTTCTCTCTGTGCTCAGGGTCACAACCTTGGGCTTGGTACTGCCCATCCTCTGTCTTCCCATCCTCGCTGAGCTGATATGCAGCCCAGAGCCCCACAGATGGCTGCACCTGCCAGAGACTGCTTACCTGTTGGGCAGGAGACAGCACCTGTCTCTGGAGAGATGCTACTTGTGACCAGAGATGGACTCACCTATCTTTAGAACAGTGTTCTCCACCATGGCCCCTGCACCCCATGTGGTTACCAGAGAGCCCCTTGGGAAAACCAAGACATCCCAGAAAGAATAAAACATCTGTTTTAATTGGCAGTAAAATACATCACAAATCATTAGTATTTTATAAACAGAAACATTAAGTTACAAATCCAAGTTAAAAACTACAGTTCAGGGCAGCCTGATGGCTGTGTGTCCACAGTTTATTTTCACACTTTCCTCCATGACTTCTGTGACTACACACAGTTACTGTCTGCCTCTGGGATTAAGCGTGAGTTACAGCAATTCTGGTGAGAATGGAGAGAAGTTTGCATGAGGATGCGCAGTAGTGCCCAGGATCCTCTTGCAGTGCCATAGTGATGTGGCAGTGGCAGTGTGGGGTCCGCCGGAGAGGCCCGCCTTGCTCACCCAGGACCCACCACGTGCCTGGGCCCAAGGATCATGGAGATGAAGTGGGTGCTACTTGAGTCTTCTGCAGGTCTGGGACATAGCAGGGCCCCCACAGGCCCCCCCCCATGAGGACCTCAGGTGGTGTTTGTGAGATGTGTCCCCTTCCATGTGTGTAAGTTTTGATTTTCTGAGTTACCTTATATTAAAGAGCAATTAAAAATGGTCCTTTATAAAAAGTTAAGAAAAATGCATTGAAAAATGTACATTTCTATTTTTAAAATCTTCCTCAAACTATGGCAAGCATGTAAAATCTAGTTTTAAACACTGTCCAACAGCAAAACAATGTGTGCTGGATGAGGGGGCTGAGTGATCACCCAGAGGAGAGTGGACCCACACCACTTTCCCTCCCCAGCCACTCTGAACCCCACAGAGTCTCTGAGGTTGGGACCTTTGTCCTGTTCTGCATGTCCCAGGCACAAAGCAGATGCTTGGGCCAGGAACAAAACCAACGGGAGCTGGGCAGAGAGGTTGGCCACTGGCTGCAGGGACAGCAGCTTTATGAGGAGAGAATAATGCTGTTAAGGCCTGGACATGACAAAGTGGAAATTCAAGGCTGGAGTCACATGGGTATAGAGACCAACAGGGCAAAGCCAGGGATGAAAGCACAGCTCTGCACAAGGCGGGGGTCATGCCGGCTGGACTGGTAGTGGCTCCAGGCAGGAACTGGAAGTCCACATTTCCAGGTCACTCAGCTGATCCCTGGATCCCAGGAAACCAGAGTGAGCAATAAGGCAAACGGGTTCATATTCCATAAAGGCCAGGACCACCTGCTCCTGGCGGACAAGTAAGGTGCATGGCAGCTGCCTCTTGGTTCTGGAGGGAACATGAATGCTTTTAAGGTGCCACTAGCCCACTGGTCCCATGTGCACCCAGAGCATGAGAGCCTCCTGTGTGCATTCTACCCACTCTGCTCTTCTTGGTTTAAGGAGGTCAGTGCATCCTGCTGTGACTCGCTGGTGACATCCGGAAGCGTTGTGAGTCTCACATGGAATGAGTGGAGACCTCTGACTGCTGCCTGATGTAGTTCTGGAAGCTCTTGTCTCCAATGGGATGCTCCCTGCAGGGGTTGGGGGAGAGTGTGAGGCACTGCTCCCTCAATGCCTGGTGTCCTGGTGCTCTGCAAGTTTTTACCTATTTATACCAGTGATATGAGTCCATTATGATCAGCAAAGGGAAGAGCAGAGATAGTCCAAACCCCTGATGGAAGGGAAGACCAGTGGCTCTGACTTGTGGCATGCTTGGCAGTATGTGTGTACATATTGTATATGTGTACATATTGTATATGTGTACATGTATAGATTGTGGGTAAAGTGTGCACACGTGCAGAATGTGCACATATAAAATGTGTGTGTACAAATACAGGCTGTACACAGAGTGCCTGTGCTGCAGATGTACATAGATCACGTGTGCAATGTGTGTGTGCGTGTGTGGATTGTGTGTGCACCTGGACAGACTGAATGTGCATTATGTGGGTGCAGCACAGGTGGAACATGTGCATGCAAGTGCAGTGAGCTCTAGGAGGCTCAGTCTGCCTCTGTGTGTTGCTGCTGTGGCTGTGGGCTCCTTGTTGGGTACTGGGGGGAATCTGACAGGGTCAGGAGCAAGGACAGGTAGTCCAGGAGCCAGGGCAGAGCTAGCACCCAAGAGGTGCTAAGCTTAATACTGTGGGCATCCTGGCCTTGGGTGATGCCAGTGCTATCTCTGACCCCAACGTCTGGGTTACGGCACACTGATTCAGGGGTCCAGGGCTGACCCAGCTGTCCAAGCCTGTGTGCCACTGGACAGGAATGGTGCCATAGACATCTGCTCATGTAGACTAGGGCCTCCCCCAGCCCCTGGCCATTTGATTCAGTTTCCCCTAACCCCTGTCCTGCTTAGCCTGCCCCAGCCTCTCAGGTTGTAGCTGGTGACTGGGGTGAGCAGCCTATGGGATGAGTCCTCCCTGCCACAGGCCCTGCCCCTTCATCCTCAGGACAGGTACATGGTCAGTCCAGAGTCATTCCTGTGCCCAGTGCTTTGGTGGCATATGACATGGGAGGCAGATGGGACCTGGCGAAGGTATGGTGAGGCCTTGGGGCTGGGACATAGGCCAGAGGGTCTGGAGGTGTGGTGGCAGGACCAGGCACCACCTGCCAGGCAGCCCTATACTCACTGGCTACCATAGCGTGTCTTCTTGAACTTGTCCCTCCGGTGCTGCGCATGCTCCTGCTCTAGGGCCACCACGGTGGCAATGACCTGCTTCAGCATCTTGTAGGTCTCCTGGGGGTCATCGATGAGGAATGTGGAGTATTCCTCCTGCTCAGGGCCGTCATACACAGACTTGCTGCCACAGGCCTCTGTGGAACAGCACAGGGTCAGTGTGGGTCCAGCTACCACCACCTATATCTACTTTCTGCTCAACCTCCTCAGAGCCCAGTCTCCAGAAAACACCCCCCAAAAAAGGCTGCCACTCACACAAGGCAGAACCAGGGGCTCGGGAGCTATATCCTCACAGCCAGCATGTGTGAGGGCCCCATGCACCAGCCCTTCCCTCGGGATGACCTGCACGTTGCCTGCACCTCTGCCAGAGGTGGGAAAGAAGATGTCTCGCCTGGGATATAGGCTAGTTCAAAGGCCTTGGCCACCACTTCTTCCCCAGCCGCTGCATGGCCCCCACCATAGTGTGCCAGAGCTGGCAACTGCCTGGAGGCTCCACGTCCCCCTGCAGAAAGCCTGTGTGCCCAGAACACAGTCCACACACGCACACACACATTGCATGTGTGATCTATGCACATCTGCAGCACAGGCACTCTATACAGCCTGTATTTGTACACACAGCGTCTGCATCGCTGTGGCCTCTGCACTCACCCTGCATCTTCTCCAGTTTGCCCATGTAAGAGCTGAACAGTGAGTAGATACGCTCCGTTTCACGGTCTCCATCAATGTCCAGCTGGATGTTTGCTGGGAGGCCGCTGCCAACACAGAAAGAGCAAAGAATAAAAATGCTTACCTAGTGGTGCTCGCCATCACAGCACTTTCTAAAGATCGCGAAAAAAGAGGCTGGAACAACCTGCATGAAAACCTAGCCCAGGCCCTGGTGGCCTGGCAGTGACAGGCTGGCTCTGGCCATGGCTGGGTATGAGGAAGGACTGTCTAGTCCTGGGGACCAGGACTCTTGGACCCACAGTGTAAAGTGATGAGCCAAGTGGAGCAATTTGGAATAGGCTCTGGGGGGCAACTGCTCCGCCCTGGAGGCCTGGGCCTCCTGTGGCTCTCTGGGGTAGACAGGAACACAGGGGACTCGTACCAGGGTCAGATTCTGCATACTTAAACCAGACACAAGGTCCCCAGGTCAATGCACTGTGAGGACTCTGTGACAGTGTGAAGCCCTGGTGACAAGTCACATGCTCATCCCTTCCAGGCGTCAGCACATGAAGCTGTCACACTCCTGCTTGGCATGTACAAGTCACACTGAGCCTCAGGAGGAACACTGTCAGCCCCAGGGGCACAGATGTGGAGTGGGCACTCAGGCCACCCTACCAGGCCTGGTAGAGGTGACAGTCTCCGGCCCAGTTTGGCAGGAGGCCAAACTAAGACAGCTGGGGGATCACAGTGCCTCTCTTCCCAGAGAGGAAGGAAACAGGCAGAAGCAGCTCTGAAGGAGTCCGTGTCCTCAAAGCCTTGGGGCTTCAGGCAGGGGCCGAACCTGGCTCTCCAGGGTGGGTTTCCTCAGAGAGGACAAAGCCCGCCCTGACTGTTTGGCTCCCAAGGGGCCTGGGCCTGGCCCTGGCCAGCTTCCCTGCATAGTGCCCATGATGAGTGAGTTCAGGAGATGCAGGCCTACCTGGTGCACGGGGAACAGCCAGTGGCTGTGTCTGAGGAGGCTCTGCAGCACAGCCAGTGGCCATTCAGGTAGGCAGAGGGGTGGTAGACAGACAGGCGCTGCTGGTTGCGCTGGCTGACCTTAGTGAGGACATCAATCCAGTCCCTGGCTTCCACACAGTTGTTAGCCTGGATATATAGTGCACGCTCCGGCTGGATGACCTGGAACATCTGCAGACAGGAAGGAGCTCAGGGCCACCAGATCCTCAGACTGGGCTGCACCATCACTTCCAAGGGGATGCCAGCACTGGACAGGCCCTGAAGCCACCAAGCTGGCCTTCGAGCACCAAGAGAGGGGACTGGGAGGAGGTGGGGGATGCCTGCCCCTTTGGACCATGTAGAATAGTGGACTGTCTGTGTCCTGGATGGAGTGGGGTGTCTGTAGCCTTGGAGAGAGAATGCTGTGGGCACTGGAAATTAGAGCTTAGGAGGCCTGTCCAGGTCATCCAGGTGCTTCCATCAGCAGACAAGCACCCAGTGGTCCTCAGGCAGGCTCGTATCAGCCACATGGGCTTATCTTTTGGGATTCCAAGCTCATCCAGCCCCCACTTCTGGCCACTCTGTACCCCAGCCTTTGGGTGCCTGCTGCTCTCACCCCAACCCCCAGGCTCCTCATCCTCACGCCAGGTGCTACTTCCCCATGAGGTTTCTCAGAGCCCCATTGCCTTTGTCACTTACTTCCCATTCAACAAACATTGCTGAGTGCCATGTGCTATCCTAGGGACATATTACCACAGAGCAACTAGTGGAGGAAAGGCCTGACAAGGTCAGTTCTCCAACTGAGGTCAGAAAGGATGGGCTCACCAGGAAAAATAGGGGGAGTATCCCAGGAAGAGGAGGCAATGGGCACAAAGTCTAGGGCAGTGGGACACTAGGTGTAGAGATCTGCCTGGTGTGGGTCATACGACCTCAGAGGAGCATGGGGTTGGGGGAGTGAGCAGATCAGAGCCCAGGGTTGTCCCTAGGTAGCAGGGGAGGCTGGGAATCAGGACTTCTTTGGAGGCCTCTCAAGGGGAAAGGGATTTGGGAAGTTCTGACTCCATGTTTCTGGGTCTTCACAGTGCAGGAGCACCACCTTGCATGCTGCACATGTCTGTGTGCTTGTCATCCCAGAGTATATTGACACTGTCATCTGCATGGAAAGAATCTGGACCACTGTCCTGGGTTGGACCCTCACAGGGCTGTCTGCATAGAAGCAAAACTGAGTGACAGCCACTGAATAACCCTCCTGTGACCAGGATGAGAAACAGCCCACACCAAGGCCATGAGCCATAGAGAAATGTTGGACAAGGTCCTAGACCAAGGGGATGACAGAAATGCAGCCTGGACTGACCTGGCTCTGGCCTGGGAGGAGCAGGAGCCCGGGGCAATGGCCATATGTGAACACCACAGGCTCCTGCTGATGTGACACCAGCACTGGTTCAGAAAGGACACGGACATCACTCACGGAGAGAGAGAGGTGGCCAGCAATGGCACAGCACTAAATCTGGGAAGGGTACGTGGGGTTCTTATTCTATTCTTTGTGACTTTCACTAAGTTCAAAATTATATGAAATAAAAAGCCTTCAAAAAGAGATCCCAGAGCCTGTTTCTGTTGTCCTTTAAAGAGTCCTTCCTCCTTATAAGTTGATTTTCTCAGGTATTTTGTCATGGTGACAGTTGCTGTAACTGTACCTGATCATGTGGCTCAGAAAGCACTGGGACTGGTTTGTGAGTAGTCTGGGAAAGTTTGGAGATGCACACTAGAGAACCCTAGAATGCTGCAAGGGGAGCCCAGTGGGTGGTTCTGAAGTAAAGACCAGAAGGCCAAGTGTGACCGCAGATTGGCGTTTCAGACGGGGACATTCTGTGAGTAACTGGATTAGAGGCCATTCTTGCTACTGTCTGGCAAAGAACTACATTTTGTCCAGGCTGTGAGCCTCCCTTTGAAACCAGATTTAAAGCTCATAGTCTAGTTCGGGGTGGTGAACCTGTGGCATGTGTGCTGCAGTGGGCTGTTTGTTATCACTGGAAGCTTTAGAAGTTTTGATGTCACTATTTAATTCAGGCAGCATAACACTCAGGCAGTGGCAGGAACTGCTGGATGCTTTGAGTCAGGCTTACAGTAAGGATTGGGAGCAAAAAGCAGAGAATGATTTGAAAAACTTGCAGTTTGGCCAGAAAAGAAGCCCATGTAAAGTGCCAGCTAAGGAGGGTACAGATGTAAAAGAGATTAGCACCATTAACACACAAAGAAGAAGCCAGGTCCTTGGCAACAGAAAAGATGCCTTGATGGCATCTCAGAAATCAGTAAGACCCTACCTACTGCACGCTTGAAGACGTCTGTTTGAGAAGACAGCCTTGGCTGCCTGGGGAATTGTTTTCCCAGGAACTGTTTGTTGCTATTCTTTTCCCCACATTTAGTTACCCAAGCCCTCAGAGTCCACTGCAGCTGTGGTCCCAGAGGGCCCTGCTACTGCCTGGACCAGTGGCAGACCTCAGTGTTGTCCAGAGAATGCTGGTTTTGCAAGCATGCAGAATGCAAGCGCTGTGAGGGGGTGGGATGCCCCACCTAAACTTCAGGGAGAGCTTGGGAAGCCACGCAACATGTGCCAGGGTCAAAAGCCCTATGGAGGGACCCTGAGAGTGTGCCAGACTTTAGGGGTAAAGCCAGAGCTGCAGTGGAAACTGCAGGGAGCTGGAGGTGTCAGGAATGTGGAATGCAGGCCAAGGAAAGCTGCAGATGGTGAGTGAAGGGAACCAGCCCCAGACAGAGGCTATGTAAGCTATGGCCAGCAAGAACACAGCAGCAGGGCTACCAAGTCCTCTGGAGCTCACATCTCACCAGATGGCCTAGCTGCTGGACATGGAACTACAGGACAGAATGTTTGCCCTGCTGGGTTCTGGTCTTGCTTTGCTGTGATTCCTTCTTGCTGTTTTTCTTTTTTCCCTTTTGGAATGGGAACATTTATCTTGGAAGTACGTGACTTTCTTCTATTTTTATAGTTAGGGGTTTGCCTCGAGTCTGAGAGGAGACTCTGGATTTGGACTTTTGGGCAATATGGAAATGATGAGACTTTGGAAGACCCTTTGAAATGGACCAAATGCAACTTGAGTTGTGATATGGACATAAAGCTTTGGGGGCTGGCTATGATCTGGACCCTAACAACCCCCAGGCCTATGTGTTATGGGTGGCAGGGTCTGGAGGTATGGACCCTTTAGGTGAGGGGCCTAGTGGTGGAGTCAAGTCACTGAGGATGTGCCCTTTTTATTTCATATAATTTTGAACTTAGAGAAAGTCACCAAGAATAGACTAAGAACCCCATGTACCCTTCCTCAGCCCCTTCCTGTCTTTCTTTTGCCTCCCTGTTGTCTTAGGATGAGCAGCTGTGCTCCACCTGCCCCCCACGAGGTGCTGCTTCATTCACACCCACTCTGATGGAGCCAAGAACCACTCTGAATCAGGAGCAAAATAACCCTTTCTTCCTTATACACTGATGGCCTCAGGTATTTCATCACAGCAACAGAATGCTGGCTGGCACAGGAGGGTCCTTGACCCTAGGAACCTGTAAGAAAGCTTTCTTGAAATTCAGCCTGGTATGCTGGCAGTTTTAGCACCCTGGTGGTGGGTGTGGGCAGGCAGGCCGCACTCACATTTTTCATCCTGAAGGACTCCTCCTCCAGCCTCTCCACAGCCAGGATGTTCTCAATGGGGATGCAGCAGAGGGGCGGGTCTCCTGTGCAGAGAAGGCCCTCAGTGCTCTGCTCAACTCCTGAGCAGCTGGAAGTCCAGAGCCTTGGGCAGAGGTGCTTGAGCCCCTCTTCTTGCCACGAAGGAGGCCAGGAAGCTGAGGCCTCAGGCTTGAGGGAGGAGGCCTGGGTTCCAGAGCACAGGGCCACACACCCGGCCCTAGAGTCTGAGGCAGGAGGCAGATCTGTCCTAAATCCATGATGAGCTCAGGAAGGTGGCCTGCACCACATTCAGGGAAGCCACTCCCCAGCCATCCACACCATGGTCCTTTCAGTTTCAGGGAAAGCAGCCCAACATGCCATCGGCCCTGTCCCTACCACTAGCCCCACTACTGGCTCTGGGCTGGGTTTGGCTGGGTTCTGCAGAGAGATGGCCACACTAACTCTGGCAAGCAGGGACTGTGTGGAGTCCCAGTAGAGCAAGGGGCAGTTGTCCCTCCCCAGTGTTGGTGTGCGTCACAGCCCTGTGGAGGAGCAACAGAAGGATGGAGGGAAGCTCCCTCTAGGACCACAGTGTGGGTGGCCGAGGAGACTTTCCCACAGCCAGTCTGTGCTCAGGTCTGTGGGGAAGCCCACAGCCTGCAGAGTGCCATGTACCTGGGGCCACACTGCTCTGCTGCCCTGCCTCCCCAAGAGCAGAGCCCACCCAACCAGGCCCCCAAGCAAGATACACAGAACTCAGGGGTCACCTTTGCTCTTCTGGTAGGTGAATTCATGGTTGGTCAGGCGAAACCACCTCTTCTTGAAATTCTTCATCCCAAATCGTTTCCTTCCTTGTGCTCTCTTAATCATGAACCTGTGGGAAAGGCATAGGGCTGTCAGAGCATTCTGGGGCTTGAGGTGGGGGGCCCTCATCCCAGCTTTGAAATGTGTAGCTCTGCTGCCCGGACCAGCAGCACTGTACCCTCCTTCTCACCCGGCAGCCCCACCTTACCCTTCTTTAAGCAGAATGGGCTGCTCTATGCTCCTGGGGTCCCTTCTCCCAGAGGATGAAATTAAATCCAAGAACTAAAGTTAGGAGGAAATCAGACTGTCAGTCAGGCACTGAGGGCCACCTGCTCTGACAGTGGGGCAGGATACGCACATCCCCTGAGGACACCAGCAAACTCCAGGGCCTGTGTCTTTCTCCAGGGACAGCCCTGCCCTGCTAGGTCTCTTGCACTTGCTAGGACCTGCAGAGAGGCTGCCAGTGGTGGCCCAGGAGAGCCCCTGAGGGGTGTAGGACTCAAGAGCTGCCATTCTTGGCTCCACTCTGTCAACTGCCCGTGACTTGCTTGGACACGTGCTGTCAGCTGCAGGCTCTTGTGAGTGCCAACCCTTCCTCCCATCATTGTCCAGGGCTGTCCTGCATTCAGACAATAGGAGAGGAGCAGAACTGCAAACCCAGAAGGCTCTCTTCCCAGACATGGCGCCCCCCCCTCTGTGACAAGAAACCCCAGAACAGCTAGTGAGGGGCCAATGCCTGTGCAAAGGTCTTCATGACCCATGGCTTTGCCTGGACTTGGGTGTGCTGGGTCCACAGAGTGCAGGATGAGGTCTGCTGACACCACGTACTCACATTCTTCACAGCATCAGCGTACTTTTGCTCGTTGAAGAACTCATAGAATGTTGCCATGTATGACTCTTTGAAACTGGCCTACAATGAGACGGTCACCCAGTGGACAGTCAGGGTGCAGGGCCAGTCTCGGGCTCCACCCAGGACACAGCAGCACACACTAAACCATGCTTAGATCATAGACCTGCTTTTGGAAAAATAGGCCCAGGCCCTGGGAGGGGAAGACGCCAGCTGATCCTCATGAGATCTCTGGCCCTCTAGCGCCAGAGCCTGGTCTGGCAAGTGACAATGAAGGAGAAATGCAGTGTTGTCACCCAACGATGAAGAGGGCTCAGCCTCCCCTGTCCAGGAAGTAGAAGCTGGACAAGGATGAACCTGCCAGCTGCCAGCCAGCCCTAGATCCACACCCAAAACACAGCCTTCCTTGGCTCTTGCAGCTGGGGTGCAGCAAAGCCACTTAAACAAACAGCGAGGAGGCTCAGCTACCCCGCAAGGCCAGTGACAGAAGTTAGAGGGGTCAGCACCCTCAGCATGGCAAGCACCGCACCCAGCATGGGTGAGCACCATGTCTGCGTCCTCCAAAGCCAGTGGCTCCACACGGGTGAGCACCATCTGTCTCATGACCTCAGAGGGTAGACAGGTGCTCGAATGCTCTCCTTCTCAAGCTCCTGGTACAAGGCACAGTTCTGGTTTTCATTATGCTCTTTATTCTTGCAACTGCATTGAACATGCTCCCTTTCCTATGTGAGAGGCATTGTATGTATAGTTTCTAAAGAGATAAACAAAAATCAGAGTTCCTAAAAAGATGATAAACACAGACTTACAGACTTGGATTTAGACAAGCTGCCCAGAGTCTGGATTGTTTTGGAGATGAGTGTCAGGGTTCTGGAAGTCTGTGGGTCCTGCCAGAGATCGAAGGGGAAATGTGGGCTTTGTTCCAACTATAAAAGTGCATAATCAGTCCCAGTACTATAGACAACAGAACGAGTGAGGTACCTAGAAGCTGCCACGGTGCAAGCATGCGCTCTACAAGCTGCAGACAGACACAGGAGCCTAGATCAGGAAGATCCCAGTCTTGGGCTGGGTCTCTCCCAAGTCTGCCAGCCATTTCTCTGCAGTCCCCACAGAAGAGCCGATTCCGAGGCCCTCTGCCGCCAGCTGTCCCCTCCCACATGTCTCTATCTCATGCCTCTGTCTGTGATGTGGCCTCTGTCACCAGCAGAGTGTTAGCCCCATGAGGCTGCCCAGCCTTGAGTGGGGCCTGACACAGGGCAGAGGCTCCAGGAACTGGTGGATGAACGTGCACAGGTCACAGGGGTGCTGTATTTTTGTGGGCGGGGGAGGGAGGGTACAGTAATAGTGGCTAGACACCAAGGCCCTAGTCACACTGTAGAACGTTGTTTAAAGATAGCCTTGATCTACTCAGTAATGTGTGGTTGTCAGGCTGAAAGGCTGCTAACCTGCAGGAGGCTTGAGATGGCCAGAGGTTCACACCCACTTTTCTCTACCTGCCAGTTGCTCTGTAGAGAGCTAGCTGGGGCTGGTGTGTTGGCAGGTTTAGGAGAGCTGACTAGTAAGGACTCACTGGTTTACAGGCATGGCTGTTTAAGGAAGACTGACTAGTTCACAGGCTTAACAGGTTTATTGGGACTAACTGGTTTAGGGCCCTGGGACTAGGGATAGTCTCCGAGGGCCTCCTGACTAGCTTATAAGGACTGGCTAGATGAAGACTGCCTAGTTTATGGGGCCAGCTAGCACAGGAATAGGTGGCGCACAGGGCTGGCTGGTACAGAACTGCCAGGCACAGGGTTCACTGCTTACCGTGTGGTGCGGTGTCAGCTGGAAGAGGTTGGGAGATAGGATGGCGGGCGCAAAGAACCTCAGGAAGATGAAGCTGCTCACGGCCGTGTACCTGACATCCAGGTCATCTGAGAGCAGAGGACAGCACTTGCACTGGTGATGCAGCACAGCAGCCCGGGTCTCTGCAACTTCACCCAGCTCCTGACAGGCCTCGTGGAGAAGCCAGACCCCAGCTGTCTATAGCTGACTCTCTGTGTCTCTCCTTGCCTCTGTATCTATTTTTGTCCATTTCTTCTGTCTCTATCACTCTATATAGCTGTTGCTGTTTATCTCTGTATTTCTCTGTTTTCTTTGTCTTTATCTCTCACTGCTGTCACCATGGGGTGCCCTGTGTCGAGGGGGTAACAGGCCTTATCCCCAAGCCCTCCTATTGGGTGGTTTGTTCTCATCTGGGGTGAGAAGGCAATGTAGTACTTGTTTCCCTCCAGTTTGTTCTTGGGCATTGCCTCCTGATACCCTCTGTGCTGTGGGGTCTGCCAGGGTCTGACCATGCATGGATGGGTGTTTCACAGGGTCCATGCATGGTAGGGGTTTGGGGTTTGAGGTTTGAGGGAATTCACACACATGATCAAGGGGGTTCTGGGTGCTCTCCTTTCCCAGTGCTCAGGGCTCTGGGTAGAGTGAGGGATAGTCCCTGAGGGCCTCCTCTTCTTGATGAGGCATGAGGGAGCTCAGTGGCCCTGAGACTATTGCTGGGGATGTGCAGGAGGGCACTGTCAGAGGCACCCACTCCTGGAATGGGGGTGCTGTGGGTACCCGCTGGGGTGGCTGGGTATGGGGTGCTCACCCTGGAAGCGCTTGGCAGCTGCCTCCCGCAACGAGAAGAAAATGTCGCACATGACAGTGGGGCAGCTCACCCCGGATTTAGTGATGACGGTGAAGATGCGGTCCACATACTGCCGAAGGTTCTCCTGGGATGGGACGGGCATTGGGACCTGACCTCTCTGGGGTGAGGAGTGTCAGGGCCTGCCAAGAGGGCAAGGCCAAGAGCAGACACTCACAAAGATGGACCTCATGACAGTGTAGGATGCCCTCCCTTTAAGAGGCACCCACAGTGCACACCACTACCAGGGCCCAGGAAACCCTGAAGTCTGTTCTCTCCTCACCAACACCACTGAGCATGGACTGAAATCTACCAGGATGCACCCAGGCAGAGGCCTGGGCTTCTGCCCACAGATATGAGGAGCATGCCTGACCTGCAGGTGTTGTCAGGGATGCTAGCAACACAAAGGGATGTAACGACCTTGGGGTTTGCCAACATGGAAAATGGCACAGCCCCTGTACCCCATTTGCTTTGAGGCGGGAACAGGGCTCACAACTCATTCCAGCCCTCATGTGGAGCACTGGTGGGAGGGCTGGGCTGGGGAGAGTCCCTTTGCAGCTGTCCCCACCACTAGGACTTGGGGACAGCACCCATGCAGCACAGGTCGCAGCACAGCAGGCACCTTACCATGTTGTTCTCGAGGTTCTCACCATCCTTCAACTTTACAGGGTCGATCTCACAGGGCCGGTGGCTCTGGCATATCTAGAGGGGTGGGTGAAGTCTGCATGTGGTGCACTGTGGCCCTGCCACTGGTCCGCATGTCACAGGCTGCAGCGAGGGTGGAGCCGGGAAACCTGGATGCTGGCCTGGGAAGGCACAGCTCTCCTCACAGCAGGCAGGACTTTCCGGGACCAACTTGCATGGGGCTGGTAGGGCCAACCTTAACAAAGCCTTAAGAACTGGCAAACACTCTATTACTGAGCTACATCCCCATCCCTTTTCATTTAATTATTATTTCGAGTCAGAGTCTTGCTAGTTGCCCAGCCTGGCCCAGCTCTCCTGCCTTGGCCTCCACGCCCAACCAGCTTTTACAATATTTTTACTTCAAAGTTTACTCACAGATCAAACCAGGTGCCATTTTAAATTTGCAAAGAGCCTGCTTTTCACAAAACTCTTCTGGGGATGTGGCCTGACAAGGTGCCAGTGAGGGTCAGGTGAGGGTTGCCACGTCTTTGGGAAGGAATTGCATGGCAAGGATGCAGCAGATGGCCAGGGCCCTGGACAGGCACCAGAACCTGGACACACATGGGCCCGCTGTGTGTGGGAGATGGAAGAATCTAGTCTTCCTTGCATGTTCTTTCCTCTTTAGTAGCACGACGGGTTTTCTCATTTTTTAATTTGAGGAAGTAAGGCAGATTCTGGGACACATATGGCACATTCTCTCCATGACAGCCTATTACATGAGGGCTCTGGGTAGGGGGAAGCTGTGTCCTACCTTCCCTGTCTCTCATGGAGACCCCAGTGGTGGGGACACATGGTAGTACTCACCTCCTCAATGGCAGGCTTCAGGGTGACCTGCAGGTAGTGCATGCCCGCCAGCTTCATTGTCTCATCGATGCACTTGGAGGCCAGCGAGTTCCCTCGGAAGATGGTGTTGGAGTCCCTGGAAAAAAAGGCCAGCATGGTGGCTGTCTCCTCCTTGCCCACGAGGGAAGAGTGTCCCTGAGTGCCTGGTTAGGGCTCCCTGTGCTGACAGGTCATGGCAGGCTGCATAGTGAGCTCTGGGGCAGCCCAGGGTGGCCACTGTCTCCTATGAAGGGGGCTTTGTAGTTAAGGCTGCACCATACCAAAGCCCAGGCAGTTGCAAGGCCAGACAGGAAAGTGGTACTTGACATCCATCCTGCTACTGGCCTGTGGCTCACTGCCTGCACACAGGCAGCCACAGCAGCCCTGTGTCCTGGGATGGCAGCGCCCCATTTTGGGCCCTTGTCTCCTCCAGGTACCCGGGCTCCCCAGCTCATACTCCTGGGGCTCCCAGAGACTCAGTAGTTAGCCTCAGTCAGCCTTTCTGGTGGAACATGAAGGTCACTCTTCTCTCCCATACACCCTGTGGGGAGGGGGCTTTGGAGTTCGGACTTTTACAGTCTGGGCCTAGCCCGACTACAGGCTGGAGAGAGGTGGACAGAGACGGGGCCAGGGACAGGCTGGGGCACTCACTGAGTCCTCTTCACCTCCGCACTGGCAATGGCGCTGATGAAAGGTACCACACGGCCATAGTGCAGCAAGAGCCGCACCAGGGGGACGGCTGCCTCCTGCTTCTCTCTGCATACCTCGCCCAGGATGTGGGCAGCTGACGCTGAGACCGGCTGGGCAGGGGGAGAGTGGGGTCAGGGTGAGCAGCCACCCCTGCACATCCCAGGCCCCTCCATCCCATCAGCGGGCCTACACATGAGGGTGCAAGGCTGCTGCCACTGCTAACCCAGCAGCATGGGGCCCCTAAGCAGACTCTATCTGGGTTACAGCCAGCCATATATCAGCAAATCTGAGTGGCACTGAGCCTGGGGACAGAGGGATGTAGCTCTGGGTGCCCCCCCCTTCCAAGGGGTTACTGGTGGGAAAGAGGCCAGGAAAGGCTGGGGGACATCAACAGTGTCACCAACCAGGGGAAGGAAGCCCAGCAGCAGAGAGGACATAGACGGGCAGGCCTGGACAGGGGCCAGGCATGTTAACAGGGAAATTGATGGGCCTGGTAAGTGGGTGGGACCGCTGAGGAGCAGGAGCCTGGACAGAGGCCAGATGAGTGGGCAGAGCAGTGTTGGGTGTGGCTAGGGCCAAGTAAGTGGGTGGGGCCTGGGCAGGGGTTGGTAGATAGGCAGGCCAGGCTGTTTGCTGAGCAGGGCAGGGTTCCAGGGAGGAGAGGGTTAGAACCTGGACTTAGGGCCCAGCAGGGTGAGCGTGATTCCCACACACACCTCCACATCTGCCGACTTCAGGAGCAGGTCCCGCAGGGGGCTGTAGTAGTCAGAAGAAAACACGTGGTCTTCCGTGTAAACCACATTCAGCCTCAGGGAGCCTAGATCATCAGGCTTTGGGTTCTTGCCGTTGTCTCGGGGCTGGAGGAAGTACCTGGGGAGGACAGCCACAGTGAGGCCATCACTGTCTCTCCAGGTTACTCTCTTCAGGTCCAGGGACTGGAGAGCTGTGGCCCAGGGCTCCCCACAGGCCATGTGACGGTGTGGTCATCCAAGGGTATAGCTGCCTGGGGCAGGCACACAGCCAGACTTGAAAGCTACGGGGTGGTCCAGACAGCAGATAAGCAGAGATGAGAGGAGATGGGAGAGCCTGCTAGGAGGAAGGAAGGCAATGGCCAGCAGGGCCCCACTGCAGCATCTGCCTGTGAGGATGGACAACAAGAACACTGGACAACAAGAACACGGGAGCCATTCTGAGAGAGTGCCACGGGCCTTTTATAAAGGGGCCGGCTGGCTTGCGCTGGCACAGGGATCACTCTGCAGTCCTCAGCAGAACACTCCCTCTGTTTGTCCAGGCTGCACATCCCTCCCTGCCCCACTTCCTGGGCTAGGCAGCTTGAGATCAATCCCTGTGGCCAAAGCAGTCTTTGGTGGGTTTCAGTGGCTGCCTCTGCTGAGGGGCTGGGTATGCCCAGCAGGAGTGGGAGGCCAGGATCCCTGTGCTGGGCTGCCCTCCATCGTAGCATGATAAAGCAGCTTCTGGGGCAGATTCGCCCCCAGTACACACAGTGAAACAATGCACCTGGTGCCAACTGGACACCCGCTGGCATGTGCCTGTATCTTGAGGAAGCATGTGAACAAACACAATAAACCAGAGGTATAGGCCCACACCCAAATGCAGCACCTCTGGAGATCTGCAGAGGTAAAGACACCAAGCAGTGGAGAGCCAAAGGGAGGTGGCTTGGAGGGACAGCGAGGCTGAGACCATAGCTGGACAGATGGCCACGAGGCTGCCCCAGCCACACGTCCTGCAGCAAGGGCTCACAGCTGTCCTCAGCACTAAGCCTGCTCTATTCCCTACCTTAGGCTTTGTGTTACTTCCACTTCAGTGTGCCCAGTGTCACCTATCACCTCTCTCTGGCCTCTCTCTCCCTGCTGAAAAGGCAGAAACTATCTCCAAGCCCAAGCGACTGGCAGCAGGTGCACTGGGCCGAGGGTGGCATGGCACCCTTCCTCCCAGCCTTCTGCCCTTTCTGCCCATGCTGTCCTCCATCCCTGTGGCACCTACCAGGCATCATAGCAGCTGGACTGCTGCAGTACCTTCAGCGGGATCCTCAACTCCCCTAGGAACTCATCACCAAACTTCAGGTTGCTGGCGTTCCAGAGGTCGACTCTGAAAACAAGCAGCACTCAGATCCTGCCCAGTGGGCACCTGCTTCCAGGAGGGCTTGGAGCCCAGCTGCCCATCTGACGTCAGCTGCAGTGATCTCCACGATGCCCACAGTTGTGCTGTGGCAGACACCTGGAATCCTGTGTGGAAGGATGAACAGGGGAGCAGGCAGGACGCAGCCCTGGCTGGCAGCATAGGCAACTGTGGGCCATCACCGCAAGCGACAGAGCCAGACTGCTGCCACTGCTCTGGCATCTGCCTTTACCCTGTGTGACCCATGGCCTCAGATAGGTGAGGGTCTAGGATGTCTAGGGCCTCATAGTGAGCCTGGAGTCTGCCCCAGCACCAGCCAGGCAACTTTCATCTGCTTGGAACAGCAGGTGAAGGCAGCATCTCGTGGGCCAAGTGGCTGGCATGGCATAGTACCTGGCCCAGTGAGGACAGGGGTGCCTATCCTCATCCAGCAGAGCCATGGTACTGGCAAGCCCCTCCCTAAACTGAACTTCTACCTCTGCAGACCGAGTAAGACCTGTGGGAGTCATCAGCAGGACCCTGGGTGGGGTCCCTAGGAGCCAAAGACCACACCGGGGCTCTTTGTGAGGTATCCACACCAGCACTCTTGAAGCTTCCTGGCACAGCAGGGGATGCCCTGACCCTCCTTCCCTGCAGAATGCCCAGCTCCCTGGGACTTGGGCTGTAGGACTGTGTGGTAGGTAGCTGGGTAGACGAAGGGGTTTGCCTGTGCTGAGGAGTCATGAGCTGAGGTGCATGGGATAAGGTCCATCTCATGAGGGTCCAACCAGACATGGTACTTGGGGTGCCACTGTGGGAAGGAACCTTGCCCTCACCAAGCCCCAAAGAAGGGGTAGACAAAAACCACCCAGGATGAAATAGGGCCCCTGACTTCTTACCTAATTTCAAGTTTATCCACATCTTCCTCCTCAAAGTCAAAGTGGGACTTTCTGCTGTAGCTGCAGGGCCTGGTCACCTGGGGCAGATGGACAGAATGCTCCATGTGCAGACCAATAAGACATGTCAGGGAGGGAGGCCGGCGCCCAGCTACTCGAGGACACAACCACAGAGGGAGACAGCAGCGGGTCTGGGCCCAGCCCTGTGTGCTGACCCTGGCTTCTCTGGGACCCATGCGACTGTGGAAAGGCACAGCAGAGGCTGACTCCACTGGGAGGGTTGGGAAGGGAGCTGCTTGGGGCCTGGGACCCTGAGGGCTCTGACTTTGGACTCTGAGGGGGCTTCTGCCCCACCCCAAAGCAGGGAATGCTCCAGGGGCTGGGGAGGCTGGCGCCTCCTGAATCTTCTTCGTGTTCATTATCACCCACAGGAACGTCCAAGAGTCCTGGACACCAGCTCCCCACCCAACAGCCCTAACCCTCAAGAACCTCTTTGGGAGTCCATGCCCAGGGAGGTATCAGAAAACTGAAAGAGCAAACACTGTTTTTCCTCCTAATATTTTAGGGGTTGTGAGCTTCTTAAAACATAAAATCGCCAGCAGGTTCTGGGATTTAGAGGGAGCAGTGCCCCAGCCTCATCCTGCCCACTTTTCAGGGTCAGAAGATTTCAGCTCCAAAACAGAAAACTTTTGTCTATAAACAGACAAAGCTATGCTGCTTACACAGCTTAAACTCTTAAGTCCTAAATGCGAATGTCTGACTAGCAGGGACCACCAGCTCCACAGGCTCCCTGCCTGGCTCTGTCCTGCACGTCCCCGTACCTTGACTGTTTCTGCAGTTGGACCCATCTGACACTGGCCTCTTCTCCATCTGGTACTGGCCAGCATAACACCCAGCCCTGCCTGTCTTGTTCCCACTGTGTCTCCCCTAGAAGCTGACTCCTTCTCAGACTGCAGGTGTCTCTGAAATGCTGCCTCCCCCAGGAGTACCCAGCCTCCTGTCACAACCTATCCACCGAGCAAGACTACACGCTGCCACCCCAGCTCATGCATTCATTGTCTGCCTCCCACTGGTCTGGCCCAGCACCACAACCCCTAGCTGCCTGCCCTCTCCCAGTTGTCTGTGAGGGGTGAAGGTAGCTCTTACAGAACTTCATGTGACTTTACTTGGACACTCAAGGGCTTTTAGGTTATCCTGGCAGAAGGCAGCCTGGGAGTGACTTCCCTTGCTCTCTGGCTCCGCTTCCCCGGGGCTTGCCTTCCCTGGATCAGGAAACTCAGGAAGGGTCCAGGATCATAGCGAGCCTCAGCAGTAGCATCCTAGGCCACAGCTCAGGAGGAGCAAAGCCACTGGGCTCAACAGCAGTCCTGGGCCAGGCCTTCTGGCAGCCTTGTGCCACTGCAGGCCATAGTTCTCAGACTTTTCTGGGGGTCATTAAGTTACCAAGCAGGGGAGATCCACCCCCTCCCAGGACAACAGTGGCTCTTGTCCCTAAGGCTGTGTCCACCACCCTGCTGCAGCCCCACACCCCACGAAAGTGCGGGCTGAGCTGAAACTGAGGCCCTGCCTCCTGCCTACCAGGCCTTGGTTCATAAGAAGTGCTTGGGAGCCAAGGCTGGGAAGGACACCTAGCTGGACGCCCCTCACCCAGACCCATACCAACTCTGCCCCGAGAGGTGCTGGTCCTCTAGCTGCTGGCCCTCGAGCTGCTGTCTGACTCTGCTGCATGTCCCAGAGGCAGCCAGGGAGTCTCTAGGCTGAACCACTTCCCCTTTGCTGCAAACCCTCAGGTTTCCAGTGGAGCAAGCCTTGCTCTGCCCAGGAAGCTGGGGTAGAGCAGCCAGAAAAAATAAAACCTACAACCAGTGAGCCCAGAGCTCTGAAGACCTGGGAGGCACTGACTTGCCACCGTCAGGTAGAACCCAGGCAGCCCAAGGAGCAGCAGCGCCTTCTCTCCAGGGAAGGGGATGTCCCTGGGTGAACGCATCCAGATGGCCTGCGGGCCTGGACCTCTACCCAGGACAACAAGGACTGCTCAGCCCCTTCCTGCTTGGTCTTCAGTGTACTTCCCTGGTTTCCCGACTGGAGCACCAACCTCGAAGTAAAACACCTCATCAAACTGGGGGTTGTTGGTCTTCTTCTTCACTTTTGTCTTTTTGGCTTCTGATCTACAGTCAAACGAGGAAGGGTTAGGCTTAAAAATAACACTGTTAATTCTGAACCTGCCTTAAAATTGAGCTGTCAAATATTACAGCTTTTATTTATCTCATAAACATTTCTGTTTGCCTCCATCTCCAGATAGTATACAAATCAGGAACCTTTATGGAGCCAGAAATACCCAATATGGAGATCACAAAGGCCTTATTCTTCGTAAAGCAATTGCAGACCAATCAAGGAAACCAAAAGAAATAAAAAATGACACATTCCACCCCAACATGCACCTCCTTTGTTCTCCTGCAGGGAGTGCCAGCTGCCTGACTTCTGGGGCTCCCTGTGCCCAGGACCAGAGCAGCACACGGGATAGGCAGGACTGGGACAACTTGCCTGAAAGGTCCAGCCAGAGTCACTGTGGCGTAGGGGTCGCACTGGCCGTTCACTATGGGGAGGCCTTGGCACTCAAGGATGCTGAGGAAACAGAGTATGGGGTCAGGAGAGGCCAGGCAGACCCAGCTCCCTCCCAGCAGGTCTGCGGACCAGAGATGAGTTGGTGTTCCTGAGGTAGGAGAGGCTGTCAGGGGTTTGTACTGCCAAGAACCAACTGCTACAGACGGCACACAGCCTGCAGAGGCTGCTACCCCATTTACCTGGCCATACAGGCACCCAGCTACCCAGACTTGGCAGCAGAGGCCCTGGCCCCTCACTTAGCTGCTGAGTCCCATCTGCAAGAGAAGTCAGATGGTGACAGTTTCTGGCTGTCCTGAAGTTCTGCAATAGTCCCACCAGCATTTCATTGTCATTTCTGTTACTCCTGGTCTGTTTCTGGCTCCTCCCCAGGTTATGGGTCATATTTCCCTCTCCTGGGGGTTGAGCAGGTGCCAGGCATTATGAATTTTATGTGGAAGATCCAGTTTTCTTCTGGGCTCTAGGGACTGTTCAGGTTTTTCCCACTCAGCTGATCACATCACTTCCGTTTCAAGCTTTTTCAAGAATGCTTTTCCTGCTCTAGGATGGTGTAGTCCTCACACAGTGCTGTGCTTCCTGCTGCCTTACCCCAATGCTCTGAGTGGCAATAGGCCCTTTTCTGGCTGGGGGAGGTTCAAAGGGCACCAGTCCCCTGTGAGTACCAGGGAGCCTGTTGGCCTCCACATCACAGACCTGAGCCCCAGGCCCTGCTCAGAGGTGCCAGGTACTAAGCTCCATTCCTTCTCAGAGGGATCACAGTCCCAACCTCAGCATCCCATGTCATAAACAGCTCACACAACAATCCTGGTGGCACGTTTGTGGTCAGAGGAAATCCACGCACACACCAAAACGTCACACACAGAGACAGGTTCACTGGGCTCAGAGGGCTGGCACCAGGCGAGGCAGGTGACCTGTCTAGAACCACAGGAAGCCTGTGACTTCAGGAAGGGTTAGGGATGCCCAGTGCAGTCCTAAACCAAGGCAGAGCCCTCTCTGGCACACAGAGAAGGGGCATGCTTGTCTGTTGAGTGAGAATGGAGACGAAGAGTAGCTGATATGGGGGCACAGACCCTGCAGGACTTGACAGGACAGTGGCTGCATCTCAGTATCTAACCACACACACACACACATACACACATACACATAAAGCTATGTGCATAGTAGACTGGGACTGACCAGCTCCTTCCCCATGGAAACCTGAGGTCCCAGGTTGATGGAGGTTGCCCTTCTCATAGTTGTCCACAAAGTGCTAACCAATCACAGGCAAGGGACACTAAGCCTGCCAGAGATGATGTCTAGGACCAGGGCTCTCTCCTTCTGCACAGTGGGTCTGGAGTGTTCCAGCTGCCCCTTGATGCCTCCTCTAAACTGAGATCCTTGGGGAAGAAGGCCATGGGCGTGGCAGTGGTGACCCTGTCCTATGAGCCATAGGGCAGAACTCTCGTCCTTGCCATTGCAAGCCACGTGGTGAGAGAGGCCAGGAGGGCACCTTGCCCATAACTGCAGGAGGACTGGCAGCCACCAGGGCCTTGGGAGAAGCTGTGGGGTCTAATGAGCTTTGGGGCTCCCAAGTCTGGTGTCGGCCTCCCTGAGCTGGACCAGACCCACATGCCCGTGATGTTTTGCAGCTTCCTCCACGTGTCTCCACATCCTGGATGGGAGCCTTCTCCCGGGACTCCAGAGTCTGCAGCACAGGGCTTGGAACAGACCCAGGTGGGCACAGGGACAGCCCTGCAGGTGCCCACTGCTCCACACACAGCCCCACTCTCCTGGCTGCTCTCCTGCTCTGTTCAAGGAAACAACTTCACATGACTGTGATGCTCAGGCAACAGCCATGCAGATGCCCTGCATTTGGATGCTCCCAGCCACAGCTGGTGTCCACATGGCAGTACATTTAGTTCCTGTTTTTCAGATTAAGAAACTGAGGCAAGAAAGCAAGTCTCTTTGGCTTCTGGCCCAAATTCACTGCTCTTTCCTTTGTGCTGAGCAAACAAAGACCTGGGGATGGCAAAAGGCTCACGTGTCCTGGAAGCCATGGATGCCACCTGTCTGGGCCACCACCAGGCTTCCCCATTTCCTCAACAGAATGGAGCCCAGGCTTCAAGAAGTCTCCTGCCTCAGCTACCCCAGGGCAGGGAGCAGGCTTACTCAGAGGAGAACATTCCACCTGAGCAGGGCTCCTGGACAGCAGGTCCATCAGTGCTAGCGGCTGCTTCAGGGCAGACCCAGGTGGGAAAACTCAGGACCCAGGGCCACAGGCAGGTGACTCATGACCTCAGCCTGAATTCCTGGGGGGTCTGTTGCTCAGAGAGAAGCAGTGGGGGGTCTAGCCCTTTCTATGCCTTGACTTCCACTCAGCACAGCCCCACCTTATAGCTTCCCTAGGAGATTACAGCCTGGCTTGGTCACACCCACACCTGAGCCTGAGAGCCATCTCTGTCCACACCACAGTTTGGGGTCTAGATCCTATAAGCCCAGCCTTAGAGTCTTTGAATATGGCTATAACTACATGCATCCCACAGCACCTGGGATACAGCAAGGAGCTCAGCACAATCAAGAACTTGCATGTGCCCACAGGAGTCCAGGGCAGATGCCCACCTCTCCCTGCCCTGTGCATACTCCATAGCCCCAGCAGTCCCAGGGGCACCCAGCACCACAATGTATGGTTTCACCTGGGGCTGTGGAGCACTGGGGGCCATTGTGGGAGTGGAGGATCCTGCTCATCCACCACCTACCTCAGGGGAGGAGAGTGTGAAACCCCAACAATGAACTCAGCTCTGCACGCACCCTGCTCAGGGGAGTCGCCACCCAATCACACTGTAGCACATGCCTTGCTTAAAGAATGTTTCTGGGAGAGAGAAGCCCCACCTCTGCTCGCTGAGGGTGGCAGGATGGTTCCTCTGGTGGCTTGAATGTGTGCCCAGTAGCTCCTGGGTCAGACACAACCCCCATAGCCAAGTGTTGGTGTTACTGGTGGCCCAGGAGATGACAGGATACCTGAGGTCATGAGGTGGGGCTAGATGCCCCAATGGCTTCATGAGCAGAGGAGGAGACCTGAGCTGCCACCACTGTCCCAAGGGGAGGCCTTAGCCTTGGTGGGATAAGCCTGAGGCCCTCACCAGAACCAAGGGACACATCAGCTGCTCTATGCACATCCCCTGGCTAGGGCACTTTGTTACAGCAACAAGAACAGACTGCAGCGGCCCCATCACCGGTACTTGTGCCTGCACTCCTGACACAGAAGACGCCCAGCCACCCTTCTACTTGGGCCATGTCCCGTTGTCCCCACCTGGGCCCACTGTGCAGGGAAGAGGCCAGTGAGTTCTGGGGGCAGTGAATGCAGGGGTGTCATGCTTGGCACCCTCAGGCACCCAAGCAGGAAGCAGGGCCTAGGGGAGAAGCATCGCCAGAACCCCAGCCTAGACCTGCTGCCCATGGTGCACATCTTACCGCGCAGCGAGCTTGTGGCAGACGGCGCCCGTATCAGTGATGACTTCACTCAGCCTCAGCTCCAGGTGCACCTTTCCCTGCAAAGGACAAGGGAAATTCGGAGCAGGGCACAGCTGGAAGTGAGGGGGCATGGCCCACGAGAGGGCAGAGCTAGGGTGGAAGGGCACATCTTGTGGAAGGGCTACCCAGTCCCTGTGGCAGCTAGGCTTCCAGCCCACCGTGATGTACACCCAGAGGTTGGGTGCTAAGAGGAGGTCGCTGCAGGCCATGAAGTTTCAGAGTGAGTGGTCCCGAAGTGCCAGACCCTGGCAAAGCAGCCGCAGATGCGCTACATGTCCACTCATGACACACAGCAGTTGGGTCTAGCCCAAGGCAGGCATGGGCAGAGGGAAGGCTCCAGGGACCTTCCTGGCCCACCTTTGCCTCCCCCCAGGAAGGTAGGGGACCCCAAGTCCTGTTCCCATGCAGAAGCTAACATCCTCAGTGCTTCCAGGAGTAACACCCTGCTCTGGAAAGGATCACGAAGGGACACACAGTGTAATGTGCATGTTAAGCCTTCAGTTTTTGTAATCAGAAAGGGAGGCCAAGTTGGACATCCACCAAGGGCCTTGAACCTCCTCTAGGGAGGGACCCTTTAAATGCTGCCTGGTTGTGAGTCCAGGATGCCATGTGACCAGCCAGCCTGGATTAAACTGGTGGCAGCATGAGAACATACCTGTGGACCCATTCTGGGACTTGTCCACCTTCACCTGCTTAGGACCTGCTGGGAGGAGAGGGTGCCGGCCATGGCCATGGTGGACAGAGGGCAGGGACTGGGTTTACCTGTTCTAGCCTCAGGAAAGGCTAGACCTGCCCTCCTGGATCTTCCCCACCTGGGCAAGGCCAAGAGCAATGGATGGTATGGTGCCCAGCGCTGGGACACGAGCATTACTTAGGGGCATCCTGTGGCAACACACACTGCTTGCCATACCCGTGAACAGAGTCGTCCACACTGGGGGATGATTTGGCCTGGGACATTCTGGGCCATGAAGGCTGCTGGGCTCTGCTTGGTGAGCACCTAGTTGCTGAAGCCCACTTGGCTCTCACAGATCCTGCTGGAGCATCCAGCAGCACCTGGCAAGCACTCTGGTGTCCAGTGACATCCCTTCATGTCCCCAGGCATGAACCATGGGCACAAAACAATAGTAAGTCCATTGCCACTAGCCCAGAGGACAAGGCCTCCCTGCTGTTGTTCTGCTCTGGGGTCCTGTGCTGGGCCCAGACTCTTGACCTGCAGAACCTCAGGGACCAGTGGTAGGTGGGGTCAGGAGGCTGGGCACAACCCCTTCTGGCTCTGTGGCTGAATTGGTGACAGCCACGAGGACAGGCATTTGTGGCTCCCTTTCTATACTGAGCCTAGTAGCTCAGAGATTGAGATCACGGCCATGATGCTTGCTGCCCTAAGACGTGGTACTGCTTCCTTAGGCCAAGAGTCCTTTAGGACCCAAGCCAGGCCAACACACAGGACCAAGTGAGCAGTTTGCTATCAGAGGACAGCACTGACCACAAGTGCCAACCCTTACTTTGTAATTCTGTGATCTGCAAGGGTGTCAGGCAGAAGGGCCGAGAGCTAGGTTTTGTCCAGGGTCCTTTGGAAAGCCAGAGACTGCGTGGGGGTGGGGAATGTGGAAGGTCCCACTACCAACAGCACAGTGGCAGCTTCCTTTTCGTTTCCTGTTTTCCCCAAGCAGCCCCTGGCTTCCTGCGCCTTTCTCACTCGGCACACACCATAGGATGGAGGCTTGAGAGGCAAACAGCAACACTGCACATCCTGACTATGGCCCAGGGGGCCCTGCGGATCCATGGGCCAGCACTTCCAGTGTTCTACCAGCACCCAGGGCCCCCTTCCTGCATGAGGTGGAGGTTGGGGCACTACCTCTCATAGGCAGGTGACCCGACCTTAGCACAAACAACTCAGAACAAAAACACTGCTCTTGGGGTCACGCCCTCGGTTTCAGATCAGCAGAAAACACTGCATCCTGGCACACACCTGGGCATGTGGCTTCACAGCCAGGGACAGGCACCACCCTGCAGAGACAGAAGCCTGGCTCTGGTCTCTGCGGGCGCTTGGTTGGGGCAGGAGCTGCAGGGATCTCGTGCAGCCAGCCTCCTTTCTCATATTCACCCCTGCCTTCGATGCCTGCCTGTCTGCAACACTGCCCAGTGTCCCAGCTTTTATTTTGGTTGTGAGAGAAGCAGCAGGTACCACAAAAGAAAGTGCTGTTGGCAGCTTTTCCTTCCCAGTTTATTAAGGGACTAAAGACATCAAGAAGCTAACATGGCCTGGGTCACAGATCAGTGGTGAGTGCTTGCCTGCAAGGCTCTGGGCTCCACTCCAGCTCCAGAGAAAGAAAGTTGAAGCAACAGGGAAGTGAATAGCATCATGAAGCAAGCAGGGCTGACTGTTGTCCCCTGATCACCTCACCCACACAGAGCATCGCTCAAGCTCACTGGGCTGCACTGTCCCTGCCAGACATGTGTGGAAGAAGAAGCCTCTGTGTCCTCTCAGTTCCTCCACACAGGAACTCAGCTCAGGATCCAAATGGAAAGGCAGATGAGAGTCCTCAAGTGCTTGGAGATTAAGCAATGCACTTCTAGGTATCACATGAGTCAAAGAAGCCTCCAGAGACACCCTTACAGCTGTGTCTACATGTCATCTCAAAGTAGTCACAGGTGGGGCTTTTTCAGAGGTGGCTGAATCTAGAGTCTGTGATTGAGCTCAGCAGCACAGCGCCTGCCTGGCAAGCACAAGGTTGTGAGTTCAATTCCCGGTACTGGAAGAAAAAATAAAAACAAAAAAACCCAAACAAAATAGAGTGTGTGATTGATTCTTGCTGCAATGCTAGGATTAAGGGTGGGTGATTACTAAATCAGTCCACTGATTAAGTTGGCACTACCCTAATCCTAGTAGCATCAATACGATATAAGGGACAGAAAGAGATTTATTTTCCCCTCTTGCTTGCTTTGCTACCTTCTGTCCACCATCAACTGTTCTCCTCTGTGATGTTTGTCTGCCATGTCACTCTGCCTTACAGCTAGCGGATTGTGGACTGACACCTCTACAAACTGTGAGCTAAATAACCCTTTCCTCTCTTAACTTGTAGGTGTTGGGTATTTTGTCTCAGCAATGTGAAGAGTAACTAAGACACTTAGATGAAGTGTGTAACAAAGGAAAATAAAATAAACTTAGAATGTGTGGGACGCAGCAAAAGCATGGCTGGGAGGGAAATTCAGAACATAGCCAAACACACAGAAAGGAAGAAAAATCAGAATCAATGATTTCCACTAGAAAGGAGGTTAAATTCACAGAAAGCAAAAGAAAAGAAATAAAATTTAGATCAGAAATCAATGAAACTGAAAACAGGAAATCAGAAAACCATCAAGACCAAAATCAGATTCTCTGAACAGATCAACAAAGAGATAAACCTCAAGCCAGGGTAACCAGGAACAAAAGAGAAGCCGTGGCTTTCTAAGATCAGCAGTGAGAGGTGCCAGTGAGGACCAAGGCCTTGCCTGATGACAGCTGTGCATCAGCACAAGCCACAAGAGGGGTGGGCAGGGCTGGGACAAGGCCTCTGGGCCTGTTAGTTTTCCTGTAAACTTAAAACTGCTCCGAAACCAGAGTTTGTTAGTTTACAAAGAACCCCTACTTTTCTCAGGAAGGTCCTCCCCACACAAGGGCTACTCCGAGAAGCAGGAACAATCCTGGCCCAGCCCCAGACTGCTATGGGCTCCATATGGGGGCCTCCCTCTGACCTGTCTCCACCTAAGTGGCCACTGGTTCTTGAAGTGAGAAGATGGAGCAGAGGGTAAGATGAAGACTAGGAAGGTAGAGCTTGGTCTTCTGCACCCCCTCAAGCCCTCAGAGCCATCCAAAGGCCTAGGCCCTAGACTAGGGACATGTGCCATTGTCATTCTGGGTTGTCGGACTCACGAAAGGCAAAATCCCCCAAATTTCTACCCCATCACTGGCTCTTGAGCCATATACCTCGAGGGTGGTGGCTGCTGATCCTGCATGCATCCCAGGCCAGTTTATACACATGGACTGTCCTGGAGGGGGAGACAGGAGCACGCTTGGGACCTTTAGAAAAGACACCAGTTCCAGAAGAAGCAGGCCATCATAAGCTGTCTTTCCCCATTCCTGTGATGCTAACCAGAGTGTGATGGTCTTTGTGGACATGGGTCTCCTTGTGCCATACAAAGCAGACAGATGCAGGGAGCCACAGCTGCCCTCCACCCAGTAGGAAACTATGAAAGTGACATTTCAAAATGAGAGGTGGCTGAAGAGCAAAAATGTGATTTCAACTTAAAGGTCAGACAGAGAGGCAAGAAGCTGCCTCCTTATCCCGGTTACTTTGTAGGTGAGAAACTTTCAGAATGAAACACCAGATAAGCACTAAGTGTAGCACAGCACCCATCAGGGTCCTTCCAAGGGTTCTTCACCTCTCACCACCCAGGCTCCCAGGAGCCCAGCAGGGCTGGGTCCCAATCTTTATCACAAACTCAGCGGAGGGCTGGACCTGCCTTCCATGCTGTTAGGAAACATCTCGCCAGCCACAAAACTCCCATGTGTGTCCAGTTACAGCTCTGTGGTGATGCAATGGTTCCAAATCATGACTGTGGCAATGACACAAATCTACACACAGGATGAAGCTGCCCAGAGGATCCAGTAGCCAAGCAGTGGACATGAATTGTGGTGAGCAAATACAAAAACTGACCTATCTATGCACTGAATATAACTCAGCCCAAGAGGGAAGGGAATCCTGACCCAGGCCACACCTGATGAGTGGACAGACACCAGTTCACACAGCAAGGGCTATAGGTCACTCATGTGAGGCCCCATGTCCACCAGGTAGAGCAGCCATGTCCACCAGGCAGAGTGGCAGGTGCTGGGCATCAAGCTCCAGTGGGGGAAGATGGCCAAGTATGTTGAGGGATGATGATGAAGGATACACAGCCATGTGAATGTACTAGTGCTGCAGAACCAGACTTAGAAATGGTTAAAACAGGGGATTTGCCATTGTGTTTCACCACAATAAAAAACTGGGGAAAAAATTACATAGAACACACACCCATGCAAAGTGGTGAGATCAGAACAAAGTCTATAGACTGTGAACTCACAGAGTTACGAGGTGGAGCCCTGGGGACGGGCCCTCTGATGTCTGTTCTTCCGGAAACACACAAACTTGTTGGTCATGATTCCCTGTCTAACATCCCTTGGATCTGTAACCATTTCAAAACTAAGCAGGCAAAAAATAGGAAAAGACACACTTGCCAATAAAGCCAAGCAAATCTGGGAAATGCCACCAAGAAGTGGTCCTGGGGACGTCTGCAGCTGTGCATAGCACAGGTCTCATCCTGGTGCTAGAGCTGCAGGTGTGGATGAGGCTGAGAAGAGGATGCTGCATTCTGTAGCCCATCTTAGCTGAACTCTGAGGTTCTCAGCCCCAAGCCAAGCATGGGCAGGGTGGCTGCTGGCCACTTGCACCATCTTAGGCTCTGCACTCCGATCGGGGTACAGTTGGTTCTCCATTCAGTATGGTGTCCAGCATGTAGGCTATGGGCCCACGTTTTCCTGGGAGGCACAGCTCATAGGGGAAGCACGAGTCCATGTGTCTGGTGAGGGGCAGGGACTCAGGCCCAGCTCAGCCCAGTCCTTGATTCTGCCTGGGCCTCTCCATGTTGTGGATGGGCTCTGCCAACTCCAAGGACAGAACCCAGGGCCATGGGAATCTCAGTAGCCTAGGACCTCAGCAGTGACCATGAGCCCAAGCCTTTACCTGTGGAAGCCAGCTGAGCAAGAGGGTCTTGAGGACGGACGCAGGCGGGCCACACGTAACACGGAGCATGGAACTGCTTTCACTGATGTCTTAGGCAAGTCCTTGCAGGTACCTATTTAGGTGATCTGTCTGTGACACCACCTACCAGGTGTAAAGTTGCACCCAATGTGCCCCTCAGCTGTATACACATTGGCCCAGCCTGCAGGGAACTTACTTTACATAGGAGATAGCTTGTAGGGGATAGCCAGGCCATAGCAGCCTGGACACCAGGCTTACAGCTAGGGACAGTTCCTGCCAGTCACTGTGTTGACAGGGAGGCACCTGCAGTGTGAATGCCTGTGTGTGCACTGCTGGCTGCTCAACTGGGTAGGGCCCTCTGTAGCTGCTGCTTATCCTGGGCCAGAGCTTAGGGTGGCCCATGGGGTGGTGACAGTGTGGGCCCAATGTGTGACTCAATGTACCCCTTTACAGGCAGCCTGAGAGGACCTCAGCTGACATGTATGCCCCTGCGGCAGCTCCCTCAGGGCCTAGTACCCACACCTGTTCTGCAGGCACCCAGCATTGCAGGTGCTGGGGTACTCAGTCCAAGGAGCCCGGTGGAGGATAGGAAGCTGGGGACTAGGTCCTTGAGCTTGAGCCCTGCTTTAACTCCCCATAACTGCCTGTCATCTGGTCTGCTCTTTACCTTCGCTGATTTCCTGCCCTGTCCCTTTATCTGAGTTTGAATTTATGTCTTCTGCCTAAAAGTGCAGCAATAACCAAAGGAAGAAAAAACTAAGAAGCTTTCATCTAGAATCTCAGCACAATTCGGAAAGTGCACATTTCCCAGCTATTGTGCCTGTGAGGCCCGAAGCCTGAGCTCTGTCCTCACCTTGGACTCAGCCCACCCCAGCCTCACCTGCACTTCTGAGTCAGCATCCACGTGCTGCAGCTGGAACCAGGTGTCCCTGTTGTGGTACTTCTGCAGGTCCTCCTTCCTGATGGCCACCTTCCCTGGAAGCACATGTGGAGAAAACTCAGAGGACACTCAGCCCATGGGGACAGGCACTCCACTGGCTATCAGACCCACAGGGACACCAGGCTAGGCCACAGCCCATCCTGCAAGTTCACTGCATGTAGCATTCCACGTTTCAGGGCACCCCTCACCGTTGCTCTGTGGTCTCTTCAGAATCTGCTGACATAGACACACTGCCTGCCTGTATACTACCTTCCTGCCCCATGTGTCATCTCAGGCAGTGCGCTAGGCGCTGAGAATGGCCTGCCAGGACCAGGGAGGGGGATGGTGGTCACAGCACCTGCCTGTCTATGTGTCCTCTTCTCCAGACAGAGCCAGAAGCAGAACTTATTTTGCAGGTGTGTGATGCTTCGGTAGGAATGTTTGTTGACAGAAGCTACACGGTGGAACACATGTGTGTATCTAGACACATGCATGTACACACACACATAGCATGTGTGCATGGATGGCAGGTATGCCTAGAGGACAGGGGCCTTGATAGCTCCTGTAAGCTTTGGGTCATTCACAGTGACAATGGCTATGAGGTACAGCTGGGGTGATCTGCCCTTCTGCCACAAATGTGGGTCTCACCTTCAGGCCAGGGGACAGCTCATCATGGCCAGGGCATGGCCTGTGAGGCCCGACTTTAGAACAGCCTGTTGTGGCTAGGTGACACCTGGTAGGACAACCTGTCCTAGGCAAGGGACACCTGGAAGGACAGCCTGTCTCAGTCAGGGGACACCTGGAAGGATGGCTCATCATAGTCAGAGGACACCTGGAAAGACAGCCTGTCCCAATCAGGGGACACCTAGAAGGACAGCCATCACACCTAGGGGAAACACAGCAATGTGGCCCATCACAGCTGGGAACATTTGGAAAGACAGCCTGCCATAGTCGGAGGGTTCCCTCCATGTAGCAGTCAGAAACACAGGGCTTGTCCAAGTCTCCTTCCTCCCTTCACCATCCTATTCCTGAGGGATGCACCTTGATTTCTCCACTGCTGGTCACACACCCCTGGCCACTCTGCAGCCTGCTGAGAAGGCACTCTCCCTTGTGCTGTGCCTCCTCTGAGAGCTGCTGTGGGCTCTTGTGAAACTCCGAACTTTGCCTCCAGTGGGATACAATTTTTTATTTTCAAGTCTCACAGGGATAAGGTCAAAGTTTGGTAAGACTGAGCTGGGTGACCTATCTCTGTGAAAAAAGAATAATGATATTGTCAGGCTCTGTGAGAAGTCCAGCTGGAAGATGGGTCACTTCTGAAGTCTGAAATTCCAAGGACAGCCTTATTTCCCATTCTCGCGAGCTGAGCCAGCTCCAGGCACCATTCTGTTTAACGCTCATATGCATCCTGGAACTCTCATCACTACTGGTCTCTTTCTAGAAATACTCCATTTAATTTTACAACAGCAATAGGGAAACACAGAACAAAATTCCAAACCTTCCAAAAGATATAAAACTGTCAAGAATGAGTCTCCCCCTAGCTCCCAGCTTGGGGTCGTCTGTCACCCATGTCCAGGCCATCTGGAGGTCTCGCAGTGGGCTGCCTTGAGGGAGTGGAACTGTGCTCCCAAGGTGGGGGCAGTGCAGAACCGTCCCACACGCATGTTCCTTCACAAGGCTGTCTCCTGCTTCTCTGCCACATTGAGACGCAGCCAGGCCCTTGTCAGACGTGAGCCACACCAACCTTTCTACTATAAAGTTCCAGCCATGGGTATTTTGTGACAAAACCCAAAACAGATCAGAACACCTGTTACCCAGGTGTAGGGAGTGGCTAAAGCTGGGGATCAATCACACATGCAAGGCGAGTCACAAAAACAAGCTGTTCCAGCTTAGAGAAGGGAAGGTGCTCAGGAGAGCCAAAGTTGCTAGGCAGAGGGGTTGAAATTGACATCAACCTCCTGAGAGTATAAATAAACTGCTAAGGTGGTTGAGCGGTTCCTTTTCCTCTCAGCCACAGAGAGGGCTCCACCCGACCTCAGCTTTCTGTATATTGTCTCTTATCTTTATTTCTCCACCCTCTCGACATCCCCCCACAAAAAACTTCAGGAACTGCACTTGATATGGCATATGGCACCTGGACAAGGGACTAGGGTGTGAAGAAATAGCGGGTGAGGGGATACTTCTCATTGTGTGTGCAAAAGGGGGAGAAGTGCATTGATAGCGTCAATATTAATCACAAAGGTGTATGGACACTGGTATCATCAGGTGTAAAACATGGGGCAAACAGTTCTCAAAGAACATGTATATAGAAATGATGTATATAGATTTATGTAGAAAAGCTTGTTGTATTCTTGATTCCTGTATTACTTCTGTGGATTTTGTATTAGGGAGTGTTTTAATGGTTGTAAGTTTGTTGGGATGACCACAAAGGATTTGGCTTGGAACACTATTTTAAACTCAAATCCTGAGCAGAAAAAAAGATGGTGGAACAGCTCCTCCAAAAGAGCTTAAACCCTTAAGGAACTGGAGCTTAAGGAGCTTAAGGAGCTGTGGGAGACAAAAAAGAAGTAGCTAAAGCATGTTTAAATCTGGAGGAGTTATTTATTGTGGAAGGGAAATTTTTTGACTTGTGTGTGGATCAGGTCGTCTATGCAGCTGGCTCAGCACAGCAGTGTCGCAGCAGGAGGGGATGGGTCAAACACAGAGAGGGCCTCGCACTCCAGTCCTAGGCTGACTCAGCCAGGCTGCCCCAGCACACCTGCCAGCCATGCCCATGGCCCCTCCACTCAACACTCAGCTCGGAGCCATAAGAACCACAACAGCCCACATCAGAGGAGGGAAAAAAGCAGTGGCTATAGCTGCAGAGCTGTGACTGCTGCATCCCCTGGGGAGGTGGGGGCCACCCCTGGCAGCGAAGTGGGTATTGACCCCCTCCAGGTCACAGACACAGAGGGGTTGGTGCCAAAGGGTGGGGCCGAAGGGAAACAGTTCTCCCCTCAGGCTGATGAGCCGGGGCCAGCAGGGGAGCTTGCCCACAGCCCCAAGGTGGCAAGATGGGAGCCGTGGCCTGAGGTGGGAGTGGCAAGCAGAAGCCTTAGTAAAAATACAGGGTTTTTTTTTTCCACACTTAAGACTGACAATGGCCCAGCCTACACAGTCCTGCCTTCCAAACGTTTTGTACAACTTTTCATATTTCCCTTACTACAGAAATTCCTTATAATCCTCAAGATGTAAAAATTGTTAAACATACTCACTGTATGCTCAAAATTTAATTACAAAAAACAAAAGGGGAAATCAGTCCTTCCCTACAAAATTTACACCTCCTAATAGACCTTACTCAGCATTGCATACTATTGAATTTTAAAATAATACTAGGGATTAAACTACAGCAAAAATACAATTCAATCAGGTAAAACAAAAAAAAGCTAAGAAGGGTCCTTTGGAAAGATCTTCATACTGGACAATGGAAGGGACCCAGCCCACTGCTAATTTGAAGCTAAGGGTATGCTTGTGTCTTTCCAGAGGATGCTGAATGGCCTATCTGGGTGCCTATCTGGGTACCACAGCATGCTGTCCTGCTGTACCATGGACCCAGGCCTGGAAAAGGAGCTGATTCTACCTTTCAAAAAGCTGATGCTCAGTCCTGACAGTGATACCTTGAAGACTGCTCTACAGCCAATAGACTAGGGTGGGGCTAGACCCAACCTGGGGCCAACTGAAGAAATTGACCCAGGGTGCCCAGGAGATTGTAATCAAAACTGGGAATCAAAGGTCTAAGTCGCTGGTAGAATGTATAGAATCCTATCACCTACTGAAAGGTGCCAATATTCTTCAAACAAAATACAAAAAATTATACATTAATTATAGATAAAAGATTTTGTTCCTTCCAAATTCTTCTTGTAAGAGATCTCTGTTAATTGACCTATATACAGAACAAAAATTCTGACTAGTCTATTTACAATTACAAACTTCTAAAATTGTAAAAGGTTATCATAATTCAACTTTGCCAAAAATATATTTGAGTGCACTCTGGTGTTATAGGCAGATTGTCTGTGTATGCTTTTTTGTCTATTTGTCATATCTGTGAGCAGCCGTTTTTTATTTGAACTCAACAATTTTTCTCTTTTCCTTTTTTCTTTTGCATTTTTGGATCATTTGTTCGTAATACAATTTGGGTTATCCATTTAAAAGCATGCTTCCACCTGGGCTGCCAACTGGTCAAAATGATATCAGATTTGGTTTTTTCACAAGTTGTCAAAAATTATTAAGATAATTAAACAAAAATCTCTTGAGGTATGGAGAGACTATTGGACAGAACTTCAATTGATGAATAAAAAAGGAGCTGCCTGGATAATGATCCAGTTCTTATTTATTAATAGGAAGCCCCAATGATCTCCATAGCCTTATGGGAGACACCCCAATAAATGCTATTAAAAATACATTATTGTGATATGTTTACATTGCTCATTCATCCAATGATTAAGTTTTTTAGATAATAAGATTTTTCATTTAAAGATGCTCTGGTACAAAGGTTTTCATATGGCTATGATGATTGTTACTGTTTTTGTACTGTTTTGTTTTTATTTTTGTCTTTTTTTTGAGACAGGGTCTCACTATGCAGTTCAGGCTGGCCTTGAGCTCACTTTGTAGCCCAGGTTGGTCTCAAACTCACAACAATCCTCCCTGCCTCAGCCTCCTAAGTGCTGGAATTACAGGCATGTTTTTGTAGTGTATTGAACATATTCATGCCTGCAGATGTGCGGGTCTTCCAAAATGTGGAACAGGGATGCTTATAGTGATAGCCTTTTCTTTCAGATTCACACATCTGTCTTTAACAAAAAATTATATGATGTACAACCCATTAAAGGACAATAAATTAGGTAAAAGTTTCTTGTATATTAAATAGAGAT
Source organism: Chinchilla lanigera (assembly GCF_000276665.1). Classification (NCBI taxonomy): domain Eukaryota; kingdom Metazoa; phylum Chordata; class Mammalia; order Rodentia; family Chinchillidae; genus Chinchilla; species Chinchilla lanigera. Next base: position 190,122 of record NW_004955404.1, on the reverse strand, counting down.
GATTAAAAGAGTTATGCTATATCAAAATGGAAGTTTAAGTATGCTATAAAATGTCATCATGTTTGTTGTGCTGCAATATTACATATGGCTTTTGATTTCTAATATTCTGTGCAAAATATGTAACTGTAAAATATGTAAAATATGTTAACATTCTATAGGGATTCATATATTAGAACACCCATGGTTGTTAGAAAATAATGATTCCATTTTATGTTCCAAGGTGCTTGATATTTAGATAAAATAGCAATATTAAGTTTACTGCCTTCATTACAATGTAATGTCATTAATCTTCTGTATGTTCAACAACTGAGGTTTGAAGACCAAAGACTAGAAAGATAGATGAGCTAACAAGATAGCCAATATTTTGGCCCCAGCCCTCCAAGGTCAATGAAGACCCAGGACATAAGTAAGCCACTGCTGGGACATCCCATAACTTATTGAATCCCTGGTTTTCTGACCAAGGAGATTGGGGGACCATAGAGGAAAGCAATCAGTGGTGTATAGTGTGCCTAAGAGGAGTCACCAGGAGAGAAAAGTCTTCCAAGCTTTCACAAAAAGAAACTTGATCAGTGGGCCATCTCCAGAACAAGCTCACAAGGCAGTTTCTCTCAATTTCAGCTTCTCCAACAGGCTGAACTTGACACAGAGGGGCACCTGGTCCTGGGAACTGGTGTGCTTGTTACATGCAGCATTGTGAATCCACATGCTGGTGACAACGGCTAGAGCTTTATTTTTAAAGACTTCTCATTTTGGGGCATATTCAACCTGCCTCTGTGGGTTTGGCAGCCTTCTTTCTTCACCTGGGCCTTCACCCACTTCCTTAGCAGCTTCTAAAGCTCTTTACTTTCTGCTTCTAGATTGCCACTGAACACATGTGCAGGCATGATATGACACCACTTGCACTTGGCCTTGTCCACTGCACTCCTCACTGGATGCAGATGCACATGGCATGACCCAGAGTGGACATCAGTCCTTACAGTGCTGGTTGAGGGATGTCATACTTGGGGTACACAGTGGTCAGCCACACTGAGCACTGAGTCCTGAAGCCCTGAGGGATGAAGTCTATATCTGTGTCAAGGACTCCTGGAAAATGGTGACACCATCCCAGTGCCTCAGGGACACCCTGGAGCCCAAGAGTAGCCCACATCCTCAGAGAGCACATGGCTGTGGACCGCTGGGGTCTAGGTGCCAGCTGGTTACATCTGCATCCTACCATCCCAGCCAGGACAGACATGCACATAAGGTGGGGTCAACACTGGCCAGGCAGCGCTTGCTCCACCTTGTGTAGTACCTGCTGTCCCACATGCTGGGAAGCTGTACAGCTGGAACTCCAAGCTGGAATGGAGCTCATAGTCTGGGTTGGAGCCTGAGAAAATTGCAGTGCAAGGGCCCAGGCCCAGGTTTCAGTAGGCCACCAAGGCCACATGGGAAAGTCCCCACAGGAAATGGCAACTTTGGTTGCACTTTCCAGCAGTGGAGGTGGCAGGAGACCAACAGTAAGTGGCTCCCTTGACAGGATTTACACATTTGACCCTGCAACTACAGGAAACCCCTGCCCAGGCCTCGCACAGACATCAGAAGCCAGGCCCACTTTTCCCTGGCATGGTGACCATCAGCCAGCTGTGCCTTCTCAGACTTGTGGGACTGAGGAACATTTGGGCCTTCTCTCTCTTCCCAGGTCATGCTGCAGAGTGACTCAGAGGCCACCAGCCCAACAAGTTGGGGTTTTCCCACACTTTGGTGATGGAAGCCATAGCTGGCTGGGACCCAGGAACCACAAGAAAGGGAGGATGGTCCTCTGCCCTGGAGCCTGACCTACAGGCACACAGCCCTGTGCAGATGAGGACAAGGACAGGTGCCAAGGCTCAGTGCCTGAGCACAGGGGACAGCAGGTGGCCTCCTAGCAGGGCACCAAGAAGGGAGATGGCGCCAGAACCCATAGGACAGGGCAGACACCTGACAGACTATCCTCTACCAGGGACTCTGGTATATCCTACTGGCCCACATGGTTTCCTTTTTTTTGTTGTTGTTTTTTTGAGACAAAGTGTCACAACATAGTTCAGGCTGACCTTGCACTAACTGTAGCCCAGGATCCCCTCAAGCTCCTGGTGATCCTCAGGCCTCAGCCTCCCAAGTGCTGGGATTACAACTGTGCACCACCATGGCCAGCAAGTTTTCCTTAAAACTCACTGCTAAGAATAAAGAACCAGGGCCCTCAGAGGTTTTCTTGGAAATGGCCGCTCCTTGGGCAGCACCTGAGTTCACAGCTGCCCTAAGCAGAAGTGTGGAATTGAGCCAAGAGGATGGTCTTCTCACTCCCACTGTGGGCTGCACCTGGTGGGGGCTACTTTCAGACCCCCAAACACAAACCAGCTCCATCCTTCTCCATGCTCCAAGCTATGTTTGGTGCATCATCAGGGGAGCACATAAGAAATGACGGGTGTCCACGTCACACTGAGCCCAGAAGCAACTGGACATCAGGACCTGGGCTCCAGGTGAACTTAGGTGGTGCCACTCGGACAGTTTGACTGCAGCATCCACTCAGACACTGAGGCCACTTGAGGAAGGCTCAAGGATGAGACCAGGAGACCACAGGGTAGCATGTGCACTAGGCTACTACAGGCTCATCACACAACTTCTGGCAGAGTGGCAGGATTGCTGCCCCTTAAAGCCAGCAGGAAACTGACGCTTCAAGACCTAAAGGGCTTAGCCGGACTTGGTGCAGGCCTGTGGGGCCCTGAACCCTCTCAGCAGCCCTTCCCTTGTCTCCACTGTTGGGAGGAGTCAGGGCCAAGGGGTGCTAGAGGTGAAGAGGGGCTTGGAAGAGCCCTTGAAAATCATCTGGGAACAGCCCAGGGAACGCTGTCCCTAGCCTTGAAGTGCTGCTCCCATCCAGCATGGTCTGGACTCTGAAATGAGACCTTGGTGTTACACTCTTCTGCATGTTGTCAAGTAGCCACAGGACACAGGAAGACAACAGAGGCCACAGACACCAGGCCAGGCTGGGTTGGCAAGTGCCCAGGCCACTGTAATGACACAGCTCCATGCAGAACCACCCAGGATGGCTTCCTATCAAATATGCCAGGATTCCCATACTAAGTCATATGAGTGCAGGTGCTCAGGGGATGCCCCACTTCTCCCAGAATGAGATCCTGTTCAAAAGAAATAGGAAAAATGAAGACAAGACTCATTTAAGTACCTACCTATGATGGAATCCCTCCGGAAAACGTCTCTATCAAAAATGTAAAATGACAGGTGGCGAAAACTCCGAGGAATTTCACAGTAAAAGTCCTCTCCGTAAAAAGGGCTGGACAAACAAACAAACAAAATGCAACATTATTAGAACTTACACAAAAGACTGCTTGTGAGGGTTGTCACTGAGAGGCCATGCCAGACGCTGTCCCAGCACACAACTGTGACCTGGGGTCACTTGCCTGTGTTTCTTCAGTCAGACAGGAAATGGCCTCAGCAGGGCGCAGACTGCAAAGGCCTGGTGGAACAGCCCATGTTCCCCTCAAGGGCCCAGGATGGACTTCTGTGCTTGGCCCAGCCTGAGCTCAGGGAATCAGAGCTCAGTGTGGAGCCTAGCCATTCACAGAATGATCTCTATGACAGATGTCCAAGTCTAACACAGACCCCAGGATGGCTGCAGGGCTCCTGGTGACTGGTGTACATGGTGTGGTTGTGCTCATGTGGGCATCGACAGGAAATAGCCTTCCAGGTTCATCATGCTCCTGTCCTTGCAGAGACCCAGTGTGAAATCCCACCTGAGCCCAGGGGAGAGGACCCTGCTACAGAGCTGACCCCACTGCTCCACAGCTCAGCAGCCCAACTTGAGTCACCCCACAGCTGCACAGCTCACAGAAGGGCACCCAAAATAAACTGAGGCTCTGATTAAGGGACAGAAAGTCAGTGGGCTCGGCCACTACACAAACCTCCCTATTGTTCTGGTCCTACCCAGGTCAGGGACAGGAAACGCTGGCTCAAGACACAATGATACCCTGCACCCTGGGAGCTGTTCAGGAAACAGAGCGAGTACTCCAGGGCAGACACGCCTACTCAACTTGCAATCAGATACATTCTAACTCCTTGCATGTTTATGGCTAATGTCCAAGCAGGAAATGTAAATTATTCAGGCAAGCACTGAGGCAGCATGTCACATTCTGAAGAAGCAGGAGCACAGGGTTCCGGGATGAGAGTAGCCACATGCCAAAGAAGACTGCTAGCTCAGCCACTGTGCACACACACACACACGCGTGTGCACGCACGCACACACACACAGAATGAACTCAAAGCATCACACAATGGAACATGAGTCTACAGCTGCTTAAAGGAAAATGGAATCCATCTGTACCCTGAAGCTGGGGAAGATTTCTTAGACATGACACCACCAGGGTGCCGTCCAGAGTATGTAAAGAAGGCTTAAAACGCCACAGTAAGTCGACACATATTTCAATTATTAAAAAAAGGCAAAAGATTTGAACAGTAAAGAAATCAGTCTTCTTTGGCATGTGGCTGCTCTAAACCGGAAATACACATTAAACCAGGAGACAGAGTGATTCTTCCATGGAGCTTCTGGTGTGTCACACTGCTGCCAGTCCAGGGAACCGGAGCCCAGGAGACTTGTCTCACCCCTCAGACCCCATCTATGCAGACAGCTCTCTCTTGCACTTCACTGGTTTTTCCCTCTGTTTAATTTGGTTAGACAAGGGTGAAGTTGGGTTGAAAAACCATTTCTTTTTTTTTTTTTATTTTAAAAATAAAAGGAGGAAAACATTAACAGACAACCTTTTACAAAATAGCAAAAGAACAGTACAGACAATACAGAGTTACAAACAAAGTGGTAGGAAATTAACAATGTTTGTTGTATTACATATTGATATCTTCAAAGTGGTTTCTCATGAAAACAGATAGAGACATGCAATATTGATCAATCAAGGACTCATTGACAGTTTCTTTCAGCAAAGAAATAGAAGACAGTAGAACAACTATGTTAACTATCCTGCGTATACATACGAAAAACCACTTCTTTTTTTTTTTTTTTTTTTTTGGTTTTTCTCCGGTACCGGGAACCGAACTCACGACCTTGCGCTTGCCAGGCAGGCGCTTTGCCGCTGAGCTAAATCCCCAGCCCCTGAAAAACCACTTCTTTGTAATGAAAACAAAGGGAAATCTAAAATGCTGAGACTGGGACATTTTGGGGCAGAAAAGTAGCATTGTCTTGTCTTCCCATGAACACAGGATGCCTGAGGGCTCACTCAGTGAGCACAGGTTAGGAAATACTGTTAGGAAATCTCACATCTTTAGCATGCTCCCAGCCTTTCCACACCTGTAACCTGCTTGGACCTGCTGGCTGTGGGTGGACAGCAGGCAAAGGGCGTGGGAGAGCTGCAGCATGGTCATCCTCCTGTGAGTGCTCAGCTTGCAGCTCTCCGCTGCTCTCTGTATCTAAGGCCTAGGAGACACTGTGAAATTGAGGGCATAGTCCAGGAAAACCCAAAACTCTGGGGGAAGATCCTCCAGTGTCAAAGGGTCAAGTGTGTGCGCATGCATGTCTGCCTGTGGCCTGTGTAAAATGTGCATATGCCCAAGAGTACAAGTATATGTGAGTATGAGTACATCCATGGACTTATATGCATGTATATGTGGGTGCTTGTGGACAAAGGTCTGTGGATGTGTATAGGTATGTGATGTAAGCATATGTGTGTGTGCATATTTGTGTCTGTGGGTATGAGTACATGCTCATGGGCATGTGTGCACACAAGTATATGTATATCCACAAGGGTGCATGTTCTTATGTGTATGATCCCCTAAGTATGGTGTGTGTGTCTGTGGGTATATGTGCTTGTGTACATGTGCCCCTGGTGGAAGTATGTGTGCACATGGGCACATATGTTGCACACATGCAGAATCACTACTGGACAGTGAAACATCTCAGTGCACTGAATTTGTGAGGACAAGCAAGCCCACCTGCCCCTTATGCAGTCACAGGTGCTAGAAGGTGAAGTTACTCGGGAATAGGAAAAGCACCCTGTGCCACCCATGGGCTCCTGGGCACAGCCTGACAGGGTGTAACTCTGGAGAAGACTCATGTCCCACAGGCCATAGCCCCAACCACAGGAAAAATCACTACCAACCGTTAAACCCAGAAAGAGAGCATACAGCCACTGGGTCCCCAGATGTGTGAGATTTTAGGGCTAAGACATCGGCCTCCACAACCCATAAAGCGCTCCTAACAGGTTCATCTCAATAGTTGTTCATAAAACATTTGAGGTTTCTAAAACTATGCAACAGTATCTCTGCTCCTGTACCAACGTGTTGAGGCACCAGCACTGTGCCCTAGACTGTGTGGGAACCAGCCTTGAAGCCGTCATGGGGAGTCCGCCCCTGCTCCTGGCTCCTCTGAGGAGCCCTCCAACTCTGAGCGACAATCTGGGGGACCTCCTGTAGCCATGCAAATGTCACCACACCCAGGGTCCCTATCATAACCACTCGGGCTTGAGGAGTTTGGATGGCGCATTGGTCAGCAACCTGTCATGGTAACAAATCTCAGAGAGAATCAACCTAACAAAGTAGAGGGGTTACTTTGTCTTACAGTGGTGGAGGTTCCAGTCCACAGTTAACTTTCCCATTGCTTTTACCCCTGGTGGAGCAAGACTGATCACCTCATGGCAGGGAGATGAAAGGGGGGAAGAGGAAGTTTTCAGGGTCCCCAAGCCCTCCAAGGGATACCCCCAAACCTAACACCTCCCATCAGGCCTTACCTCCTAAAGCAATGAGAGAAAAGTAACTAAGACATCAGGCATGTTGACTCAGACATGCATCAAACACACATCATATCACATCAGATGTGCATCAGGCACTCATCATAGAGATATCAGACACATAGCACACTTGTGGACAAAGGTCTGTGGATATGTATAGGTATGTGATGTAAGCATATGTGTGTGTGCATATTTGTGTCTGTGGGCATGAGTACATGCTCATGGGCATGTGTGCACACACACAAGTGTGTGTATATCCACAGGCGTGCATGTTCTTATGTGTATGATCCCCTAAGTATAGTGTGTGTGTCTGTGGATATATGTGCAAAGCACCACCCTGGGGACTGAGCCTTCAGCACACGGCCTCTGGGGACACTGCAGAGCCAAACCAGGCAGGAGACTACAGACACTGCCACTGCCTCAACACACTTGTAAGCAAAGAAGAAGAAAACTTCCTGAAGGGCACCTCAGAGCAGTAGGCACAGAGAGCCACACTGCAAGCCAGGCAGCCACCCAACATGGGCGCACACTCTCTGGAGGTGGGTCTGCTGCAAAGCTGCCACACCTCAGAGCCACCCAAGACCCACTAAGGCGTCATCTGGTTATGCCTGCAGCAAAAGCTGTATACCATTGCCTATAGAGCCTTACAACATGGAGTGGTATCAGCCTCATCTGCAGGAATGTTGGGCACAATGTGTGTATGATGCATGTATGAGGCACATCTGATCTGTTTATGATGTATGCTGTGTGTCTTGTGTACAATGTGATGCATGCAGGATGTGTGCAGGATGTGCCTGACATGTATAATGTGTGTATAATGCACATTTGAGGTAGGCACGATGTGCCTAATGTGTGCACAATGTATGTCTGATGTGTGTGCTATGTGTCTGATATCTGTATGATGTGTGCCTGATGCACATCCGATGTGATATGATGTGTGTCTGATGCATGTCTGAGTCAACATGCCTGATGTCTTAGTTACTTTTCTCTCGTTGCTGGGACAAAATATTAGACACCCAAAGTTAAGGAAGGAAAGGTTTATTTAGCTCACAGTTTGTGGAGGTTTCAGTCCATAATCAGCTGGCTCCAAGGCAGGGTAGGTGGCAGAGGAGCAGTTCATGGAAGGAGGAAAACAGCAAAAGCAACAAGAGCAAAAAGGGAGGAGCAGAAACAGCAAGCCTCTTTCTCTCCCTTATATTGTTTGCAGGCTACCTGCCCCAGGGCGAGTGTAGCACTCACACCCATAACTCCAGCATTGAACCATGAATCAATTGCAAATTCTAGAACCCACCCTGATGACTGCATGAGGCTTTTGGGGGGATATCCAGACACAAACCATAACACCTGATGCACATCTGGTGTGTATATGATGTGTGTACTATGTGTCTGATGTGTGTGCTAGGTATCTGGTATGTGTCTGATGTGTGTGCAATATGTCTTATACACATCTGGTGCAGGTATGATACATTTGATGGGTATCTGATGTCTGTATGATTTATGTCTGACATACATCTGATACATGGATGAAACATGGGTGATGCAGGGACCATGTGTGGTGAGAGGTGGTAGGATGACAACACCAGCTGACACAGCCACAAGTGCCATGTGGATCAGAGTCAGTCCTTCTGCCAGCTCACAGGACTGGACACAGCCTGTAGGCCCAGGGGCCTCTCTAGGACACCTGGCACAGACTGCAGCCCGCAGGGAACTAAGCTGCTGCTGGCCAGAGTTCTCTGTTTTTCCAGTTGGACATGGACTGTGGCATGCTAAGTACCTCCCTGAGTCCTTACACTCTAGCAGTGGCCACCTGTGTGGCTTTCTAGGACCTCAGGGGGTCCTGGGCAAGTCCCTGGTCACCCTGCCTTCATTTAAGGCCATCTCCACCAACGATGGACACACCACCCCAGATCACTCAGTATCTGCCGGTTAAAGGGAATCTGTGATCCCATTATCTCTTAGGCTATAAGTGCTGTGAGTGGCTTTCTATTTAGAAGAGACAGTAACCTGTCTCTGTGGTGGTTTTATGAGATCCATGTGTTTTTCTGACATTTCCTCTTTATGTTTTTATCTTCCCCTTCTATTGGATGGGATTCTACTTTTTGTATTATTTTAGGTACCTTAATCTCTGTCAAAGGGTAGAGCCAGCAGCCTCTACCAAAGCCTCCCCGGTGTCACTGCTGAGACACACGGAGGCCACACAGAGCCCGCTCCTCTATTTCAGCAGCCTTGAGGGCGCTGTGTTCCTGCATGCTGCCCCATCTCTGGGAACTCCAGGGAACATCCTCAATCAGCTCCAGAGACTGCATCCTTGCATTCACACAAGGGAGGTTGTGCATCCGCCTGCCTGGGTGGAATTCCTTCCAGAACTTGTGCAACAAAGGACTCTGGTCCTTGGGAACTCTGGGGAACTTCAGGACCAAGCATATTTCCCTTTTCTACATTGGAAACTGAGGGGCTGGGGATTTAGCTCAGCGGCAAAAGCGCCTGCCTGGCAAGCGCAAGGTCGTGAGTTCGGTTCCCGGTACCGGAGAAAAACAAAAACAAAAACAAAAAACCAAAAAACAAACAAAAAAAAATACATTGGAAACTGAGAATCTTGGCACCCGAAATCTTGGCACCCGAAATGTAAGAGGTTGGTAAGCATTCTGTCTTCCACCTAACAGCATTTTCTCTAGTTATTCTGGTCACCTACTTAAAAGTCTTTTTATCCTTATTCCAGATAATTTTTTCAAATTTAAATTTTACTACTTCACTTGTAGGTCATCTCAGATCTTCCCAGGAATAAGGTAGGATAGCAGCAGATGAGCAGATTTGCTTCTTGAGCAGCTGCCGTGAACCAGGTTGAGTTCTCCAGAGCTGAGAAGAGATTCCCACAATGAAACAAGAGACTCTGGCCCTCAGGACAGTGGCGAGCAGGAGGCTGTGTAGAGAAGAAATGCCCACTGAGCCTGGAGAAGGTTTCTGCTGGGAGTTGGGCTGGACCTAAGGTGTGATGGACACCTTGGGCAGGAGGCCACAGTGGTCTGCCTTTGGGCTCTGTGCTCACAGGAATAGGAATGAGAGACCAGATCCACATCCTGGAACACAGTGTGTTCAGCTTTTCAGGCCTGTGACTCCAGCCTTGGGGGCCAGGGGAGATCCCTGAGGAGGGAAAACCTCATAGCGACTCTGCCCAGACCTGACAAGGAAGGGGCTCAAAGGAACTCTGGACAAATGCAGAACACCTTGAAAAAAGCTCAGCAAGCTCCAGGACTCCCTGTCCATCTTTCCAGGATGATCAAAAGCTCCTGATTATGAAGACATGAACTAAAATCCATTCCTCTACTCCCCTAATCCTGGCTGCCTGTCTCAGGGTCTCAGTCCCATGGAGACCCAGCATGGCCTGCTTCCCCAGCCACAGGGGCTCAGTTGGTGTCAGGGACCCCCTTCCTGAGGGACTTTACCTCACAAGCAAATGATGCATATATATGAGTGTGTTTATTAAAATCCAAATGTGAGCAGAGCTGGTGACCTTGGGAGGAAGCAAAGTCTGTTGGAGGTGATTGTGCAGAGTTGAACACTCGGTCACACATTTCCTGGCTCATCTGCTCAGTCTGGCACAGAGGTGAGGGGTGTGGGGGGTTGGTTCTGCCTGGGGAGCAGTGGGCAGACTCTGAGGCCAGCATCTGGCTCTTAGTCACAGCTTTGTTCATGCAAATACGCAGTGGTAATGACATCACCCACAAGGTTGCTGTGAGCACCGTGGCAATGACCCTCATCCCATCCTGTTATAAAGCCATTATTAATTACTCTCCATAGATGTATGAAGGACAGAATGACCAGGGTATGGAGCTCACTGCTGACATTCTGTGCTTGCCCACTTGACAATCTGTTCATGGATGGACTTCCTGCCCTCTCTCTTTTGTCCACCAACTAATCCGATTTCCAGTAGTGTGGCCACCTGGCCATGGTTTGGACCTGGTATGAGTGTCCTGGGAGGTTTTGTGTGCTCAGTTAATCCTCACTGTGAGGAGGTAAGGGGGTGGAGACCTAATCCAGTTGTGGTGTGCAGAAGGGGCTGTGGGAAGTGTCAAGAGTTAGATAAAGTAAGTCAGGCAAGGGGCACATGCTGTAATCCCAGCCACTTGGGAGGTTGAGGTGGGAGGAGTTTGAGTTTGAGACCAGCCTGGACAATTTAGGGAGACTGTCTCAAAAAACAAAACAAACAAATCATTAGACAGGCTTATGAAGGTGGAGACTCCATGATCAGATCCTGGTTAGAGACAGAAACCAGAAGATACTCGACCACATGCATGTGCACCTTGTCTTTCCACATGATGCTTGGCCAGCAGGAAGGCTGCCAGCCTTGGACCTCCAGAACCATTAACCCAAACCTTTTCTTTATAGCCTTCTTAGGTACTGACTAACATGATGTGGCTACTTCAGTCTAAAGTGAGTAAAATTAACTGTATTTAGAACTTAATCCACATGTGACTAGCAACCATCAACTGAACAGAACAGAGAGTGTCCAGGTCTTCAGAACCACACTGGCCCCAGGGCCAGTTGCATGCACACCAAGTCCCAGCCCTGACTTCTTGGTAGGTAGTATCTTCTTTGCTCTCAGCAATGTCCAGAGGATAGAGCAAAGTGTGAACACAGGAGTCCAGACCCTTGCTGCAGAGTGCACTTCTCCCAGCCCATAAGTTCTCTAGAACAAGCATCCTAGCATGGGATGATGAGCCATGGAATGTGGCAGGAGGTGAGCCAAGGTCTTCTAGTAACCTCTCCAATTCCTGTTGAACTCTGGGCCATGGAGAGCCAGAACTCCAGGGTCATGAAGGTGGAGACCAGGCCAGTGCATGACTGCTCTACCCTGCCCAGCTGCCTGGCTTACACTTTTGTGGGGACCAGGGGCAAAGCCAGGACAGACACCATCCTAGATGCTGCACATGGTGTCAGCAGCATAGCTCCCATCTACTGACCTTCCTCAGGGTGACCATGTTCTAGTAAGACCTTACCTTTCAGGGTAAGGCGACCCATAATTAGATCTATGTGTAAATTCTTAGAATTTCACTGTGCTTTACACCTTTATAATCTGAACTTAGTTTGCTTTTTAAAAATTTTTTAAAGAGAATAAAAAATAATTTAAAATACTGGAAGTGATACAGAATTTCACTAAACAAGATGACAAGAAATCAACAATAGTTGTTACATTACATATTATTGTCTTCAAATTAGTTGTTCAGATTACCAAATATAAACATGCAAAATTGGTAAAAAAAAAATTTTAAAAGGAGGAAAAAAATTAAGTATTAACTGTTCCCTTCAATAGACCAGTAGAAATCACCAGTATAATTGTCTCAGCTATCCTGTGTATATACATATATTATTTTTTCCTTTCCTTCTTTCTTTTTTCCTTTCCCTCATCTCAGTTGTTCCTTCCCTCTGAGCAGTTTCTTTCCATTTCCCAATATCTATTGTACCTTTCAGAGTTTATTTACTCTTTCAGGTTCTTACTAGGGAGACAATATGATGTTTACACATGTGGGTCTGATTTATTTCACTTATAAGTATGGTCTCTAGTTGCATCCTTTCTGATAAAAGCAACAAGTTTGTCTTTTTTATAGCTGAGTAATACTCCATTGTATAAAAACACCACATCTTTTTTATCCATTCCTCAGTTAATGGGCATTTGGATTGTTTCCAAGGTTTAGCTGTTACAAATTGCACTGCTATAAACATGGGTGCACACATATTGCTGTGGTATGATGTTTTCAGTTCTTCTGGGAAAATACCCAGAAGGGGAATAGCTAGGTTGAATGGGACCACTAATCCTAGTTTTTTGAGGAATCTCCACACTGATTTCCATAGTGGTTGTACCAGTCTACAGTCCCACCAACAGTGGAGAACGGTTCCTTTTTTTCCCACAGCTCCTCCAGCATTTGTTAGTGGCTGACTTCTTGATAATAGCCATTCTTCCTGGAGTGAGATGGAATCTCAATGCTGTTTTAGTTTGCATTTCTCTAATGACCAATGATGTTGAACATTTTTTGATATATTTATTTGCCATTTGTATTTCTTTATCTGAGAAGTGTGTATTCATCTCAGATGCCCATTTTTGGATTGGGTCTTTGAATTTTGGGGGCCTGATTTTTTAAAATTCTTTATATGTTCTAGATAGAAGTCCTTTGTCTGAGGGACAGTTGGCTAACGTTTTTTCCCAATTTGTGGGTTTTCTTTTTACTCTTTTGGTGATTTCTTTCGAAATACAAAAACATTTCAATAAGATGAGATCCCAGATATTGATTCTTTGAGGTATTTCCCATGCAGTTTGTTTTTTGTTCATGAACTCTCTGCCTACACCTATGTCTTCAAGATTTCTACCTATTTTCTCCCCCAGTAAATTTAGTGTTTCTGTTTTAATATTTTTAGATCTTTGATCCATTTTGACTTTAGTTTAGTGCGTCGTGATAGACATGGGTCTAATTTTAGTCTTTGGCATGTGGAAAGCCAGTGTTTCCAGCATCATTTATTAAAGAGGCTATCTTTCTTCCAGTGAACATGTTTGGCCCCTTTGTCAAAGATAAGGTGGCTGAGTGTGTTCGTAGCTGTGTCTGCATCTTCTAATCTGTTCCACTGACCTCTGGTCTGTTTCTTTGCCAGTACTACGCTGATTTGATCACAGTAGCATTGTAGTATAATTTCAAGTCAGGGATTGTGATGCCTCCTGCTTTTCCTTCATTGCCCAGGATTGCTTTTGCTATTCTAGGACTCTTCTGGTTCTAGATGAATTTTAAGAATGTTTTCTCTAGATCTGTGAAGTTTACTAATGGTATTTTAATTGGGATTGCATTGAATCTGTATAATAATTTTGGGAGTATG